>NW_026889821.1:1420000-1960000 GCF_033153115.1 Saccostrea echinata
CGTCAAAACAAAAGATATCATTCTAGTTATTCAATGATATATACTATTTGACTGTGCATTCATAAATGATGTTTTTGTCATATTTAGATCCTTCATGCTATGAGATGGCAAAAAGAAACAGTAAAATAAATACAAAAACGATGGATACAAAATTCCACAGATCATCAGGTTCAAGGTAGCGAGAGTCATCTCTCTCTCTCTCTCAAACACACACACAAATTGCTGTTATATACTGCTTTTCATGACGGCACCGTAATTCAACAATTTGTTACAGGACTGTTGTGAATGGTTTATTCTTCACACTTTGTTTACTAAGAAGAATTATGTTTTGAGTCTCTTGCAATGCTAGTCAGCGAATAGACTAACTAAAATGTATTGTGTTCATCATCCACTTCATCAAGAAAAAAACTCAATACTCGCTAAGGATTGGGAAATACAGAGTTATGTTGAAAAGGTTTGTGCTCAGTAGACGAAATTTCCCGGTATAAAATATAATTTTTAAAGTGCAACACAGAATGTACCATTTTTTTGTGCATGACTGTACAGTCATATGTGCCTGTGTTAAACTAGGTTGCTTATTGAATAATTATTATATTTTTAAATTGAATTTTATTTAAACATTTCAATGTTGAACTCACTGAGAATAAACTAAAGTTGGTTTGTTCATGAACATTGAATATCATTTCGTCATTGCACGAATGGATGGTATCTTGTTTTTGTTCATGAATATACATTTCATATCCTGCAAGTGTTGCATCTGTAAAATGAAAAAAAATCACCAGTATGATTCCCGATATCTTATGACAAGGGTAATATTTTTAACCGTCTTAGTGAGATACATGCCAATTTCCATTGAACGGGATGGTTGTTAGTTTCTGTATGAATGTGATAATAGATCATGTCCCATTTGGTTGGCTATTAATCTGCTTTAAAAATTTTCTGGTATTTCACACTCCCAATCACACATGTACAAGACCATGACCTAACAAACACAGTACACGACTTTGTTGTTGTCAGCATCTATTTTTAACTTTTACCTATTTTGGAAAATTTTAAGTTACTTATTTAGTTCACACAAATGTGTATAACTTAAAACCGTATGAAGCTAACTGCTTTTAGTGCATTTACTAGGTACCATATGCTATAGGACATATTTTCAATGAAAAAGTGTAAAAATATCTCTGCTTTTCTGACCATTGAGAGTTAAATTAAAGTCACAGAAAAAAATCATAAAAACTTAAGATTGACAGTGTCTAATCAAAGAGGAGACGAGTTTTAACCATCACCGAAAGAAAGTGCTTTAAATCGCATTTCCTTCAAGCATATAATTACAGAGAGCGACAACAAAAACAGAGAAAGAAGTGTTGACAAACGCAACCCGTTTTTCATAATGTCCCCTATAAGTGACCATTGATTAGGTTGTTTTTTCCCCAAAAATCTTCTATACAAAGTTTTGATAATATGAGGGTTAAATAGTCGTATGCTCATATATAATTTCCAAAATCTAATCCATGTTTAAAACTGAAGAGATTTTAAAGATCTACATCCGAGGGAAAGTTCTAGAGTAGAGTTTCAAAGTAAATCCAAGTATCAAAGTATGCAATATTTTCTCAAGTAAACTGAAAGTAAGTATTATTTTGCTTGATAACTTCAAAAGCGGTCTTTGTTTTTCATCATAGTATTTATGCTGATACTGTATTTTGGTTGCCTTAAGGTATGTCTCTTGCCAGTTTTTGAGTAAGGTTTTGTCAGAACTTCTAACTTCTAAACTATTTATTTCAATTCAATTTTCAAAACATATTTGAATTTTCCAATGCAAATTATACAGCTACTGTAGCCAATATAAAAACTGCTTACAAAAGTTTTAAAGAAACAAGATTTTAGGGGGCTATATCTTGTGATGGAAAGATATTTAGTAGAAAAATCTTCAAATCTACACATTTGTAAAATCTAATATCTTGGAACTTAGGTCCGACATATTTTTATTCAGAGAATTGTTTTGTTATTATATGTATGAATATTTAGAACACTATACACTGCACACAAAAGAATTTAGATCCGTGGTATATTTTGTAGATAGAGTAATTTGCCTCTAGATCTAAAATAAATTGAAATCTATTTATCAATCAATATCTAATCAATTCAAGGATTGTTAAATTTTGAAAGGCTAAGACAAATTAAATGAACACCTCATCTGCATGCCTTTTCCTCACTTAGATAAAAAACAACGATTTCTGTTCATCAAAACTTTGTTGTCTTAGGATTTCACATGTACATTGACTGATTCAATAGTTGTTTTCTTTTACCCATATGAAAGCCTGTGGAACTGGTCATATTGGGAAGCATGGTGAGATAATATGCCCATTTACAATGTGCTGAGTTTTCAATTCTGATATTACTATGTCAATTCCTCTTGTACAATGTAGTTCTTTGATTGGTTGTCTACCCATTAGTGTGTAAACTAAAGAAAATAATCCTTATGGCTTTTTATACTTCAATTTACAGTATAATCTAAAATATAGATTTTGTTCTCATTACAAAGAGCTAAAACAACAAAGGGGCAAGAATCAGTCTACATTTTCCAGGAAAGTGAGTGAGTGTATGTGAGTGCAGTGGTTTAAAATACAAGTAAAATCAGGAAACATGAATACTTGGATTTAAATCCAATAACCGTATACCTTCATATATATAGAAAGAATCATGTGCGAATCCGTAGGGTTGATTACATCATATTATTTATAATTCATGTATAGAATTTCACTGATGCACGTACTCGATTTGTGCTAAGTATTTTGCAAGCAGGCAATGGACAAATCTGGGACCCTTTAAAGCTTTGAGTTAAAATGTAGAATGTTATAGACGACCTCTTACTAGTTTCAGCTAAATATGCAGTTCTTTTCGAGGGTCTTTATCGATAGCATCATTTAACAGTGCCACTATATGTTTGTCCGTATGTTTTGTCTACCAGGAGACACGATCCCAAAAAGTCCGACTTTAAACCTTCCATGCAATTTATATTCTAGATTTCAATTATTTCTAGTCTTCTGTGGCCATTTAAATTAAAACTGTAAAGGGTTCTTGTCTAAATCTTCAGCTCTCCGTTTTGTCATCAAACGTCGCCATTTTCAATCTGTATTGTTACCATTATTTCATTTCAAATGCCCGGGAAACTGCCTACAATTAAGCAAATGCATTGAAATTCTCCAGTTGACTGCATGATACATAGTAATTTCATAAATTAAATTTTTATTTATTTTTGTTTTTCCCCTTTTGGGGGGGGGGGGGGGGTGATCGCGGTAGGACTTTACGTAACGCACACTGAAACAGGTTAAAGCCCTTATCCCTGATTATATATTTTATTTAAAAATTAAGTTTTACTGATATATGATTTATATTATATATATCATGAAATATGACATATGAAAAACAATTGCTGAGAATTCCAGCTTTGTTTGTAAACTTTTAACATTTTCGACTTTTTCTCAAAAAACACTGGGCCAATTTTAGCCAAGCTTGCTACAAAGCATTCTTGAGTGAAGGGGATTTATTTATTTATTTATTTTTTTCATAGGAAGAGCCACTTCCTCTTTCAAGGGGAGATAATAAAGACTTAGCGAAAATTTAATGGCATCTTTAAAAAAATCATCTTAAACCAACTAAGCCAGAAAAGAGGAATCTTAGGTGAGAGGTTCATTAGAAAGTGTAGTTTTAGTTTGTTAAAAACATGAGATTCACAAATGTTAAAAACATTACCCCAGGGGCTTGTGTGGGGCCCCATCAGTGGAGCAAATTTGAAAAAAAGGAATATATAAGAAGTAGCATTAAAATCTACATAAGAACAGCAAAGTCATTATTAGTCATTTCAATTCATAAGCATCCATTTATAGTGTTGATTCAATTTTGTTCAAATCATGACACCCCCACACCCCGACCCCACTCCCCACCCCCCTTGGACGAGGATGGGCGGGGACACTACAGAGGCTCAGAATTATACATGTGGATATATACGGGAAATCCTATAAAGAACAGCGAGGCCATAATTAGTCATATTGATTGTTCAGATCAGGACCCCTGACGGAAGGGTGGGTCCACTATTCAAATTTATACAAAGGAATGTATGAAGGAAATATCTTTATAAATCTTCCCAAGAATAGCAAAATCTATTTAGTCAGATAAATACATAACATTCACATGCAGTGTAGAATTAAATTTGTTCAAATTATTACCTCTGAGCGTAGAGCGGGCCGAAATGGGCGATTCGAATTTGTAGATAGGAACACACAAGAAAAGTCGAGATTAATCATTAATGATTAATAAAGAAGCATCCTCAGAAAGTGCATATTCAAGTTTGTTCAAATCATGTCACCCAGTGAAAGGATGGGACCACAATAGAAAATCATTTTTTTTTAATAGAAATATATAGGAAAGATCTTTTAAAGCCATGATAAGTCAAAGAAATATAGAGCATCCTCTTTTATCATCCCCCTGGGTTAGGTTGGGGCAATTTATATATTTATACGTTTCGATACTGAACTAATTTCTCCTTTTTTGTAGAAAAAATGCTCAGGTGCACGATGTGGCCCACGGGACTCTTATTGTCAAAACTGGAACAAAATGATATTCTTTTTAACAAGTCACTACATTTGGAGCTTACGAAATTTTTCTATTAAATAAGCGATTTGCTGAGAAATATCCAGGAGATGAAGAATCGTGGGCGAGGGCAGCAGAACAATGAAATTGTGCCTCTATTACTCAGTCGTGTGCAGAATCTATTTGACCCCAATTCAATACTCAGAATTATGTTTTCCAATACCACGATGAACGATTGCCCAAATGCAACAATTGAGGTGTGTGCATTAAATCGAACAGTGTTGGGTATTTAAAGTATTCTTGGAAAGACGACTGTTTTCACCTGTATTTTTAATCCCTCGCATATTTCCGAGCACTGCAAAACTCTCATGATTTTTCTCTCAGATCGACTATTTTTTTGTTTGGTTGGACTAAATTCCAAACATTTTTGATTATATTGAAGAGACACTTGAATAATACAAGAATAATGTACAATTTTAATAAAATCACTTTCAATAGATATTCTTATCTATATAAAATGACAAACTGGGAATTTAAAGGACATTAAGCCATCGTTAATGGACCCTTTTCATAACTGTAAATCTACCGTAAAATACTAGTAAAATTCAGAATTTTTTTCTACGTATATCCTTATAACAGTAATAAAGAAAATTAAATAATTTAAAAAAAAGAAAGACAAAAAAATATCGAATTGTGTTTAAAAATCAAAAGCAACATATTCTAAAGATTATCTTTATGCATTATGTTATCTTTATTATAATGCATTATACATGTAATTATCATTATTATTCACATTTATCTCTTAATACTTCAGGTTTTTGTTCAGAGTTTAAAGGTGCTTGGACACAGATTTGAAGTTAATATTTTCTCAAATTTTCTGTATAATTTCATGACTTATATGTTGCTATAGCATTTCATACTAAAATATTATAAAAAAATCTTATTTAATCTCGAAGTTATTGAAACTTCAAATTTCTGGACGCGTTTGATTGACACATCCTTGCACTTTCAGAAATTTTAATTTTGTTCTTAATACTTAAGAAAAGAGGCAATTTTGTTGTGTATTAATGAAAAATATTAAAACTATAATCCAGAAAATTCAGTGTAGAAATGTTCGAAAGCAAAGCCCACTCACAGTATTGTCAGTCCGTGCTCAGTGGTGTGTGCAGACTTTAACAATTGAACATACCCGGTGAATTGAAAATATTAACAATAACAGAGCTCATGCCCTGTTTACAAAAACAGTTTACGTTTCACGGGTGTATTCAATTTGTTAAACTCTGTACTCAACACTGAGCACGGGCTGACGATATTTGTGAGGGGGTTTGCTTTGGCACATTTCTACTCTGTATTTTCTGGATTAAAGATGTAATGTTTTTCATTAATACACAACAAAATCGCTTCTTATCTTAAATATTAAGGATGAAGATAAAATTTGTGAAAGTGCAAGGATGTGTTAATCAAACGCGTCCAGAAATTCGTAGTTCAAATAATTTCCAGATAAAATAAGTTTTTAATTTTTATTTTCGTGTGAAATGCTATTGCAATATATAAGTCGTGATATTATATAGAAAATCTGAGAAAATATTAACTTCAAATCTGTGTCCAAGCACCTTTAACATGCATTGAGCATTAATAGAAGAAAATTAAGACGCAGCCTGTACACAGCAAATACCAACTAGTTTCTTATATTGTTTACCATAAAATGATTGCAACCCTTATCTTAATTTGATCATCAGAGCCTTAAGCAGGCTTACATTTCGACAAGTAATTCACATGCAAAAAAGGCATTTATGGCAAAAATGCTATCATTTAATATTCTATATATTTTGAAAGACAGAGAGAATTGAAATACTTGTTTTTTTATCATTATGCATAATCAGTGAGAATAACCTAGGCATTAACCACTTCCAGTTGAGTGCATACGATGCACTTTAAAAGCATCGTATAAAAAAGGCGATCTTTAACTCGTGATTAGAAGGAATCCACAATTTTTAAAAAGCATGAAAAGTAGGTATACCGTGGTCTAGTGAAATGTTATATTGAACAAGGGATGAGTGCGATCAATTTGAATAGTGGTTTAAAATATGATTTTGCAAACGTTAGGTGCATTTTTAACATACCCATGTTCAAGTATTAAGAAAATGAGCACCATGTAAACAAATAATTGTAATAGAACATGTATAATAAAACACACTATATATACTATCGAGTGCCTCAGCTGGAATTTTTATAACATGAAAATTGATTTTATATTTATTTTAGAAATAATTTTATGCAGTGAAGATGATTGTTTCATTGTAATTGAAAGGGATAAAATCAAGATATTAATAACTTTAATTTGAGATTGAATAAGGAATTTGTTCAGATATCACGAAAGAGCAAAAAAAAAAAAAAAAATGTTTTTTTTGCATGCAGCCCTTCTGAAAAAAAAATACAGAATGACCCGGAAATAAATTATATTATCAATCATATATGTTCTCGTGGGAAAATATTTAAGTTCAAAATACATGTGCATCATAGTTGGTAACAAAAACATTCGAATCATCATCAATCTAGAAGAATGGAATACTTCAATATTGTGTCTCTTATTTTTTTCATTCAAATCTGTCCACATTTTAATTCGATTCATGGACTTCAAAAGTTTGGAAAGGATTGCAATTTAAGGTATACAAATGTGAAACTTTTGTCTTTTTAAGTTTCGTTTACATAAATTTAAAACTCAAATGGTGTCTGTGTTACGTATTCGCACGTAAAATTTTCAAATTTTAAAGGGATTAAATGCTTTCTAAATTCCAGACAAAACGAAAAATGTTGCGACGGATTCCATTGGAATATTACCTTGGAAAAATGTGAAAGTATTATTCATTCATTATTTGTTACTTTTCAAGTGTCAATTTCTTTTTAGTAGTACGTTTCCTATCTAAATAACCAAACAAATTATATATATATATATATATATATATATATATATATATATATATATATATATATATATATATATATATATATATATATATATATATATATATATATATATATATATATACAGCTACACCTGTAATTTTATTGTTTTTAAAACAAACCTATTTTGGGATTGTTAGTAAAAACAATGTAGCAATGATACTTTTATTTTGAATTGTGACTCTATCTATAGAATGTGAAATTGGCTCTTATGGTCCAAACTGTCAAAAAAGATGTTTTTATCCATACTATGGCCAAGACTGTCAGGGAAGCTGTGCATGTAAACCAGAAGAGTGTGACTTCCAGGCAGGTTGTTCCTCTGCTCAGCCGAATAAAGGTATATGTAAGAAACAAGAATGAAAATTACAAATAGCATTCATTGATCTGTGAAACAATAATCAAAATACTTCGAAGGAAGGGTTTTGATTGTCTTAAGTTTTCAAAGTTACCATTTGATATGTTTTGAACTCGAAATAAAGAAATGCCAAATGGTCCCGAATTGGATAAAAAAAGAAAACAATTATGATCTGGAATGTAAAAAATTAAAACGATTTTTTTCATAAAAAAATAAACAACTTTCATAGCATCATGGTTTCATAAAAGTGAACAAAAATATATAAAATGCAAATAAACCATAAAGATGTATATTTGTAGATGCAGCCAAAACACTAACGGCAGCATTCCAAGGTCCTACAGATGTGACAGATTATTCAAAATTTCCTACAAAGTCTGTATCCAAAAGCCACCAGAACAAAGCAAAAGTTATGGAATTTAATTTTCAGACGTTGTTAATATTTGGCGTTTTTGGCGGCAATGGGTTAACAATTCTTATAGTTTTATTTGTTGTCTCATACTGTGTTAAGCGAAAATATACACGATACAAAACAAAAAGTAAAACCAATTCTGCTATAAATGCCCAGTATCAAGTTATATCGGAAAATAATGTTGCTTCTAATATAAATTACCGTTCTGTTACCACGGGAGGTGATATCGAAATATCTAGTACGGCACAAGAACCTAGCACAGGAATCTTTGTTGCACATGTAAATGCACCCTTTAAGGTGGAAGAAAAAAGCGTCTGCAGTTTTGATTCACGGCACAGGATGTCGCAAACATTGCCCAAAGGTGTTCCATATGAGGATGCAGTAACCAAAGATGAAGTACCCGAAAACTTTTCTGAAGAAGGAAGTTGTCTACCAGACAACAGTGCATATTTAACAGTTGTCGGAGTCTAGGATAAAAAGAAATATAATGTTGTGAAATGGTTAACAACGATATCAATTTTAATAAAATCTTAATGTAACATGCAGGGATTTTTTGTTTCAAGTCCCAGAAGATGATAAAATATTTTTATGATAAAGAAAATACGTGTGCATATAGTATACGGAGGAAATAACACTATAATTTTACATTCCTTCTTCCTTTCAAACTCCGTACATATCCTTGTATAGATACATGTAGTATCAGGGAATAGTAATTGCTATTCTAAATACATAGCACATCATTTTTATAATGAATTCTATACGGATTACTACAATTACAAATTGAAAACGAAGGGTTCATCACGGTTGTGACCGGTTGACAGGTGATGCTTCCTCCTCCAAGGCACCCGAATGACCAGATCTGATGTATTCATGGGTCCGCGTTTGCTAGAATATACTCAAAAAATGTTATGCTGAAGTAGACTTCCGATAAAATTTGTTCATTACTGCAACATTTCCTTCTTTAAATTTTTGTTTTTATATACCAACATTAATTCATTTCACACAACGGTATCTTAGCAAAATTAGAACAATTAAATCAGACCCAAGGACATTAAACTGAAAAGAAACTGAAGTTAAAATTTTAAACCAATATAACTTTTGAAATAATTTTGACAATAAAACAAAATAAACATCATATGCGTGAATGTCAAATATACAATACTGAAAATGTTAAAACAAATACGTTAGATAAAACTCAAGAAATTCGAAATCATTATTTTTTAAGATTTATGTCTTTATATAAAAAAGAATGATTTTTTTTTTTCACACAATGGTATCCAAATTAAATTTGAACAGTAAAATATGTTCACAAGTAACATGTACTGAGGATTTGGACAATAGTTTACCGTTATTCAAAGCGCTGCATCGCAAACACGAATTCTACCAACAGGACAATTTGGATATAAGTACATCATAGATGATGTTCAAATTTTTAATCACTTTGACTGCACTGTACGTTTATTCTAAATTAAGGTAAACTTTTTTTTTAAATATTCTTGTTTATATTGATTCGGACACATGCAGTTGTTAGAGTACATCACTGCCGCCTTGTTGATTTTTTTAGTATTAATTAAAGCTGAAACTAATCGTTCAGAAGAAACTAAAATGCTTCTAATCTAAAGACCAGGCTGTAAAAGGTTTGGTAAGTAGGACTTTTTATTTTGTTTTTACCCACCAAGTCTTCACTCTAATATAATTGTGCAAACAGTAGAAAATGCAATTAATTAAAAAAAAATATATCCACAATTGTAACTTTGTCAACATTTCTAATGCATTTCTGTATGTGTCATAATAATGGAAAGGAAGTGTCTTTTTTTTATTTATTCAGTATCAAAGATTAAATGAAACAAAATAGCTCGAAGGGTACAAACAAGATACATTATACAGTATAGATACAAAACTACAATACATGTCTTAAGATTATATAGAAATTGATCATACTCACTGCATGCTAAGTTTAGAGAAGTAAACACCATATGCATATGATAGCGGAATATTAATACATAGATAAAGAAAGTTGACGATGGATATGCTGAAGTCATTTCGTTTGTTGTATTATATAGAGAACGAGACTGCGCACTCATCCACCCCAAAATACCTATCAACGATACAGAACCTGTAGAGGTCTCTAAATGATTTATTACACGACTAAATCAAAATAAGCTCCTCCAACTTCTAATTGTGCCATTGAAAAAAAGTGGTGTTATGTATATTTCACTTTTTCCTTAATCCCCGGTAAATTGTAAAATAGATGTGAATTCCCATTCCAATTAAAACGTTTGATTCGATGTAAACTGCACTATATCCACAGACAGCGTGAGATTTCTAGTTACTGTATCACATTAGTTCTGAAAACACTAAAGGATGGACATGCATTTGGAATTGATTGATTTTTTAACTGATGAGGTAGATCACATAGATGAGCTGATCACATTATCACAGATTTGTGAAAATATAGAGACTGAATATCATGTTTTTTAAGGGATTAAAGACTTTTTCCCCGAAAATTTCAATTTGGAAACGAATGAAGGCGTTTTAGACAGCTGTTCAAATAAATACAATGGAGTTTGATAAGGGGGCAGTTTTTTTTTTAAACTTTAATGGAATCCGAATGTGAAGGAAGAAAAAAGAACGAAAAGAGGGCAATGTTAGGTCCTGTCGTCAATGATGAAGATTTGAGGTGGGTCTTTGAAAATCAATAAAATAGGAATACTAAAAGCAACACAAAATGAGCTCTTAAAGTTTTCGAAGACTGACGCTAGCAGAGAGCGGGGTATATTACCGAGGTTCACTTAAGATATATTTAGAGTACAAGTTTTCTACTGTATCAGAGATACAGGGCGGGGCTTAAGGCGAGAGCGACAGCTCAAGCCGCGCCCCGAAGAAAGAAGGTGAAATGTGAAAGTGCATCAGATGTTCTAGAGAATTCCGTGTTCTGCAAGACCTTACCAATTCAAACAAGGTAGTTTTTGCTAATTGAAGCTTTAATTTTAGCATTGGTAAATAAGCCGATTTTTTACAGTGTATTTTTTTTACATTGTCTAAAAAAACTGTTCGACAAATTGATGTTACTTCAGATTCTGTTGAATTTTTTGCCAAATAGCTGCATTAAACATTTGAAAATTTACACAGGCCTCCTTTTTTAAAATGTCCGCGAGAGATTGGCAGTGATCCAAACATTGTTCGTGCTGTATCAGAGATATTTTGCAGATACAGAACACTTTCGTCCTCATTTGCATAAAACACGCCCCTCAAAACTATACTGTATCACAGTTACAGCACAGTCAATTTCTATACAAAAACACCATAAGCCGTGTCACAATGGACACAAAACCAATGAACTATTGACTTGAGCGTTTATTGTAGAATCTTGAAGAAAGACAGATCTGATTACCCTCTTAAACCCTTTACCTTATTTTATGTGGACTATTAAGGCATTTAAAACAAAAAGGTATGTTTGATAAAAAAAATTCTGGATGAGAAGGAACTAAGTTTTGTCGTGTTGAGAAAAGTTTTGGACGCCAAAATGAAATTGCTCATTGATAGATAATTAGGGGGCGAGATCCGCCAAGATGATCCTAAATGGCCGGAAGATGAGGTGAAATTGTGGCATGAGAATGTTTTGGGAAAGAAGACAATAAACAATAGCAACACACGGTGTGTTTTGTATTCGTGTAAAGAGGTATAGCACACTTAGAATACGACTTGGCCTACAATATAGCGCATTTACAAACATTCAAAATATTTAATTAATCTAGCAAGTTCATTTTATTCATCATATTTTCGACATGTATAGAAATCTGGAATTAACATAGATTTATACATTTGAATTAAACGTTACCTGGACTTAATATAACATGGAATTGTCTGCCATATTGGAAAAAATTGAAATAGTGGAAGTTTAAGATGCAGCATTAGTTCCCGAAACGAATAGTGATCTAGACAACTTATTAAAACAAAATCTTGAAAACAGTCAAGAAAAAATCTTGTTTTATGATTTTGTTATATGATATTGTTATATGATTTCTTTTAATCTAACAAGTTCATTTTATTCATCATATTGTATATGATATATACAATATCAAATATTCAATATGCAGTATTCAATATGATGAATAAAATAAACTGTAGGGTTCTGTATAATGACATCAAACAAATCAAAAATATTAAAACTATGAAATTTTTTTTTTTTGATTTGATTATATTGTCATATGCAAATATGCAGAGTGGCTGCTTGTGAAGTAATAATTTAGTATTGAATAACTATTTTTTGAAAGATATAGTCTCATAACTGCAACGCTGTGTGCAGATAAGTTGAGTTACTCGCGTTAGTGCGTTATGAAAATATGTTTGCACGCACCGTTACAGTTATGAGACTATATCTTTTAAAAAATAATGGTTCAATGCTTATATTTACATTTTTTTTAACTCCTAGCCTTGATTGTAAATGTGATTTATATTTCAAAATCCCTGTATTATCCTTCGGGTAAGTTACAATTAATAGAAGAGCAATTGCAACAGCTGCTGTTCAGTGTGAGAGTGAATTTTAATTTTCTCTTATGACGTTGCAATTCCACGTATGGTGTTCAGCTTTTGTGATGTCAAAATAAAACGCATATATCTTAACCCTTTGACCCCGTTGTGCGTGTTATTGTGTTTCGAATGCCTTAGCTTTCCACACACTTTATAAGCAAAGTACATGTGTTATGTTAATATAAGAGAAATTGTTATCTCGTATATAGGTTAAAAAGTATTTCCCGTAAATTTGTATCCCGAAATCAATTTATAGATTCACGGGAAAATATTTTCCATAATACATGTAGAAGCAGTTTTGCACATATATTCATGTATGTTATAAAGTTGGTTTCCTAGATTCCATACCTATCCAATGCAACACTCCAGTAAATCTATTGTAATAAGTACTCTCCATTTCAACAAGGTAGTAGGCAAAATACTGAAAATGAAATGAAAATCTTCAAGTAGTCAATTCCGAAAAAAGGAGGACTGGAAGGGAATAATACAAATTGTAGCGGGAAGAAAAAGCTGTGCATCTCAATTGTATAAAGGAGATGTACCGGAGTCAGAAATCATGAATGTTACTGGTCACAGATCAGAACAAAGAGTAACTCACTGGAAATCTATGAAAAGTAACGAGGAAATGAACAAAAGTATTTCTAAGATCTTGGATCCGCCCATGGCCACTACAAAACAGGAATCGCACAGGAATGTTCTTTAGAGCCTACTGGCAGGACAAGAGCCATGTCTCCTTGTAATACAAAACATTCCAGAGGCGACGCTAAGAAATTGTGCACGCGGGTATGTTAAGGCTACACTCAGAGATATCCTACTTGCCTTCACAATATGACGTCATAGTAAGCTGTATGACGTGAACTATAGAAATAATGATTTCTTAATATGTATCTTTAAAGTTTACTTTCAGGTCCAAGAAAAGAATGAAATCATTTAAAACATAACATAAACTAAATCTTGTCGTTTTTGGGTGGTATAAATAGCTAATTATTTAGCACGGGGTTTAAATACCAAACCCATGATGTCGTAACTATTGATCAAATATTTGCCGAGTGAAATGAGAATTCATGTAAACAAATATATGAAATGGGAGTTTTAAGGCATATACCATGAATGTTATGTGTGATTCATAATGAATTGAATGAACATAGTCAGTGCTTTGAAATCCAAATCAGCCGTTCCTCTGTCGTTCTATAACAACAGAGATGCAAAAGTTCAACACTACGCCGCATACTTTGAAATATAATTTTTGTTTGTATCGAAAGCTTGTATTCTATAGTACTTGGAAAGTGCTGCTAGAATCGTGTGGTTAACATGAATTGATAAAAATTCCTTGATAGTATGTATAAAATGTAAAAATTTTGGTAAGGTTTCATGCGAAACTTTGGAATATTTTTTTCTGTGTCAGGAGAGTAGGATTCTAGCAGCACTTTTCGTGGCCCAGTGAAGTTTTTATATAATTATTTTCACTAAAAGAAATGAATTATCTCTGGGGTAGTGTTGAACTTTTCACTTTTTCATTAAGGCAATTTTTCTATTTATAGACGTCACGTGATGACGTCGTAGTGGAGTGCTTCTTTTAGCCTAAGGCTCAATGACGTCTATACAATGGATAATAATAGTAAATGTTTTATCTATGGTTTTTCCGATTTATTAAAGTTACATTTTACGAAAAAAGTCTAAATTCGCCGAAATATGATCTGGGTACTGTCTTAACATACATGTTCCTGCGCAGTGAAAGTAATCAGTCTCCGCAGGATCTAACAAATACGACATCAGTATTTCAAAATTGACATTTTACCTTAAGTTTTCTTTTGAATTAAATTAATTGAGCAAGCGTGATTTTGTGTGTATGGTATACATTGAAAGTAAAAAAGGCCATAGGGAAGTGTCAAACACGGTATTGGAATTTAAAAAAAAAATCGTTCAGTTTGGATGAAAGTGATTGACGAAATCTGATTGCTTTTAGATAACTGTATTAATTACATACTAGTATAAGTGTAATAACGATTTTTTTTTTCCAAGTTTTGTAAGAAATTAATTTTATTTAATTCCAAGCTAGGAAAAAATAACAACTGATTTTTTATTTTGAATATCATTCGAGCTGGCCGTGAAGAAAAAAAATGAATATTTTAAATTGGTTGTTTTCTTGGTTTATTTTTTGATCGTTCTGTATTCAGGCTACAGAATGGCTGGTAAATACAACACAGTTATAGGGTTCATACTGTACAGAAGATAGCTTTGCTCATCACATTCCTGTACCATTTATTACTTTTTAATACATAAAAGTAAGATTCAAGGTAAAGCACCGCCATTGTGTCACAATAAATAAATAGAAGTTTGGTGAAGTCATTTTAAACGTGTCCTCTCTAAAGCCACACAGCCAGAAAAGATTACATTTCAAGGTAGTGCAAATTAAGACTGTACAAATGTGTTGAAAACATGCCCTCCTGGTATAAGATTGGAATCAAAATTTTATTTAAAAAATAAATGGGAAAAAAATTCTTTAAGAATCTTCTCATGAACGCCAAGACAATGTAAATGCCAATTTATATGTCAGCATTATCAGATAGAACAGATCCAAGTTTTGTTCAAATCAAATCCCCTGGAGGAAGGACCAAACGAAAATTGCCATGGAAAATATGGTTTAAGTTCTTTTTAAAATTCTCTCGAGTAGGCAGTACCATGTATCGTCAAATTATTATGCGCGCATTCTCGGGTACGACAGATGTTTTCCTCTTCAAATAAGGTCCCCAACTGTAGGGGAAAAGGGTTATTTGGATGAAACCATAGAAGTTAATCAACGATTTTATTAAGGTCTTCCGTCTTCACGGAAGACCTTATAGTGATTCTACTGTTTCTTCTTCTTATTTTTTTTCAACAAATTTTTGTCAGCTGATTTCTCGGAGATTTTTTGCTTGATTTTTATGAAACTTTCAGGAAACATACATTATGGTAAGGCCTAAAAACGTTTTTTTTCAATTTTTTGATTTACGCCTTTATTTATGAGTTATTGCCCTTTCTTTGATATTTGGAGGGTCTCTTGTCCGGCTGAGATCTCGGGAAGTACGTAAGATAGTGCATGAAAATTTTAAGAAAATGTAGCTAACGTATTGTAGTTGTGTAAGATGTTAAAATTATTGGCTAACTATTCAAATTTGTATACTATTTGATGGCAAATTTTAAGATTTTTTTTTTCATGAAATTTTGTTGCTTTTTGTATAATAACTTTTAAGCTAAAAATATTTTGTTAAGACATATAAAAGAAAAGTTGCGTGAAATAACAAGGGCTTTCAGATAAAATCAAGAAAAAAGGGGCTGACCTTTATATTTAGGGGTCAGTACGTCATAAATGTCTTTTTTCAAATAGCTAAAAATGTTGACATTTGTACAATTTTTTTTTTATTTTATACTATCTAACATACTCAATCTTTTTATTTGCCATAAAAAGAAAAGAAAATCATGCTTTATTTATAGCTATTTTACGAAATGAATTCCGTGTAATATAAGAACAAGTTGTCTACAAGCTAAAAATAGATCAACGCGTACATGCCTTGTCAAGACGTAAATGTACACAATTGTTTACTATATGACCGCTTTCTATTATGTTGGAACTGAAATGTGTAGCCTATGTATTTGCCACTTAAAACCTATCTAATTCATAAGTTACAATATCGCAAATGTGTTGGTTCGATCGCACTGGATTTAAACATTCAACGGCATTGTGGGTAGGGGATCAGCATGGCGGCATTTGTCAACGGACGAAGAATTCTCACTATGTTTGATATCGATTGCGTATACATGTAGACGTGCATTATTCAATCCTCAAATGGCTTATAAGGAGATTAACATTTCTGATTACGTATATGGAGCATTAGCGTAAAGAAGGATTTATTCTGAGTTTTAAACCAAAGATCTTGTGTGCAATTGCGAGGAAATTCTGACGGCAGAGTATTTGTGTAACGGGTGAGAAAAGAGTTATTAGTGATGTGTTAGTGTCAATGTCATTCCTGTGAAGTATGAACGATTCAAAAAAATTAAGGTTAGATTTTTTGTACATAATTAAATTATTTGGAATATACACAGATTGATAAAATTTGCCAGCTCCCTCATGACATATTACACTGATCAGCTGATGTTATATATCTTTTTTATTGTACAGACTCAAACTGTAAACAGTTTGACATTATCATACTTTTACTACAATAGCTTGTAATGCTTATGAATACTTTATTAGTATTTATTTCACAAAGAATTTGAAATAATTCATGTAAAGTTGTAAAAAGCAGATGGTACAGTTCAGCTGCAATGATAAGATATTAAGAATAAAATAGTGTATGTTACATAGAATATCAAACTTCATTTTCTTTGTGGAGTGTGGTTATGAAATTTATTTTGAGCACAATGTAACGGTATGTTGGGTAGCTAGTACATGAAAAAAATGTAAGTTTGTTAATTGATAGTTTTCACAGGCTGTGTAAATTTCAGTCAATTGGCAGTGAATACTTTGATAACTATAATTGATGATGTCTTAACTATTTGGCAGTGATTTAATAGTTTGCATAACATTTGGTGTTATACGTACCAGCTTGTTAACAGCGAATGACATAATCATGATAATTTTTATAGTATGTGTAAACTACATTAAATTATTTGTTTGTTAGTTGTTTAATGTCCTTCTCAAGAATTTTTCACTTATATGGAAACACCACCGCTTGTCGGTGGAGAGCTGCAGGTTTTGACCTATGCTCGGCACCTAGGGCCATTGAGCATTGAGGCTTTTTTTTCTTTCCAGCACCTACTGGGACACGGGACCTCGGTTTATACGATCTCATCCAAAGGACCTGTTTCCATGTCCCACAATGGCGTTGGAACCTGCGACGTAAGGATCAAGTCCTTACTCTGCGACTCTAAAGCAGACGCTCTTACCACTGCACTAAGCAGGGGACTTACATTGAATTAAGGATACAACAAAAGTTTTTTTCATGATTTTCAACAATTTTGAGATTTTTTTTTGTTTATAAAAGGATTAAGTCACAGCTATATAATGCATTGAAAATTTCTACAAAATGTGTAATGGTTTTCTAATTATTTTACATTATTGAAACATAAACACACACACATGTGAAAGTGCCGTTATTGAAGCTTCTGATTTGGTCTGCGACTACTTGCTGATAAAAGGAGCAATAAATCACTGTGACCACTAGGGGAATTGGGGGTCAATTAATCTGCAGTTAATGCTGCCTGTATAAAGATTAGCATCAGTGGGAGATTGTTAGCACATCAGAAAATTTTCAAGACACCATGTATAATTTTCAAAGTAATGCTGCAACTGAAACAATACCAAGTCCTAATGAATTATGATATTAATATCTGCAGTTAATGCGGCCTTTATAAAGATTAGAGTCATTAATAAATTATTATTTTCTTTAACAAGACACCGTGTATAATTTTCAAAGAAAAGCTGAAAATTGATACAGGATTAATTCCTTATGAATTGTAAGGACTCATCCTTATGATATCATTCTTGTAAAATATTTCACTCTATCAACATTACTACCGTGTACATAATGCCGAAAAATAAGAAACGCAAGAGACCCATGCCTGATGATGCCAGACATTATTTGAAAGCATCTATGAAGGGATCATGGTATAATCAAGAACACAGACAGGAACAGCAAGGAACCAGTGTTTCATCCAGAAAAATTCAAAATGAATCTGAACACTTGAAAGAGGAAAACAAGGGCAGCATCATTGTGGACTTGGACATTTTGAATTCTCAAATAAGTGAGAATACCTGCTGTTCAAAATGTTATGGGAAAATGACCCTTTCTGCAATTCCAAGCAAGCAAAATGGACTGTGTTCAAGTCTTTTGCTGAAGTGTCAAAATGGCCAGTGTAACCAAACCTCTGAGTTTTTCACTTCAAAATTGTGCACAAACAGTTCTCATTCATTTGAAGTAAATAGAAGTGTTGTACTTGGAATGCGGATAATTGGCAAGGGAAGAAATGCTGCATCAAAATTTTGTGCAACTATGAACTTACCACAACCAGTGTCGGCAACACCATACAGTGACCACACAAAGCACATCACAGAAAAAACAAAAACAGTACTTCTGCAGGAATTAGTGAATGCAGCAAAACGGGTACATGCCCTAAAGGAAATTGAAGATGAGAACTTGGGCCCTGAAAGTGTAGTTGACTGTGGAGTGACAATTGATGGATCATGGCTGAATCGTGGTCTATCGTCACGTCATGGATTTGTAACCGTAATATCCATTGATACAGGGGAAGTCTTGGATGTGCATTACATGTGTTCTGTGTGTCCCGAGTGCTCGAAATGGGAGGATAAGACATCTTCCGAGTACCTCGACTGGTTTCTAGGCCATGAACCTGAATGCATTTTTAACCATGATGGCAGTGCTCAGAGCATGGAAACAGAAGGAACCTCCATTCTATTCAATAGGTCAGTCCAGAAGTACAATCTTCGGTACAATCCTTTTATCGGGGATGGGGACAGTAAAGCCTTTCTACGGGTACTGAGGGACAAACCCTATGGAGACATACAGATCCAGAAGGAGGAATGTGTGGGCCACATTCAAAAGAGAATGGGGACCCGACTAAGGAATTTAATTACCAAGTACAAAGGTAACTTTTCTTATTCAGAAAATTATTTTTCAATTATCAAATAAATTTTCTAAAGTTAATTGACAAATACTAAATTTTATACCATATTTTTTAAATATAATTTTTAATATCTTATTATTCATGTACAGAATCCTAAAATTATTCACTATTTTTAGGGCAGAAATTGATGGATGGAAAACCCCTCTCTGGACCAGGCAGACTGACTCTGGCCATGGTAGATTCTTTTCAGGTGTGGTATGGCCAAGCTCTGAGGAAGAATAAAGGTGACACTAGCAGGATGTCTACGGAGACTATGGCCATTCTGCATCATTACTCTGAGGACGCAGATCATTCCTATTGTCCCGAAGGAGTCAACAGTTGGTGCAAATGGAAGATGGATCAAGAAACTTGGGATAATACATATACACCAGTAAGTAATCCACTATCTGCTGCGGTTGTGCAAATTCTAAAACCCAGTGTTTGATTCCCTTTCGGATCCTAATCTGTTACAAGGATGTAAAAACTGTCTGACTCAGAATCAAAATGAAAGTCTTCATCATGTTGTCTGGGGATTTGCTCCAAAGGATCAGTATCATTCTGCACACGAGGTAGACCTTGCCATAACTTTGGGTGTCTTAACATTTAATAGAGGAATTTCGAAATGAATGAATATTATCCTTCCTTCCAGTGGATTGCGTTTCACTGAAAAAATGCAAACCGTGTTCGGAAAAATTGACTGTGTTAGAATTTATGAGGCCAATAGAAGCATCACCGCTGAGCAAAAAGAAAAACGGAAAATTAACCGCTATAAAAAAAGAAGGAAATTAGATGCATTCCGACACAGTGAGGGTACCCTTTATAAATCAGGAAAATTCCATAGCAGCGCAAAATCATCAAGTTCTGTGAGGAAGTGTTCCAAGTGTGGAAAACCTCGTAAAGGGCAGACACGAGGAAAATGTTCTTAAATTGTCTTCACCTTGACATTAAATCAAAGCATATTCATTTATCAACAAGGTATCCATCCATTCATTCAGATTGTGAAATATGGAGAGACACAAATATCATACAGAGATGGATTTATGTTTTATTATTTTACAGGTACATTCTACTGGAGAACAGCAGAGCAGAACTCCTCCATTGGAACTCTGTAAGCATCCTGAAATGTAAAAGAAAAATGTATTTAATATTTAAAAGGGTGTGTAAAACTTCTTAAATACAATTATGTTGATTTTTGATTTCGTTTCTACATAAATCATATTTTAAAACTTACCTCTCTTATTTCTCCCTTGATGTCACAAGGACACAGCATTCTGATTAAGGACAGGACTGAATCTGGGTACTGGTACACATCAGTCACAGATCCAATGTTTTTTCTCTGTGAATAGATTTTTTTTTTGTTTACAATTTATGAAACATGATTAATTAATAAAAAAATTAAATGTATGAAACCAAATTAAATGTTAAAAAAATATACGTTTATATACACGCCTTTAGTGCATGTGCCCAGTGACAGTAGTGAATGTAGCGATTTCTTCTGTCACAAATCCCTTTCCTCTTTCTGCTTTCCACAGATGTTTTCAAGTTTGCAATAAAATTGTTTCCATCATACCTATAAGCAATTATAAGGTATTTATAATACATGCCTTGATTTATTTAGCTGGGACAAGAAACTTTTAAGAATATTTTAATATACTATTCACAGTGTACATGAATGCACATATTCTAGTATATATGCAACTATGTAAGGAGTGTGCTATATTTTTATTTTGCATCTTTAGTAATTATTCTTCTGAATATTACATACACATAATATCTTTAGTAATTATCCATGCATAAGTTGCCAAAATGTAGTATATTAAAATTACCCAGCATCTTGGATTTCTTTTCTAAGCTGCTCTTCCATTGTTCACACTTCTCACAGATGTTATCAGCAATCAAACTACGGGGTTCTGGTTTAGAGAGGGAGACCTAACGGATCACCGATGACCATAAAATAGGGGGCGGAGCTTAACTCATGCCATTTTGCCGGGAAATCTTTCTGAATCAGAACTCAACACGTTTTTCTTAATTAAAAGCATTGAAATACAGAAAAGAACCTCCCATTTTTGTGAATATGCATAGGGAATGTGGTTAAGTGACATGTATCCAAAGCTGGATCTCCAAGGTGTCATATATTCCTAGCTTTGGCAGATTTTGTTGTGTAATGGATTTTTGCCCTCTGCTGTAAAGTAAGAACAGACAGTTGGTGGTATTATTTCAAAGGATTCAGCTCCCTTATTTATTGACCAATTTCTTTGAAAATTGGATGGGTTGCTTCTCAAATGTGTGTTCACAAAACCGCATCTCAGATTTTTGATATCTTGCTTAGTTTGGGAATTATTGAGGGAAATGTTAAATTAGGATACTAAGTTGGTAACTTTGAAGTGCAAATGGGTGTAACTTTTAAATTAAGAGATTTATAAAAAAAAATCTGAGATACGGTTTTTAAGTTCAATCTTTAATCAACCATGAGGCAAAATGACCACTTTCAGGGATGAAATACAAAAAAGTTGATTTATAAAATATTAATGCATTAAAATTTCCATAAAAAATTCAATAATTTTTTAATAAGTTAACAATTAAAGTTTAAGTTAGAATAATTAGATAGTATATTTAACAAGCTTTCAAATGATATATACTTCTATTATGTTATCTTTGATAATGAAAGAATTACATGCAAATTAAATTTTGACATTTGGAAACCTTTGGTGTATCCTTAAGTTAACTAATAAGTTATCCAGATTTATTTTTATAGTTGTTTGTTTTCTTGAAATCTTAGAAATTTTCACTCGTGGTTTCACACTTCCGAGCACCTATGCCAGCACCTACTGAAACATGAGACCTAGTTTTATATGGATTTATCCATAGGATCTGTATCTTTGTCACTCAATGGATTTGAATCCATGAACTGGAAGTATAAAGGGTTATGTCCATTCAGACTAATTATAGCCACAGATTTTATTAGTCAGAATGATGATGTATTAGCCTGAAACTAACGGACTAATGTAAGTGTCGAACCTTGCGCATTAAGGATCAGCTCCTTTTTTCACAACTCCTAGGAATAAAACGAGAAAATACTCTTAACAATTATGCCACTTTATTCTAGAAAACAAAAAGGCATAGGTTCCATAATACACTAGCCAAAATACTTTTAAATATTGCTATATGTCAGAAATTGATATTGTGTAACACATGTAAAAAGTCAGCTTAATTAAATTTCTCAGGTATATTTCATGATTAGTGTATATAAACAGCAAAAAATTGGAAATGTTTTATTTGAAAGTTTGAAATAAATTTTAGGGATGGCAACTCGGGTTAGTCCGAAATTTTTATCACCATGTAACAGGTTATAATCAAACAGACAGGACTTGTTAGAAATTTTGTTATTATTTTTTTTTTTCAGTTCATTTTCTTACATGTATAAAACAATTTGTTTACAAACAATTATAATAATCAGAATTCTTTACTTTCGATCTCTAATAAGCTGTAATATTAGTTATTTGCTTTGTAGCTTGTAGCACGAGCTTTGACTGGTTACAAAGTTGGGTGTAAATTTCCGTACACCCGACTTAATGCAAAGTTTCTCTATGATAAAAAGCAAATAACATGTCACGATCGATGCATTGTAGGAGGTAGTAAATCATATCGATAGCTTGAAACGCAGTTGTTTGGACTTGTTTACAAAGAATTTATTTGGGTACATAGGAAATAAATTTGTTATCCTGGTCCAATCAAGGGTGTATGGGGATTTACCGCGGGTTTTATTCCAGACACCCTGAGGCCGAAGTATCCAGGTCCAATCAGTAGTATCCAGGTCCAATCAGAGGATTTACCCCGGGTTGTATTCCATACACCCTTTGGCCTTCGGCCTCAGAGTGTCTGGAATAAAACCCGGGGTAAATCCCCATACACCTTGATTGGACCTGGATAACTAATATTATCTAGGTTCAATAAAGCGTGTATGTGGATTTCACCCCGGGTTTTATACCATACACTCGAAGGCCATACACCCTATACAAGTTATTTGCTTTTCATGCTAGAGTGTTAAACAATACATTATGACGTCACATTATTTACCCAAGCTGGAGGTGTACAGAAATTTACACTTGGCTTGCTAACCAATTAGAACTTGTATTACAATCTAGATAGGAATAATGAAAGAGATTGATTGTTTGCTGTTTTACATTCCATCGAGAATTTTTTTCACTGATGTAGAGACATCATCACATACCATGAAGGGTTTCACATTTAGACCTCACTTGGCACTCAGGCCATTGAGCAGTGAGGGTTCTTTATCGTGCCAACATCTACTGTGATATGAGGCCTCAGTTCTTCTAATCTGAAAAGCCTGTAAATTTTACTTCTAATACTGGATGTTTGGTGAAGGAACAGTCACTATCGTCTTAGGTTTGATGCAGTGAACGAGAATAAAACCCGGTACTTCCAGATCATGAATTGAACGCCTTACCACTTAAGCTACCATGACAGGCAATGAACTAGAATAAATACCATGTAAAACATTGCTTAGTAGAAAATTAGTTGTTGTTTTAAACTCATCAATTGAAACAGAAAATAAAGGTCATTTTTTTATGACGGGGGTTAATTTGTAAACTTTTGATTAATAATTGGATTATAATGACTAAATAAATGGGACTTGTTTTCACAGTCATATTTGAAAAATATATATGAGGATCGTAACAGGTTACCATCTTTCTTAAGAAATAAATAACAAGTTTAAAAACTTCTCTGGGAAATGAAGTGGGTCGGTCACGTGATCAAATCCTGTGAAGGCCGAAGGCCTTCTCAGAAGATTTGATCACGTACCGACCCACTTCATTTCCCAGTGAAGTTTTTGAACTTGTTATTTATTACTTATATATACATTTGAGACGGAAAATCGAATATAATCGAATATAATTATTGCACTAACTGTTCGTCGATTGCACTAACTGTTCGTCGTAGATTTGGACAAATTACGCAAGGTGTAAATCGCCTTGAAGAGCGGATACGCTTCAAATTCATCTGACAAAGGATTTTGTTTTGAAAGGAATATTCTGTGAAAGGATACTTGTGATCAATGATAGTGAGCATATTGGTGTCTGGAAATTTTTGTATTCAAGAGAATCCATAAAAAAAAAAAAAAAAAAAAAAAAAAAAAAAAAAAAAAACACAAGAAACACGTGCGATGTTTGATAATAAAAAGTTGAAGGAATTTCGGTTGGAAAGGGATGGATGGAGACTCATGTCCGGACCAGTTAACTTGAAATCAAGTATAAAATTTGACCAAAAACATAAAATCTATGATTTCAGGAAGGCATATTTATTATGATGTTGACACGGAGACACTGGCGACAGCTTACATTGTTAACAGACAACGATCTCAATGTTGGAGGTGTGCCTACCGAACTTCCAAAGTGCAGTGTTTGTTAGCTGTTTGTGGCGTGATTGCATTACACTGATATTTTCCAACATATTTTCAAATTTATTGTGAGTAAAGTATAATGAAAAAAATTATATCATTCAGATGCCTACAAGAAAAATAGAGTAACGTTGAGACTATGCAGCTCAGACATGAAACTTATAACACGTAGTTTTCTATTCTCTATGTAAAATCGATCAAGAACTGTATTAATTATTCCTTTACATTGTAAATAAAATGATTATTACTTTACTTTCGTATTTTGTACATTTTTATGCATGAAAAACATGCTATATTGCTAAGTAGAGCAGAAGAGTAAGTATTTTTAGCTCAAGTGAGCTTTTCTGATCACTTTTTGTCCGGCGTCCGTCTGTCTGTCTGTCCGTCTAGCTGTCTGTCTGTCCGTCTGTCTGTCTGCCTCTCTGTAAACTTTTAACATTTTCGACTTCTTCTCAAGAACCACTTGGCCAATTTCAACCAAACTTGCCACAAAGTATCCTTAGGTGAAGGGGAGTCAAATTTGTTCAAATGAAGGGCCACGCCCTCTTTGAAGGGGAGATAATAAAGAATTAGTGAAAAATTAATAGCATCTTTCAAAAATCTTCTTCTCAGGAACCACAGGGTCAGGACAGATGAAACTCATGTGGAAGCATCCTCAGGTAGTGTAGATTCAAATTGGTTCAAATCATGACCCCCGGGGTAGGGCGGGGCCACAGTGGAGGATCAAAGTTTTACATAGAAATACATAGGAAAAATCTTTAAAAATCTTCTTCTCAGGAACAGCAAAGCCATGATAAGTCATATTTATACTGAAGCATCCTCAGATAGTGTAGATTCAAGTTTGTTCAAATCATGACCCCCGGGGGTAGGGCGAGGCCACAATGGAGGATGAAAGTTTTACCTAGAAATATAAAGGAAAAATCTTTAAAAATCTTCTTCTCAAGAACAGCAAAGCCATGATGAGTCATATTTATAAGAAAGCATCTTCAGGTAGTGTAGATTCAAATTTGTTCATCTCATGACCCCTGGGGGCAGGGCGGGGCCACAATGGACTATCAAATCTAACATAGAAATATATAGGAAAAATCTTCTTCTCAAGAACAGCAAAACCATGTGTAATATTTATATGGAAGCATCCTCAGGTAGTGGATTTAAATTTATTCAAATCATGACCCCCGGGGATAGGGCGGGGCCACAATGGAGGAAAGTTTTACATAGAAATATATAGGAAAAATTTTAAAAATCTTCTTCCAAGGAACAGCAAAGCCCTGATTGATCATATTTATGTGGAAGCATCCTCAGGTAGTGTAGATTCTTTTTTTTTTGTTCAAATCATGACCCCCCGGGGGAAGGGTGGGGCTACAAATGAGGATCAAAGTCTTAGATAGAAATATATAGGAACATATCTTCTGAAGAAGAACTGCAAAGCCATGATTAGTCATTTTGATACGGAAGCATCCTCAGGTAGTGTAGATTCATGTTTGTTCAAATGATGACCCCTGGGATTGGGAGGAGCCAGAATGGGGGATTAAATTTTTACAAAAGAATAAATGGGAAAAATTATTTAAAATCTTCTCAAGTACAACAAAGACATTTGTTATATTGACATAGAAGCATCATCATGTAGTTTAAAATTCAAGAACCCCCCCCCCCCTCTTGTGATTTTTTCAATACTGAACTGATTTGTGTTTTTGTCTAGCCAATGTGCTCAGGTGAGCGATGTGCCTATGGGCCTCTTGTTATGTAGATATCACTGCGCTGTGTGATTAGGTCACGTAATGACCTATGTCCTTCGAAAAACTTCATACAGGTATGAAGATATTTCCTCTCGGTATGTTTATATAATAGAGAGATACCACAAATGTATATATTAACCAATTAGTCTATTAACCATTGCATTCACCAATAAATTTTATACATGTACTGCATGTTACATTACATACGTGCATTTCTTCATGTGAAATTATGAAAAAAAAAATTTACATTCGTCCTTTTATTTTTTATTTATTACCATGATTACATCCTCATATGACTGCATGTAAGAACAGTACTTTACCAAATAATGCACAGAAAATGTGACAGGATCTTTGTACTCAAAATGATGGTTTATTATTTATATGTTACACAATATTAATTTCTTCTTTTTTAACTTAAATGATAAATTTCAAATTCCTTT
Organism: Saccostrea echinata; assembly: GCF_033153115.1. Classification (NCBI taxonomy): domain Eukaryota; kingdom Metazoa; phylum Mollusca; class Bivalvia; order Ostreida; family Ostreidae; genus Saccostrea; species Saccostrea echinata. Next base: position 1,447,110 of record NW_026889821.1, read on the forward strand.
TACATAGGTGTGACTGTCATCTGAAAACTGAATGTGATACCAAGCATGGTCATGATTTGCCAGAAGTGTTGGGAGAGGAAACAGAACATGCAGAATAAGCAGCATAGTAAAATCTAAACAGTCACACAAGGATAAAAGTCCATCTAGGATTTATCATGGACACATTAGACCTTAAATCAATTCATTAAGAACTTGTAATATGTGTAATTTTACAGCTTAATTTAGGGAGAGCTATTTTGACATGTACAATTACAATCGAACCTCATTATCTTGAATTAAATGAGAACAAGAATAAACTTTGAGATATCCGAGGATTCGAGATATCCAGGGTAAAATTCTTAAAGAATAAGTGGTTGGGCCCCCAAATTCACTTCGACATATCCATGGTATTCGAGATATTGATGTTCAAGATACTGAAGTTCAACTGCTGTACTACAAGTGGAAACCTTCTTGCATGTTTTGAATTATTCCAGGACACAGGACATGTACATGTATAAAGTGCAGCTTTCTAGTATAAGACTGAAGAGATGTTCAATCACATTTAAAAGACAACAAAACACTAAATTCTACAAAACTATTAGAGCTGTTGTATACTGTTTAGCTCACCTGAGCAAAAGGCTCACTTGAACTTTTCTGATTGCAGGGTGCCCAGTGTCCGTCTGCCTTATGTCCTTTGTAAACTTTTCAATTTTTAGCTAACCTGAGCCAGTAACTGAACAAAATTTACCCATTATTATCATTGTCTTAAACTTTAAAAATCACAATTTCACAATTTCATTTTCTTCTCAGAACCACTGGGCAAATGTAAATGAAACTTGGCACAGTATATTGATGACTGAAGGGGATTCAAATTTGTTATAATCACTGGAGGGCAACTCTTTCAAGGGGATATAATTAAGAATTATTGAAAACCTAAAGGCATCCTTTAAAAATCTTCTTAAGAACCACTGGCCAGGAAAGATAAAACTTACACATGTGAAAGCTTTATTACAGTGTAGATTCAAGTTTGTTTAAATCATAACCCCTAAGGTTAGGATTGGGCCATGGCAGCAGATCAAGTTTTTTTGTGGCAATATGTAGGAAAAATCTTTAAATATCTTTTTCTCATAAAATACCAAATCCATGAATAAAAGCATACTCAGATAGTGTAGATGCATGACCTCATAGGGTAGAACAGGGCCATTATAGAACATAAAAGTTTTACTGTAAGAAAGGCTTGTAGTGAACATGCTTAATGAATTGATGCTAATTACATTGAAGTGATTTTCATTCCCTGTGACTGAAATATACTGTAAACCTAATAGATCATAATCAATTAGGCTTATATCAAAGCTAAATAGTCCATCCCTGATGCTTTGTTATAAGCAATCCATGTTTTACTATATACATGTATGGATTTAATGAACAGTATTCAGGCCCAAAAGTTTATTCAATATGTAGGAATTATCTTAAGAATTCTTCGGTATCTTTGGTAAAGGGGATTCAAATTTCTACGAATGAAGGGTCACGCCTTCTTTCAAGGGGGAAATAATTACAAATTATTAAGTAATTAATAGCATCTTTTAAACATCTTCATACCAAAAACCTCTGGGCCAGGAAACATGAAACTTTTGTGAAAACATACCCATTGCAGATTCAAATTTGTTTAAATCAGGACTGATGGAGTAGGGTGGGGCCTAATGGACTATAAAAGTTTTACATAGGAATACATATTAAAAATCTTTAAGAATCTGCTTCTCAAGAACATCAAAGTCTTAATTGGTCATATCTGTATTAAAGCATTCTCAGATAGTGTAGATTCAATTTTGTTCAAATCATGACCCCGGGGATAGGGTGGGGCCACAATGGACTATCAAAGTTTTACTGTGGAATCATTTTGATTCGTGGAAATCAATGTTCGTGGACAAGCAAAATTTTATTTGTTCGAGGGGACGTAATTTCGTGGGTTACTCGTTTATACGGTAGATTCAATTAATCAATATGTTTACAAAATAAACGTTCGTTGGGATGTAATTTCGTGGGTAATGGTAACCCACGAAATCCACGAACATTGGTCCCCCAAGAACAAGGATGATTCTACAGTATATAGGAGTCCATAGGAGAAAAAAATCATTAAAAAATTCTTCTCAAGAACAGCAAAGCAATGATTGGGTATACCTATATGGAAGCATCTTCAGATAGTGTAGATTCAAATGGTAAAATGGTTTTAAGTGTGTTCAATTTGAGGACCAAGCCCTTTTTAGCTCACCTGAGCTGAAAGCTTAAGTGAGCTTTTCTGATCACCTGTTGTCAGTCGTCTGTCTGTCTGTCCGTCTCTAAACTTTTCACATTATCAACTTCTTCTCAAGAACCACTGAGCCAATTTCAACTAAAGTTGGAACAGAGCATCTTTGGGTAAAGGGGAGTTTAAATTGTTAAAATGAAGGGCCAATCCCCCTTATAAGGGGAGATAATCAAGAAAAGACAAAAATAGGGTGGGGTCATAAAAAATCTTCTTCTCAAGAACCACTGGGCCAGAAAAGCTGAAACTTATGTGGAAGCATCCTTGGGTAGTGTAGATTCTAAATTGTTCAACTCATGGCCTCCAGGGGTAGGGCAGGGCCACTATAGGGAATCAATGTTTTACATTGAAATACATGTATATAGGAAAATCTTTAAAAATATTCTTCTCAAGAACCACTGGGCCAGAAAAGCTGACACTTATGTGAAAGCATCCTTGGGTAGTGAAGATTCTTAATTGTTCAAATCATAGCCCCCAGGGGTAGGGCGGGGCCACACACACACAACAGGGAATCAAAGTTTTACATTGAAATATATAGGCAACATTTTTGAAAAAAATTCTTCTTAAGAACCACTGGGCCAGAAAAACTGAAACTTATGTTGAAGTTCCTTGGGTAGTGAGATTCTAAATTGTTCAAATCATGGCCCCCAGGGATAGGGTGGGGCCACAAAAGGGAATCAAAGTTTTACATTGATATATATAGGAAAATCTTTGAAAATCTTCTTCTCAAGAACCACTGGGCCAGAAAAGCTGAAACTTATGTTGAATTATCCTTGGGTAGTGAGATTCTAAATTGTTCAAATCATGGCCCCCAGGGGTAGGGCGGGGCCACAAAAGGGAATCAAAGTTTAACATTGAAATAATAGGCAAAATCTTTGAAAATCTTCTCAAGAACCACTGGGCCAGAAAAGCTGACACTTATGTGGAAGCATCCTTGGGTAGTATAGATCTAAATTGGTCAAATCATTCCCATGGGGATAGGACCGGGCTGCAATAAGTATTACAGGGGGGGGGGTGAAAAACAGTAGGGCCAAAGTAATTCAGGTGAGCATTGTGGCACATGGGCCTCTGGTTTCAAATGGAGATAATAAAGAAATAATGTAAAATTAATGTGGTCATTTCATAATCTTCTTAAAAGCTAATGGGCCAGAAAAAAAGAAACTTGAGTGAAAGTTTCCTGACAAATTTTAAAATCAATGTTTGTTAAAATCATAGCCTCTAAGGTAGGGTGGGGCCCCAAAAGGGGATCAAAGCTTCAGGGGAATGTATTAGAAATATGTTTAAAAATCTTCTTCTTAGGAACAGCAGGGCTTTGTTAATGATATTGATATCAAGGTATGATTATGATTTTTTATCCCAGTGACCTTGAAGTTTGACCTACTTTTCAAATAAAGTTTAATATTGGTGGTAATTATGGAATGAGAGAAGCTAGAGTGTTCTCATAAACTACATGTGACAACTTGTTTCACATGGATCTATCATTTTTTGACTTCATGATCTTGAACAAGAGTTTTTACCTTGGTTAAGAGACACTTTAATTTTGGCTATAATTTTTGCTCCAGAAGAGTCGGGGCTTTCATATTTTTTTCACGTGCACTATTTTTGTGCCTTTTGGATTGTATTATGAAATTTGACTTCATGACCTTGATCTTGAAGTCTGATGCAGTTTTCAGAAACTTCAGTCTTGGTCAGAACTTTTATTAAAATTTATATTTTTTGTACAATAGACAGAAAGGACAGGACACATGGACAAGACAGGTAAAATATGCCATAGATAGTTGTATGTCAAACACTTAGTCTCCAAAAGAATGAGACGAGAATTCTTTGAATTTTGTTACTGTTTCTTAGGTTCACTTGTTCCTTCATGTTATACTGTACTGTATCCACTGCAGTAAACTTCAATGGATTGAGATATTTTAAGTGAATTTTGATAAATTATTTACTTGAATATATTTGTAATATGCATGTGAAAATTATTTAAACATGTTGCAAAATTTAAATATGTATGTTTTTTTCCTTGTAAATTTGAATAAATGAACCCAAGATGTACAGTCAAACCTCATTATCTCGACCTCAACAGAACCAAGATTAAACTTAAAGATATCTGTCGAGTGTTGATTCAAGATAAACAGCAAGGGTAAGAAAAACATGATAAGTGATTGGGACAACAAACTCAGTTTGACATATCCCTGGAATTGAGATATCGGTATTCGAGATAATGAAGTTCAACTGTATGTAAAATGCTAAGAAAGAGGTTGTGTTAAAACATCCACAAGTAACACTGCCTCATACTGATACTTTGGTTTTGTGACTTTGCCTTCTTAATCTTTACTGATTTCCCCCTCTGGTAAAACTACAAATCACCCCTGTGGATTCCTTATAAGAGTATTCTCCACTTGCTGATTTTCAGCACTGGAAATCATCAATCAGTAACACATTTGGATTACTTACTATCTATTAAATATTTTTAAAGCAATTTTTATGACAATGATGTAGCAAAGCACTGATCATGCCATAGTATGTCATTAATCATTTTAGTAACATAATTGCTTCAAGGATGCTACGCAGCTAAGTTAAGGACGCCCATGAAATATACGCCTTGATATATTTAGGGAAAATGAATACAATTTTAATATTTGTTTTAACAGCATTAATTTTAATAAATGTGAATTGTGGTGTTTGCACTTGTATATATCAGGTCTCTGCTAAGTTTGGCCAAAGCGACATTGCTTACATCAGCTGTTTGTCACGTGACAGGTTTGAATTAGAACATATATGTACTACTAAAAAGATCGTAAAAGTTCAACGATATACGGGCATCTTTCCGCTATAAAATTTATTCTGTTTTCTTTGAGACAAATTCCTTAACATGAAAAGTGCTGGGAGCAACTTCCTCATGCTCGGGAAGTGTTTAAAATTTAGCCGTCTTTCTATAAACTCAAGACTAAAATGTAATACGCATTGTAATAATGTTACATTACGGAATAAATAAACAATGCACAACCAGCTCCCAGCATTTTTCAGAATAGTAAGAATAATAGCTATACGTGTTTAAAAATTCAGACTTTATAGTGAAGCGGATATCGTTGAACTTTTGGTATTTTCGAGGGGCTGGACCTGTCATTCTAGCACATTACTGTACAAATGTGCTCCCTACGGCTTCATATAAAAGTCTACACATTATCAGTTTAGTTTGACAATAAAATGTGGATTAATATATTTCAGAATATGTCTTTCATTTGGTCCGACTATGTGTGTTTTGTATTTATTTTTATTTTTACAAGCTACGATAAAAGCTTGATCCACGCCTCAAGTACAGAGAAACTGCGTGTCAAACTGAGAAATGACGTCATCTCAGTAAGTACAGCGAGATCAAGCTGATTTTCATTCTGCATACGTTAAGTGATATTATGGCAAGATAAGTTGCATATCCATTTATCTTTATAATATTTATGAGGAACGAAAGTATTTAGTATGTTTTAATAAGAACATATAGTATTTATTCATCGAGATTCATTTGTATTGCTTTAATGTGACGTAATAATAGCTTTCCCGAACCTCTGCATAGGCTGACGTATATATGGGAGTCCTTAACCTAGCTGCGTAGATTAATTTAGAGAGAAGTCTAGGGATTAAAAATCAGAAGTCCGAAGGTTGAGATATTAAGGATTATAAGTGTTGTGTGTACAATTTACAGATAACTGTTGCAGAGACTACTGTTGGACTATGTAGGCTCATGACCACTTCAGATTCAGAGTTCCTGAAAGGAGGTCGATATTTGGTTAAAGTTTCAAAGGTCAAAGGAGAAAAGAATGTTAGAAAAGTTGACAATGTAAACAGAAACATTTGACCTTTAGAGCTAAAATAAACTAAAAATTAAATAATTTATTTCATCAATTTACAACTAATCGCTAAAAAGGAAGACCCATTCGTTGCTTTGCAAAGAGCTTTGCTCTAGTTATTATTATTATTTTTCCGCCCACCTAATTTTGTGCACGCGATTTCTCAAAGACTACTGGATGGATTTACATGAAATTTGCAGGAACAATATGTTGTAAACTGAAATTATTTCATCCGAGAGGAAATTTGGAAATTTACTTCCGGTGCCAAGTTACGGACCATTTTCTGAATTTAAAAATGACGATTTGTCCGCGGATAATCTCAAGAACGGTAAAAGATATCAATGTGAAACTTTCAGGGATTATAGATCGTGATAAATACTAGCCAGGACGTGACCTTTCGATCGTCGTCAATACTCCCGGTCGTTACCGGATGCAAATTTAAAAAGTCGATTTTTTAAACTTTTTTTGTTTTTCAATATTTTTCCTTGATATCGATTACGTTTATAAAGACACTTTTGAAAGGCTCAATATATAATTTGTTTTGAAATTGATAAATCCAAACTATAGATACTCACATTTTAAAATTTGAACGGGTACCAAAATGGCGGCCGTCTCCGTAAACGCCAACGAGCAGGTCGGAGTTTACGGAGAAAGCCTAGCGTCTGGTTGCATAAGGATCAATGAAATGAAAGGGCATTGTTGGATAAACAACCAATATTTTAAGAAATTATTACGTAGCAAATGCGTGCAGGGCTTGTGTCATATAACATAAATAGAAAGCGACAAAATTAGAAAAATTAGGAAGATTGTTTAATGAAGTTGGTATTAATATTCCTTTCTAGATGCAAGTTACTGAACATAAAAGATTTCAGATTCCTTGACCGTCGTAGGATACGTGTTTTGTAGCGAAACATTCCAGTCTTTTCATGAATGTGTTACTAATTGGAATAGTCCACTTTTGGGGTAAACAGGAATATAAAACATTTAGGAAAAATTACCGAATTCACTGCTTTAGTGTTACTTGCCCATATCGCATATGTTACATGTACAGTATCATGTTGTAAATTTTGAATTTACTAGGGGGAGGTAAATGCAAAATTTACAATTTACATTTACCTCCCCCTAGTAAATTCAAAATTTACAACATGATAACAGTGTGATTAATATACATTCTTAAGCTCGGAAATCAGGCTATAAGAACACATTTTTAAAAATTTCATTGAAGCTATCACATACACTCGCATTCCAAAGATTTACTCATGAAGTTTGGCGTGAAATAATGTATCGTGACCATGCACCTTTTACAATAGACAAATGGACTGATGCAGTAGTGTAGAAGTACAGAAAAAGATTACACGGACATGTCTGTATTTAGAATTGCATGGAATAAAAAGTTGAAAGCATAAAGAATAAAGGAAGTAAACACAATAGTTTTCATCAGTAACAGACTATTTCTTCTGCTAATTGTTATTTTTAAAACTCAAGTAACAAATTCCTATGTGAATATGCTTGAACAAAATTTAGCTGGCTAGCTTCCATCCTAAATTTTCGCACTATGAGAAAAAAAAAGGGAAAAAAAACTTCAATGAATGTAAGGTAAACATTGATGATGTCTTGTATACATTGCGCTAGTGTATAGTGGTTTCAATATTATATTTTCACGCAGGCGATCTGGGTATAATCCCCCCCCCCCCCACTAAATCTTTTTTTTTAAATAAATGGTTCAGTCAAGCCGTAAGCATGGTAAGCGTATTCTAAAGTTTTTAATTTTATTCGATGAGAAACGCTGCCTTATCATGGAACAACATACAAAATACAATAGAGGGAATATGTACATGCCTTCATATAAAGCTTCAACACTTATAGAATGACCATTTGATTCTGAAAGTGGGTGGCAAACTTTTTTCCGAGTCTGATTATTTATTTTCATCCCAATAATAAAGGGATATATTATTTATTTCCAAGTAAAACGATGATAAATTATTTTTCTTCCTCACCAAAAAATAATTACAAGCAAAAACACAACTACACACATACAACAGAACTGTCCAAATGCCAAAACTATTTCGTTAATGTTTGCAGGGGGGGGGGGGGGGGATACAGCAGGCAGGATAAGTTATATTTACATATTTTCTTGTAAGCTGAGGACATATTTTTTATTTTCAACATTTCCGAGGGGAGATTATTTGTTTCAAAATCTGGCAGCACCCCTCTCCTTAATGAAATGGTAGTGCCCTTATCCTGCTCCTTGGACAGAGTGTTTTCTGGTGTTATAACACTTGATCCGATGAAAATATGGAAAGAAAAGAAATCAAATTATTATTATTATTTTTTATTTCTATGAAAATGATACAATGATATTTCAATGTCATCTTGTTCTTCCAGTGCTGAAAAACACGAAGATATGTCTGAAAAATTTAAATGAAAGAAAAATTGTACATGAGAATAATGTCAAGATTTTATGCTCACATTTAGATCGAGCTCGGGATTCAAAAATGATTAGATTGGAATGGCGCCGAAATGTTTATAAATTAAGATAGGGTTTGTTTAGTTGTTACTGTTTTATAGTAAGTACACATAAGAAAAGGTTACCCATTCTGAACTGACCCATCAGATTACGTTTACAGTAAAGTTAAATTCTACTGGAAATTTAGCTTGTGGCAAGAAACAAATATACTCTCGGAATTTACTGTCGAAAACGTGTGAACGTTAGACTCTAACAGGGCCTGTGGCACAGGCACTTGTTTCTGTAATAAATTTTGTAACCCATAGTATAATAATAACACAAGGTATCCAACTCCGAATTACACTGAGTACCCCCTCCCTCAGAATCGCACTCTTTTACAATTTCAGAAGACATGCACTGGCAAACTGTTTATACCTATGTCTTCTACGATAATTTATCTACACAACCATATATGGCAAGCTTGTCTTTATTTTCTTTCATCTCCATAAACAGCGTCAAAACTCTGCTCGCCGAGCGAAAAGTCGAATTCACCCATGGAATGGTATGTGCTAGTCCCGGGCAGAATGCAAAAATTGAAATCAATGAGTAGAGAAATTTAATAATACTTCCCAGATTTTTAGATAAATAAAAGAAATATACTACAAGAAAAATATCGTGAAACTAAAGCTTTGTAACATTTAAAAACAGTCTGAACTCAGCCACTGTAATGTGCTATTTTTATCTGCTCAAAAATCCAAGATTTTTCGTACTTCTCGGGATTTGTCGTGACTTTATAAGATAACCGCTAAAACATACCGGTTGTTGGAATTCACAAACATACTTGGCGGCTTAATTTGAAATTTGTTTAAAAATGGAGCAGCAACAAATTGAGAAAAGATTTTGCTCATGGTATGCATAAATTAACATGATGATAACAATATTTAAATATCAATTATAATAAAAAGGAATTCTTTCAAAGTGCATTGTATGTAAGCACAGAGAATTCATAAATTTCGCAAGCACATGTTCCACCCCCCCCCCCCCCAAAAAAATCGTTTGTACAAACAATAAATAAATTTAAGAAAAAAGAATATAATGTGATAAGAAGTACATGAATTTTTTAAGGGTTATGAATAAAACTAGTAAATTTTAATTCCTCTCTAATGAAAGTAAAGTGTTACAGACATGTAAAAGGGAATTATGGAGCAACGAAACATAAATTCCATGGCAACAAGTTTGTTCAAATCATGACCCCTGGAGTTAGGGTGGGGCCACAATGGGGGATCAAAGTTTCTATAGGAATATATAGGAAAATATCTTAAAAATCTTCTTCTCAAGAACAACAAAGCCATGTTTAGTCACATTGATATGGAAGCATTCTCAGATATTATAGATTCAAGTTTGTTCAAATCATGACCCTCGGGGGTAGGGTGGGGTCATAATGTGGGATCAAAGTTTTACAAAAGAATATAAAGGAAAAAATCTTTCTCTCAAGAACAGCAAAGCCATGTTTAGTCATATTGATATGGAAGCATCCTCGGGTAGTGTAGATTAAAGTTTGTTCAAATGATTACCCCTGGGGGTAGGGAGGGGCCACAATGGGGTATCAAATTTTTGCAAAGGAATATAAATATAGGAAAAAATCTTTAAAAATCTTCTACTCAAGAACATCAAAGACATTTGTTATATTGATATGCAAGCATCCTCAGGTGTTTAAAATTCAACCCCCCCCCCTGTAAATTTTTCAATACTGAATTGATTTGTGCTTTTTCTTAGCCATTATGCTCAGATGAGTGATGCAACCCATGGGCCTTTTGGTTGATTTTGTAGGCTAGCTGAAAATTTGACAGAGGATAAAAGCAAAGTACTGAATTTAAACAACATGTCAATGGACAAAATATTTAATGAAGCATTTCATGTGTTTCCAAACATTAAAGACACATGCAGTTATGACCATTTGTTTAAAATGTTAAAAAAAATGTTTCCCACAATAAAAAAGTCTTCTGTGTGGGAAAACGGAATTAATGGAACAAAAAGAAAACCTGGTGTTAGAGGCTTAGTATTTGAAGTTCTACCTGAAAAAGCTCTCACCTTTGCAGATATATCAACATTTGTTCCAAAGCAGTGGAATGTATTGGAAAGAACAGATGAAAATCTAAAATTAGGATTATTGTCCATTGAAAAATTTAATGGAAATTCTGTCCTCACTGAACTAATAATTAAAAATACAGGTTTTATTGAACTGTTAGTTGCTGGTACATCAGTAGATCTATCCATGTATCTCATTTCCAATTACACAGAGTTTAATGAAACTGCGATTTCAGGCTTGTTCAAAACTTTGCAGACAGTTTCTCTTTGTAATGGAGTCACCTTACAACCTGGTGAAGCTGACTTCTTCTCCAGTGGAAAAAAAACTGTAAAAGAGATTTATGTTTTTAATAAAACAACAAAAACTGTAATCAGGCATGTGGACTGTGTTAGGGTTGTCCCATTAAATTCCAAGTTAGAAAAATGTGCAAAATGTTCAAATTACATAAAATATAAGAAAATATGGCATTCAAGTAAAAAAATTCTAACAGTACCAAGGAAAACATTGATCCAAATTTACACTTACCAACAATTATTCAAGAATTGCAGAAACTGGCACCAAATTTAAGTCAAAACCAACTAATGTTGATAGCTACTCAAATTAAATCATCTGAAAGTAAAAACTCCAGGGGAATGAGATGGCCTAAAGAAATAATTAGTATGTCTCTAACCTTGTACAATAGGAATCCATCTGCTTACAGAGACATTATCAAGAATGGGTGGGTGAATCTTCCATCAGAGAGTATACTGTATCTTTACAAGTCTGCAATTAAACAAAGACCTGGAGTAATTCCTGAGATGATGGAATGGATGAGAAAAGAAGCCATTGACTCAAATATCAGCAAAGAAGGACTGTATGGGGGTATAATTCTTGATGAAATGTCCATTCAAGAGGATCTCCAAATTGTAAATGAAGGCAAAAAGAGTTCCTTGTATGGACTTGTTGAATGTGAACCTGATGTAATGTTAATGCATAATATAAATGAAGGAAAAGTTGAAAATAAACTTGCTAATCATGTTATGCAATATCTGTTTCATGGGGTTACTGGTTTCCGTTGGCCTTTTGCAAACTATCCAACTACACAATCTTCTCCAGTTGATATATTTGTTTCTACATGGAAATGTATTGATGCTTTGTATGAATGGGGATTCAAACCAATATACTGTTGTATGGATGGGTCCAGCAACAATCGCACATTTCTTAAAATGCACTTCCCTGAAAATGACCCTTTGTCTACTGAAATGATTGCTGTGCATTACAAGAACCCTTCAAGGAAAATGATATTTATTATGGATCCATGCCATCTAATCAAAAAACTGCGTAACAGCATACTTAGTAGTGGTATTCAAGAACATCACCAAAGGCTATTAACTGTTGATGGCAAAACAATTCAATGGCAGATGTGGATTGATGCCTTTAACTGGGACCAAGATAATCATACATTTAAAATTCATTACAAGTTATCTCAGGAGCATATTTATCCAAACAATGCACAAAAGATGAGAAATAAATTGGCATTTGAAACCCTGGACTCTGAAATGTTACATTTAATGAAAACTTACAGTAACACTCTTGGTGAAGCTGGGAAAGCTGCACTGTGTGGTGCCATAGAATTTGTGGAGCATACTAGTACACTGGTTTCCTTTTTCCAGGATCAGCGACCTGTTAAGGACATGAGTGATACAAGATTACTACAGCTAATGGAATCATACAACTGGTTTAAGTCATGGGAGAAAGAAGTTTGTCAGAGTGACACAACTGCCAAGCGTTATAAGAGTTTAATCACTATGGAAACCAGAGAGGATCTTGACTTCATGTATTATGGGACCATGTCGCTTATTAAATTCTGTATTGAAAACATTCACACTGAAATTGTCCCTGCAAGATTAAATAGTGACATAATTGAAAATATTTTCTGTCAACAAAGATCTCTATATCATGGACCTACAACAAATCCTACTTACAATTCCTATAGAACTGGTATAAACAGTGTTATAATTGGAGAGACAGTGGTGTCCAGGAAGTCAAATTCTGGGGGAAAACGTGCATCTTCGTTTGTTGCTGAAATGCCCTCAAAAAGAATTAGACTGTAAACGAAGAAGAAATATTGATTGTTAAACATGTCATTTGCTAAATTTGACAGATTAAATGATACATATATTTATTTAGACTAGTAATTAAATATAATAATAATTAGTTGTTATTAATTCTAGGAAGAACTCCAAGGCACTGAAAAAAGAAATCACTTGCATGCACATATAACAGTCCAATAGCAGGAACACTTATAGTGGGGGGGGGGGGTACTTTAAAAATTTTATATTTGGTCAAAAGAGAATTGTGAAAAGGAGTGGATATTATTCAATTTTTTTCTAATAAAAATAAAATTCAAAAGGGGAAATTATAATAAAGCCATTTCTTTAAGGACCCTCTTTACACTGCACACTAAAGAGTTCCAATTCCATGGTATTTTTGCCCAGTAGTTCCTACCACATCCCCCTGTTTTCCAAGGGTCTAAATTATCTAGGTATTAACTTGTTTCATATGTGTTTCTCTTCGGATTTACCTGGTAAGTTTTTTCACAGGATCATTGATCAAATAAACTCCAAACATCACAAGATCAGATATGATGGAAGGTAACATTTATTAGTGGCCATGGAGTGTCAAAAATATCAGACACACCTTCCTGTTTGTCCTAGGAAAAACAGAAAAAAAATTAATGGTGAAATGTACAAAGCTAAAATTAAGAATTGATTGTCAATCAATTATAAACATGTAAACTGCATAAAGAAACTGCAGGGATCTTTCTTATATATAAGTGACATAACTGGAATGTATTTCTATATATATATATATATATATATATATATATATATATATATATATATATATATATATATATATATAGAAATTATAATTATATATTCAGTGCATACTTACTTTTCATTTCATTGAGTCCTGACCTTTATTCACAACACTTCTTACAATACCAGTCTTCATGATCTTTGATTGTTTTAATAGTTTCATCATCTATATTCTGACAAAGTCTATCATACCACTGATCACACTCTAGGTCACACTGAAGCCATTCAACTTCATCATTTCTCACACAGCCACAACTGGAACACACAATTTCATCACCTTTAAGTTCTGCTCCCATAGAATGTGTTTGTTTTTTCTTCTTATTGTAAACTTGCTTGATTTTTCTTTTCCTCCCGGTGGTTTTCCTCTCTGACTGGGTTGGAGCTCTACTAGATGAAACATTTGAAGTATCTTCTTCTACAGGCAAATCTGGTTCTGGGTTGGCACATGTTTCTTCACACTTTGTAAGAGCAGTAACGTTAGGAATACACAGACAGTTAGGAATATGACGAATAAGGCTGTCAATTATTGAAGATTTTGTACTTTTCATTGACTGTGTTAAGTCATAGGCTTTAGCAATATCAAGTAGTTGTTTTTTAGTGAAACTTCTGAAAGTTAAAGCTCCTCTATCAAGTAGTGATGATTGAATTTTCAAATGGGAATGGTGTTTACCTTCAGAGTCATCATTGATCATTTGGGTCATGGAGATTTTGGTACCAGTACTGTCTTTTGATGTACTTGATCCCTCTATCACCCGCTTTCTCAAAGTGTCTGTTTTTTGTTTTTTTAAAGCTCTTAGCACATCTTTCCGAAACTGGTTATCAGCAACACGACAAAATCTCCATATCAAGTCAAAATAAAGTTCTTTTAAACTACTCAGTGCCATATTTTTATCACATTTCAAAAAAGTTTCATTGAATTCAAAGTTTTGTAACAAATGTTCAAACTTGTTGATTAAAGCCTCATTCTTGGAAAGCTCATCTTGTACAGAATTTAAAACATTAGAACCTTCTATATGAAATATCTTTTCATAAAGTTCATGCCTAATCTTGTCCACTTCTATAAAAAAATCTAAAACATTGTCCTTCACATTTGTTAGACTCTGAGAAATGTTTTGGAGTCTTCTCGTCTCTTCAAGAGTTTCTTTATACATACTGTTTTGTGCCAACTCGTCGTATGTAGATGTTAAAAAATCCAACATTTTAACTTTTACAAAACAGGAAGTAACATTCATTAATTTGTCTTTCTTATACATGTTATTTCTCCCTAATTTGATGTAATGATGCTTTGATTTGGCAACACATCTCCCACAGATATATATTTATTATCTCAATTTGCCTACACTTGCCGAGTCAACTTTCAGATAAAGTTGTTTTTGAACTGGTGCAGGAGTAGCTTTTAATGATTTTGCCTTTTCCCCCAAAATAAAGTTTGAAACAATATCAAATACTTTGCTAAAAATCACAAAATCATACTGTTCTGCATTGTGATGAATACATTCTTCAATTAATGCTTTGTACTCACCAGAACTTGTAAACTTATACAATTCACAGTAATATTTGGTCCACATTTTAGAATCAGGATTTTTTCCCTCACTTGCTACACAGTTTTCAAGATATATTACTGTGAGTTTCTCATAAAGTTTCTTCAAAAAAATTTTTGTTCCACTTTCATTTCTTTCAAGAAGATCAGTCAGTCCTGCATGTGTAATTCTCTGTTCATCAGTCTGTACATGCATATTTTGTATACATGATCTTATCTTGTTCATGTCTATGGGACATTCTGTGTGATACTCCTCTGAGGAATCTTCTGGAGTAACATGAAAGGGAACATTTTCTGATGATGGTAGAGTACACATTCTATCAATTTTGCGTATTTCTTCTGCATCAAAGTCTGACATTTCCGACTCAGAATTTAGGAATGGGCTGTCAAATTCAGTATTTAATTCTTCTTCCAGTGAAAATGAAATATTACAACATGCCAGTTGTGGAAGGAAGGGAAATGTTGCTTTATCATAGAAACCAAAAATAGCTGCATCTGGTTTTAGAACATTGCAAGGCTGGAAGTTTATTAATCTCAGACCTTTCTTTTTTCTTGCACGCCCAATTGCAACTCCTAACATGCCCGCTTTGAATATATGTGAACAATCTACTTCCACTCTGTCCAGAGATAATCCTTGAGCTTTGTGTATTGTTATTCCAAAGGACAAAACCAATGGAATCTGTAATCTACTAGCTACAACCTTGTCATCTACAGAACTATAAACAGTGAAAATTTCTTTTCTTATTTCTGTCACAGTGTTATTAAATTTTACAGTCACAGCATTATCTGACATACTTAGAACTCTTCCTTGAAGACCATTGACCAATGTACTGCTCAAATTCTTGACAAGCATAACAGGGCAATTTTTTTTAAGATACAAAATTTTTGGTGCAGGGAGTTTTTCTAGCAAATTAGTGTTACCCTCATCTGTTACTTTAAATATATGCATATCTCCTGGTAGGTCAATTAACAGTGAGGAATTATATATTTCTTTGTCAAAATTTCTAGCGAAAAGTCTTATGGGATATCTTCTCCAGGGGGAAGAGATCTTTGCAGACGCGTAAGTAGATTCAAAGTGTCAATTGGTATCTTGCCTTTAGAAACATCGTTTATGGCTTTGACAAAATCTTGTTCATCTTGTCTAATTACTTTGTCCAAAATAATTTTATGTCTAAATACACTTGAAAAAATGCTGGATTTAAAGCAAAAATCACCAAAGTCTTGTTTTAACACGTCGGGAACAGGGGGGTAACTGGAAAAAGTCGCCACATCCTACAACTTGAATTCCTCCAAAATAATTATCATTTCCTCTCGTCATTCTGCATATATATTCTAATTGGTTGAACAGTTTTAAAGAAAGCATTGAAATTTCATCAATCACTAAAATGTCAGTTTTTAGTATGTTTTCTTTGTACTTGGCAAAATGTTCATCATTGAATATTTTAGTTTGAAGTTTTTCATTAGAAAACCGCCCATCTCCAATGCCTGCATGACCATGAGTGAATAGTCACCCCACCGATGTGCAGCGATGCCACTCCTGTAGTCCCCGTTATTGCAACGAGTTTAGCAGAGTTCTTGAACTTTTCTCTAATTTTCTCGATTAAAAAGCTCTTTCCAGTTCCACTCTGTCCCAGAATTAAAAGATTGTGTCCGTTATTGATGGCGTTAAACGCGTCTTCTTGCTTTGGATCCATTTTGACTTGTTTACTTTCTGTTTGCTATAAATAACCATAAATTTTCCAATGCTATTTAAGAAACATCCTCATAGCCAATCAAAACCGACATTGCATTCTGCCCGGGACTAGCACATACCATTCCATGGGTGAATTCGACTTTTCGCTCGGCGAGCAGAGTTTTGACGCTGTTTATGGAGATGAAAGAAAATAAAGACAAGCTTGCCATATATGGTTGTGTAGATAAATTATCGTAGAAGACATAGGTATAAACAGTTTGCCAGTGCATGTCTTCTGAAATTGTAAAAGAGTGCGATTCTGAGGGAGGGGGGTACTCAGTGTAATTCGGAGTTGGATACCTTGTGTTATTATTATACTATGGGTTAAAAAATTTATTACAGAAACAAGTGCCTGTGGCCTGTGGTTAGAAATATATACCTAGCGTACAGCTATGATGATAAACCATACGAAACGTATACACTCTTAATCAAGTTAATGGGACAATTAAGTAGGTAAAGAATGTGACGTAAACGACTTGTGTTTATAATAAAAATTTTCACAACTTCGTCTTAAAATTAACGACTATTGTCACAACACACCCGTGGGTGAAAGGGATTTAAGTGACTGAGATAATAAACAAATTTATAGTAAATATTAAACGGCATCTTTCGAAAATCTTTTTCTCGAGAATCAAAGTTGAAACATGTGAAAGCTTCGCAATCAGGTCAAGGCAGCCTTTATTTTTGAAGGAGATTATAAGAAAGCGGTCTTGCCACCTACCGGTCTTTTCAAAACAAAGGGCATTTAACTCTTAACCAAACAAAGAACAGAAACTCTTTCATTCAATTATATATATATATATATATATATATATATATATATATATATATATATATATATATATATATATATATATATATATATATATATATATATATATATATATATATATATATAATTCTTTATTTTTGTTGTACACATTCTGCTATTTCATACAAGTTAAACATATATTTAAAAGAATATACAGAATGTGTAGTTTTTTTTTTATTTTAGAGAGAGAGAGAGAGAGAAAGAGAGAGAGAGAGAGAGAGAGTTGGAGGAGGAGAAAAAAAGGGTTGCATGCATTCATAAAATATAAACAAATATATATTTGTATGAGTCATTGAAATAATTGATTCCAACAGTTCCAGCAGGTGTCAAACATATCCTTTCATCTTTGTTATAAGCAATATATTTTTGTGTTTCATAAAATGTATTCATAAGCGATATCGCAGCAGTTACTACATTAAGTGTCTTTCCTGTGCATTCAATTTCTTATGTATCTCAATTCTTGCATAAAGAGCTAAATCAACGAAGGGGCTAAATCGGCCTATTTTTTCAAGAAAATTAAATTGTTTGGAGGAAGAAAATTAACAATTGAAATATTATCCTTGGGTATCAAACTTAAGTACCAGTCCATAGAAAAATCAGACAAAAGGTGATACATGAAGATTCTCAGAATCTGATGATTTTCCACACATAGATTTCTCATGCAATATGATCCATGTATGTAAAATAAAAATATTTTGGTTCATGGTTACTGTGGAAACCTGGCCAAAGAAATTTCCCTGGCAACCAGCCACTTTTTCCAAGTGGTAGGACGAAAAGTCACTTATATTTTAAAACTTGAAATGAAATGTAAATATGAATAAAATTATTCCTCTTTACTGGTATAATAAAGATACACATTTTAAGTGTTTTAACAACCCAACACATAGATATCAGATTAAAAAATAGTTTTGTGATAGACATTGGAAGATATACATGTTTTGCATTTTTTGCTGATTCAGCATTTTTCTTGATTGTGGCAATATTCAAGACCAAATTAAAATTTGCATCTAAAAATTACAGCTTTTGCATGCATTTCACGTAAAAGTAAAGGAATTTCCCTGTTGAAATCCGAATTCAAACACGTGGGTTTTTTGAAAATATGTGCCCGTTGCCTAGCAACAAAAATGGATGTTTTGATAAATAAACAGTGAATAATTGTAAAGTGTTACAAAGAAATATTGCATAAATTGATATCTTAGAGTACCAGAAATAAATTTTAAAGTGACAGAATATAAATCAGACTTCTTAGCAAACTAACGACTATTGTGTAATTACTTATCTCCATGGCAACAGCAAATTCCCCATAGCAACAAGGCGGCAAAGCTTACTTTTGGTAGATGTTCATGTACAGTAGGAAGAAATGTTTCAAATTTAGTCTTAAAATTGCAATTTAGCAAAATTAAAAATGCATTATGGACCTCATTAAAATATTTTTGTTACATAAATTTCCCCATGGAAACGATTTTGAGCACATAACAACCACTTACACTGAGTGTTTGAAAGATTCATTTTCTGTAATTACTTCGACTCTTCTATGTGAGCGGGGAAATACATAGTCACGGAATTTCTTCAAACTTGCTATATGTGTTGTAAAATAATTTAATACCATTAACTCATATAAGGCAAAAACGTGTTGCTATGTAACATGGTTACCATGGCAACGTGCCCTGAATTTTGAAAAATAAAATTTATAAACATGTTCAGAGTTCCATTACATGTATTAACGTGTACAGTAATTCAGAAAAGTGGCAATGACTGTGTCCAAACGTAAAAAAAAAACTTAACTGCTGCCTTGTATGAATAATGAAAAAAAATTGTTAGGAAAACAACTACATTGTATTACAAATATTACCCTGGAAAGAAAGTATGAAAAGCAATAATTTCTTAATATTTCTTTGTTTGGTTAAATTTAACAAATAAAAGCAATTATGATTTGGATTTTGGAAGAAAAAATAAGAAAAAAACTTTGATTAACAGGGTTGCTTTGGCAATAATACTGAAAAACAATTCCTTATTAACTCTGTGCAAGTTTTTATCTGTTGATAATCGCTTCCTGATCGGGAGGCCTGGGTTGGATTCTCGATCGCCGCACCGCGTCAATCCTAAGACATAAACATAGGTAGTGACTGTTCCTTAGCCAAGCGCCCGGCACCAGAAGTGAAAGACAAGGGTCTTTCGGATGAGACCCTAAAAACCGAGGTCCCGTGTCAGGGTAGGCGTTGGCATGGTCAAGAACCCTCACTGCTCAATGACCCTGAGTGCCAAATACAGGTCTTAATTTGAAGCCCTTCAGCGGTATATGGTGACTTCTCTATATGAGTGAAAAAATTCTAGAGTGGGGCGTAAAAAATATACAATCAATTAATCTGTTGATATTCCTTTAATAATGCTCAATTCTATGTAGAAATTCATTTCAATTCATTAAACTACATATAGAAATCATTAACAATAACCCTAGCTTTCAGTTCTGACCCCACACAAGCTAATAATAATTAATTTGTTTTGTTTTGTTGTTTAACGTCCCTCTCGAGAATTTTTCACTCATATGAAGACGCCACCACTTGACGGTGGAGAGCTGCAAATTTTGGCCTATGCTCAGCACTCGGGGCCATTGAGTATTGAGGGATCTTTTTCGTGCCAGCACCTAATGCGACATGGAACCTCGGTTTACGGTCTCACCCGAAGGACCGGTCTCCGAGTCCCACAGTGGGATTCGAACCTGCGACGTATGGATCAACTCCTTACTCAGCAACTCAAGAGCAGACGATCTACCAGTGGGCCACGCTGGCGACTTAATAATAACTAATAAACTATAACATGCGGTAAAATACTACTACTACATGCGGTACTTATACTACTATACGTACATGTATTAGGAAAATTGAACATTTTTCCTTTTCAGTAATCATATCCAATATATGTCCTATTTTTGTGCTCTTTGTGTGAACAGGGTCTAAAAGACTTATTTTTGTAGTTTCAATTCTCCATATCTAATCACTAGATGAATTTTTTTTTTTTATCAAAATCATACCTAGGCAATGAAAATTTGTGCCACTTTGCCATGTTACCATGGCAAAAGAGCATTTACTTTAAGAATGATATTGCTATAATAATAACCTATTTATGTAAAGTGAGCTTTTTTGTTGTTGTTTCTCTTGCCATTAGAAATTGAATTTTGTCATGTAACTCATACGTGATGTAATTATAGTTAACACTGGGCGTTTTAGCAAATGAAATGTATTCCAAGTGTAGGCATGACTACTACCTGATGTAGAGATAAAGTCTAAAATATAGTCTTACATCATAAGTGGCAACTATGTGTAATGTTCTTGTTAAGTTGTCAATTTGGTTCATTTAGTCTTTTTAGGTTTAATCAAAGTAGTTAATAAATCTGAATCCAGTCATCATTAAAAGGAAGACAGCGCTGCATTGGGGGATCTTTTTTCAGTCATTCTACGATAAATAGGACCAATTCAGGGTAAAGAACATGAAAAAAAATTGTTTCTAATAGAAATATGAATATCACAATTCTCTAAAGGACATACATGTATCAGTGAACTTGAAAAAAAAAAGAATTGTCCTCAAATCTGGTATAGTTAAACTTTTTACAACAATTTTAATATACCACTGATTTAAAGGTAATGTTACGGAAGTTAATGCTTGAACAAGTCTTATTATTTTTGAACAAAGCTGAATTTGACCAATTTTTCGTTTCTGATGTTCAGTATAGAACGCTAGAGTATGATTCATGAAATCTCGTATGAATCTGATATTAAGTTAAAATTTCGCGAAAAATATTGTTACGGAAGTTAATTGTTACGGAAGTTAATTCCCAGCAATAAAAGTTATAATTCTCGGCAATAGTTAAAATTAAAGTTTGTTTAAGGATATTGAACAAAAGTATGAAGCATTTCGCTCCCAAAATAATAAAAATCTTTATACCTTTACATGTAATACAAAAACTTTACCAAATTTCGTTACGGAAGTTAAATTTTTAAAAGAGACAACTGTTTTTGTCGAATTAATTTTGTTATGTCGAAAATGTAATCGTCTAAAATAGCTGAGTCGCAACTAGAATCGATGATATTAGGTTTCATGGTCACTTTCAGATAAGTTTCAGTTCTTTTTGAAATCTGCATTCTGTGTATTTTTAGCGATATGCTATAATTTCACATGAAAGAGGATCCATGCATTTCTTTGCGAGAAGTGGTTTGTTTTCTTTTTATATAGGATAAAAACTTTTTTTTTACATTCATTACAATCTATAGGAACGCTTTTACGGCTGAAAATTCCATCTTGAAATTTGTAAATAAATGAATCGACATTGAGCTTTGCAGTGGAATACCTGTTTCAACATTACATTATGTTCATATCAAAACTGTAACTGCATATATATCGGTAAATATTTACAAAACCATGTGTGTATGTTAAGTCTTAGAGTTGAAATCGATCTTTAAATTTATAGTTTAGATATTACAACGTTAAATTTGCAAGCGACTTAAAAAAATCTTAATTGGTCATGTTTTTGTAGAATGGCTGTTTTGCCTGAATGCCTATCATGACATGCGAGCTCTGTCTTGAAGATCTTATCCAAAATATCCATGACTTTTAACTTGTATGCTGGGCTTGTCAAGGGAACTGTCACTGTACCTATGTTAAGGTATGTCACTCGTCAGCTTTTTAGAAAAGTTCAGGCAGAACCTCTTACTTCAAAACTAGTTATCAAAATTCAATTTTTATAACATATTTAAATGAAACAATCTAAATTGTTCAACATTCAATAAAAAAAACTGCTCAAAAATTCATAAAGAAGTAAGATTTATGAGGGACTATTTCTTGTGGTGGAGGGATATTTAGCAGAAAATTCTGCAAATCTGCACATTTATTTAACTTAATATCTTGGAACTTTAGCCTCACATACTTTTATTTAGAGAATATTTTCCGTTATGATATGCTAGGAATATTAAATATAGGTCTCAATTTATATTTTTATAACAAATTTTACACCTTCCCTCAACAAACTTTGCCGAGAAATGAAGATATATTAAAGAAGTCAAGATAAAATTTACACCGTTTTTTGCTTGAAAGTCGCATATTTTGACCAATATTTCCAAATTTACGTCACTGACCCCAACTTTTTCTTTCATTATTTTAAATTACTCGATACTTTAGACTGATCAGCACTTAAGTCGTAAAAAGTTTGATACAAGAAAATATTTTATTGCCTATTTAGATTTTTAATGCCCCAAATATGTTACTTTTTTAGTGCAAAAAGGTCACACAATAATTTATGCGTATTAATTTACAAGATTTGTTCAATGATAAATATTAATCAAACTAATATACGTAAAATAAGATTATATTTATTGCCATGGTTACATCTAATAAAATATGATAAAGGTTAAAGTGATTAACCAAAGAGTTAAAATTTAAGTGCAAAGAGTCAACTTAATTGTACCGTAGCTCAGTAAAATGCACACTGACTCCCTGTTTTCTCTGCGATTTTCAGTCATACTATATGAGTACTTATCCAAAATATACTTCTCAAAAAATCCTTGATATAAGAAATTTCACGAGTGACATACCTTAACGTCTTAGGTTTGACGCGGCGCGACGCGATTTGACGGGACAAGATTCGAACCAAGGGTGAGGGAGAGTATTGGAATACGCTATATTCCAACAGGATTTAAACCCCTCTAGTAAATATATGGGCAAGCAAACAAATTTATACCCCTTATACTTAGTACTTGATAAAAACTCCTTACCCCTGGTAATAGATCTTGTAAAAAAAAAAAAAAAAAAAAAAAAAAAAACACCGGTCACCAGATTATATCATAATCAAGGTCGTAACAACCATTGAGGCAAGTCAAGAAAATACCTACCTCACTAAAAATTTTGCGTATTTGTTTTGAAAAGCATTACTTTGAACTTATATAATTTGTGTCATGCACTTGATGAATACTTTTAACATTATTTCTATTTTTCGGAAATCATACATGTATACGTAAGTGTCATTTCTTCGTAATGATACTATGAGGGTGTGAATGGCAGCAATGCGAGTTTTTGAGTTGTTGGTAAAAAAAAATGATTTGCTGTATGTTGGCTTTTCTGGGGTGAGGGATGTATTTCTATTTGTTTGGTGTATACTTTGACAAGTCGTATACACGTGCATGATTAGAAAGGGATGGGAATACAAAGCATTGGGAAACAATAAATATTCTCTCCACGACCATATTGTTTTATTACATTTTTCAGACCCTATTGGAAAGAAGAGTACCTCAAGGGAGATAAATTCATGTGTCATATTCATTAAATTTTTTAAAACAAACAACAGCTAAAAAAAACAAAACAAAATAACAAAACAAAACAAAACAAGAGGCCCAAGGGCCTGAAAGGTCACCTGAGTATAATACAACAATTTAGAGGATCCATAGAGTATAAAATGAACTGAAAGGTGAAATTTTGTTGCCCAAAAGCAAGAAAAATAGGGTGATCAGGATCAACAAAATAATTAGTCTAGTGTTCATTAACAGTTTATAAATTAGGTTCTGATCTGTTCCCCATTTATCACTTACACCATACAGTATATTAACAAACTATCAGTGCTTCTGTGCTATTTTAATTCCTTGTTGAAATCTCTTACATTGGACTCTCTCGGTCTTTAATGAGCATTGAATATGACAAGTTATTTTTGCCTCATTTTTCTTTAAGAAATAAGGTATCATTTTTAAACATCTATCGGGATATAAATACGGGTTGGTCACGAGATCAAATTCCATAAAGCCCGAAGGGCTTTATGGTAAATTTGATCTCGTACCAACCCGTATTTATATTCCGATAGATGTTTTAAAATGATACCTTATTACTTATATTTACATTTGTGACTTATTCATATTATATATTAGCCTGATTATAACCTTTAACGTGTGAAATGTTTTATTTTTTCAAACTCAACGGCACAACTTTGATCTATTGATTGTGCATCGACCCTTTATGACGTCACTGAGAAATTACGTCAAACGTTTATGATGCGAGGAACCCATGTTTATACGGATATAGATTCGCGTTGCTTTTAATAGTCTTATATAAAAGAAAACATTTGCAAATGTAAATATTTATCTATTACTTACAAGTCTACCTGATCATAAAAAAAAACTATGAAAGTATTTTTTTTATTAAACAATAAAAAATCTTGCATAATCCTCTTATTCTATTAACCTTTCAAGTACATTATTTACAGTGACTAATTATCAAAAGTAAATGGCAAATGGGAATAACTCCTCTCAGTAGAATACAAATTAATAGAGCCTTGGCCAGGACCAGAACACTTGACAAAATTGTCCAGATGTTCAGAAATCTATATAAAACTTTTACTCTTTTTGCCTCTGATATGCCCAGGTGCAGAGAAGATTTTCAAAGAAATAATGCATTTTTCACTACAGATTCACTATATTATCAATAGAGCCCCCCCCCCCCCCCCCGTCCCCACCAAGAAACACCAGAGCCTCTCACCCTGGGACCAGAAGTTTGCTAATCAAACATGTAAGTAATCACTTTGTTTATTTGATTAACACTAAGGAGCAGACAGGATTATTTAACAGAATTAATACATTTTCACTATATAATCAACAGAGCCCCCCCCCCAACACCAGAACCCCTGACCCTGGGGCCATGAAATTCACAATTTTAGAAGAGGCACTCTTGCTCATTATAACTATTTACTTACTTAGTTTATTTAATACACAGGAACAGAGAAGAAGATTTTCAAATAATTAATGCATTTTCACTATATAATTAATAGAACCCCCCCCCCCCCTTCATCAGAACCCTTGACCCTGGGGCCATGAAAATCACAATTTTGAAAGAGGCAATCTTTCGCATCATAACAATGTACTTAGTTTGTTTAAATAATACCCAGGAGCAGAGAAAAAAGATTTTCAAAGAATTAATGCATTTTCACTATATAATCAATAGAGCCCAAGCCTAACACCAGAACCCCTGACCCTGGGGCCATGAAATTCAAAATTTTAGAAGAGGCACTCTTGCTCATTATAACTATGTACTTACTTAGTTTATTTAATACACAGGAGCAGAGAAAAAGATTTTCAAAGAATTAATGCATTTTCACTATATAAACAATAGAGCCCCCCCCCCCCCTTCACCAGAACCCCTGACCCTGGGGCCATGAAATTCACAATTTTGGAAGAGGCACTCTTGCTCATTATAACTATGTACTTAGTTACTTTATTTAATACCCAGGAGCAGAAAAGAAGATTTTCAAAGAATTAATGCACTTTCACTATATGATCTATATAGCCCTGCCCTAGCACCAGAACCCCTCGACCCTGGGGCCATGAATTTCACAATTTTGGTAGAGGGCTCAATGCTTATTACAATTTTGCAAACAGTTTGACTGCTTGATGTCCAGGAGTAAAGAAGATTTTTAAAGATTGCATTAATTTTGGTGGTTTAGCCCCACCCCTCAGGCCCCGGGGGGCAGGGACCCTGAAATTCACAATTTTTGTTCCCCTTCACCCATAGATGCTATATGCCAAATTTGGTTGAAATTGGTTAAGCGGTTTCAGAGAAGAAGCTAAAAATGTTCAAATGTTAACGCACGACGACGGACGAAAACGGATAGCTTAGTGACTCAGGTGACCTAATAACTGTTTTGGAATAAATAAAAAAAGTTTTCTTAAAGTCTGTTCATCTAGTCTCCTTGCACAACAAAATATGCTCTAAATACACCATACAAATACACATATGTACATGTATCTTTGCCCTCAGAGAAATGTCCTGCCCTTGTATTTAAATGTAGTTAATTTGACTAATATCTAGATATGTCTGTACTGTACATACTGTCCTATTACTTTCAAGACTCTCTATATTCACAAGACTCAGTCTGTTGCCTGTATCTAAACATTCAACTGCTTTACATGTCAAGTACTACCTGATGGATACTGTCTAATTAGTGTACATATTGTGTCATAGTCCTTTATCAACAAAAAACTGTTTTCACTTTTACCATGGTCTGTTAATGTTATACACCTTTTCTCAATACTTTCTGTTTAATTATACCTGTCTTTGTCCATAGAGAACTACCTGAATTCTTGCTGTAGTTTTGATCTCTGTTTAGTTATAAGACATACAGTACAGGCAACGCGGCGGTGTGTTAATCCTTTCCGCGTTACACCGTCACAGGTTTCGATCGCGGTACTACCTGCGACCATGTTTACACTGCGGCGGGGCCAGCTACCGTTTTTCTTTAGCTTAGAGTTACCTGTAAAGTGTTTTCGATTTTTAATCGCAACGGAAAAGGGGGGGGGGGGTGTTATTTATCAAAGATCATGGCCTTCATTTTATCAAGAATACCATTAAATGATTTTTAGATTTAATTTTAAGTATTATCAAATTGTATAATAATTATTAATTTCCTATGTTTTTTTTTATCAATAGTCACTCAAAATTAGTTATTTCTCAAATGAAAAAAAAAACGTATATAGCTAGTACGTGCGGTAAAATTGGATAAAATATCGTCAGCTCATTTACCGTATATATTTATTTATAATTTTTTTTTTCTTTATTTACCTCAGATATGCCCAGGTGCGGAGAAGATTTTTAAAGAAATAATGCATTTTTACTACAGATTCACTATATTATCAATAGAGCCCCCCCCCCCAAAAAAAAAAAAAAACACCAGAGCTTCTGACCCTGGGACCATAAGTTTGCTCATCATAACTAATCACTTTGTTTATCTGCTTAACACAAAGGAGCAAACAGGATTATTTAATAGAATTAATGCATTTTCACTATATTATCAAGAGCCCCACCCTCACACCAGCACATCTGACGCAGGGGTCATCAAATTCACTACTCTGAAAGAAGCACTCTTGCTCATCATATCTATACACTTAGCTTCTTTGCTTTTTTAACCAGAAGCAAAAAAGATTATTTTCAAAGAAATTTTGCTTTTTCACTTTATAATCGATAGAAGCCCCCCCCCCCCCCCCCCACCAGAACCCTTTAAACCTGGGGTCATAAAATTCACAATTTTGGAAGAGGCATCCTTGCGTATCATAACAATGTACGTAGTCTGTTTAAACAATACCCAGGGGCAGAAGAAGATTTTCAAAGAAATAATTCACCTTGACTATAGGATTTATATAGCCCCGCCCTAGCACCAGAATTCCTGTCCCCGGGGCCATGAATTTCACAATTTTGGAAGAGACATCCTTGCTTATCATAACAATGTACTTAGTTTGTTTAAATAATACCCAGGTGCAGAGAAAAAGATTTTTAAAGAATTAAAACATTTTCACTTTATAATCAATAGAGCCCCATCCTAACACCAGAACCTCTGATCCAGGGGCCACGAATTTCAAATTTTGGAAAAGGCATCCTTGATTATCATAACTATGTATTTAATGTGTTTCAATAATACCCAGGA
Source organism: Saccostrea echinata (assembly GCF_033153115.1). NCBI lineage: Eukaryota > Metazoa > Mollusca > Bivalvia > Ostreida > Ostreidae > Saccostrea > Saccostrea echinata. The sequence goes on from NW_026889821.1 coordinate 1,475,159, forward strand.
GCAGAAAAGAAGATTTTCAAAGAATTAATGCATTTTCACTATATAATCTATAGAGCCCAGCCCTAACACCAGAACCCCTGACCCAGGGGCAATGAAATTCACAATTTTGGAAGAGGCACTCTTGCTCATCCTAACTATGTACTTAGTTGGTTTATTTAATACCCAGGAGCAGAGGAGAAGATTTTCAATGAATTAATGCATTTTCACTATATAATCAATAGAGCCCCGCCCTTACACCAGAACCCCTGCCCCTGGGGCCATAAATTTCACAATTTTGGTAGAGGACTCAATGCTCATTACAAAGTTGCAAACAGTTTGACTGCTTGATGTCCAGGAGTAAAGAAGAAGACTTTTAAAGATTGCATTAATTTTGGTGGTTTTAGCCCCATCCCTCAGGCCCCAGGGGGGCAGGGACCATGAAATTCATAATTTCTGTTCCCCTTCACCCATAGATGCTATATGTCAAATTTGGTTGAAATTGGTTAAGCGGTTTCAGAGAAGAAGCTAAAAATGTTCAAATGTTAACGCACATCGCACGACGCACGCCGACGGACAAAAACGGATAGCAATAGGTCACCTGAGTGACTCAGGTAACCTAACAAAAAACAAAAAACAAAAAAAACAAAAAAAACAAACAAACAAACAAACAAACAAAAACAAAAAACCAAAACAATTTAACCCCCCACCCACCCTAACTTCCGAAAAAATACATAATTAATTTCCAAAAAAGTTTTATTCCGTATTTTGAATACTTTTGATATGAATCAATTTAAATTTATTATACCCGCACTTTCTAAAGAAAGTTTGGGTATATTGTTGTTACTCATGTCTGTCCGTCCGCCCGTCCGTCCGTCCGTCTGTCCGTCCATCCGTCCGTCCGTCTGTCACACTCTTATTTCTCAAACTCCTCTTACATTTTACACAGTAGCCTAATCATCTTTTGGGGGATGTTTGGTGGTGTCATGTAGATGTGCAGTAAAGTTTCGGAATTTTCATTTTCACCCTGGGGGTCAAATGGGGGTCGAAAAATGACGTTTTTTATGCAAAAAGCCCCTGGTTCCCTGAACTCCTCTTACATTTTACACAGTAGCCTAATCATCTTTTGGGAGATGGTTAGTGCTGTCCTGTAGATGTGCAGTAAGGTTTCGGAATTTTCATTTTCACCCTGGGGGTCAAATGGGGGTCGAAAAATGACGTTTTTTATGCAAAAAGCCCCTGGTTCCCTGAACACCTCTTACATTTTACACAGTAGCCTAATCATCTTTTGGGAGATGGTTGGTGGTGTTATGTAGATGTGCAGTAAGGTTTCGGAATTTTCATTTTCACCCTGGGGGTCAAATGGGGGTCGAAAAATGAGGTTTTTTATGCAAAAAGCCCCTGGTTCCCTGAACTCCTCTTACATTTTACACAGTAGCCTAATCATCTTTTGGAGGATGGTTAGTGCTGTCCTGCAGATGTGCAGTAAGGTTTCGGAATTTTCATTTTCACCCTGGGGGTCAAATGGGGGTCGAAAAATGACGTTTTTTATGCAAAAAGCCCCTGGTTCCCTGAACTCCTCTTACATTTTACACAGTAGCCTAATCATCTTGTGGGAGATGGTTGGTGGTGTCATGTAGATGTGCAGTAAGGTTTCGGAATTTTCATTTTCACCCTGGGGGTCAAATGGGGGTCGAAAAATGACGTTTTTTATGCAAAAAGCCCCTGGTTCCCTGAACTCCTCTTACATTTTACACAGTAGCATAATCGTCTTTTGGGAGATGGTTGGTGGTGTCAAGTTGATGTGCAGTAAGGTCTCGGAATTTTCATTTTCACAATGGGGTCAAATAGGGGTCGAAAAATGAGGCTTTTTATGCAAAAAGCCCCTGGTTCCCAGAACTCCTCTTACATTTTACACAGTAGCCTAATCATCTTTTGGGAGATGGTTGGTGGTGTCCTATAGATGTGCAGTAAGGTTTCGGAATTCTTATTTTCCCCCTGGGGGTCAAATGGGGGTCAATTTTTTAAAAAAAAATATTTAACATGTTTAAACATCCTGGTTCCCAGAACTTCCCTTATATTTTATGCACTAGCCTTAAATCATGATCATTTGGAAGATGATTGATTTTGTCCTGTGGATGTGTAAAATGGTTTTAAAATTTGCATTTCCATGTGGATAGCAAATAGGGGCAGGAAAAAAATGGCCCCTCCCTAACCCATGGGGTCATGATTTGTACAAACTTGAATCTACACTTCTTGGGAATGTTTCCATATTAATCATGCTTTTGTTGTTCTTAAAAAAAAGAATTTTGAAGATTTTTTTTCCTTTTAAATCTCTATAAAACTTTGATCCCTTATTGTGGCCTGACCCTATCCTCGGAGGTCATGATTTGAAAACTAGAAATATGTCCATAGGACATAAATGCCCCGCCGAATGTATATTACTAATGCAACATGAAAATTTGTATGAGTGAATGAAGTTTGATGAGAATATCTTGAACAGTTTCTCTAAAATTGAAACTAAAATCTAAAAAAAAAAAATGGGATATAGATGATAAATTCTCACAAAATTATGTATAAGTGCATGCTTACATAAAAATATCTTAGATTGTTTCTTTAAAACTAAGCAAAATACAAATTAAAGAGAAGGGAGGTCAAGGTCACAGGAAAGTGCAAGGTGAAAAGTTTTTGATGCAGTTGTATAGCTCTCACTAATACATATCAGCATATTAGGTTTGATAAAAATATCTTGAATGATTTATTTAAAACTGAGCTTAACACTTATTTGAGAAAAGAGAGGTCAAGGTCAAAGGAAAGGTTGAGGTCAAAATGCTGATGCAGTTGAAAAGCTTATATCAGTATGTATTTACTATTAGCATAGAAGTTCAATAAAAATATCAGAAATGGTTTATTTAAAACGTAGATAAACATTAATTTAAAAAAGTGAGGTCAAGGTCAAAGGAAAAGTCAAGGTCAAAAAAGTTGATGCAATTGATATCTCTCAGCAGTATATATCAGCATACGAAGTTTGATAAATATATCTTGAATTGTTTATTCAAAACTGATCTAGACACTAATTTAAGAAAAGTAAGGTCAAGGTCAAAGGAAAAGTCAAGGTCAAAAATTTTGATGCAGTTGAAAAGCTTACATCAGTATGTATCAGCATATGACGTTTTATTGAAGTCGGACATGACAAACACTATATGCCTCGGCCATATTCATGGCAGGGCATAAAAAACTTGAATCTACACTATATGAGGATGCTTCCATATCAAAATGACTAACAAGCAAATTCAAAGAATTGTGGTCCCCTGCTTTCCGTGTCCTAGTGGATGGGATGCCATTATTTATGACATATTGTTTCAAATATGCAGGCCTTATCATATGTCATTCAAAAGTAATCACCAAAGTTAAAGTTTTTGAAAATTAGGTAAAACATCAAGATCAAGGGGTAAAAAAATCATAGCATGCTTGGAAACATCTTGTTACAGGTAATGTACATGTCAAATATAAAAGTCCTATCTCTTCTCAATCAAAAGTTATAAGGAAATATAACATTTTTGAAAAGTAGGTTAAACTTCAAGGTCAATGTCACAGAGTCAAAAGTCATGATATATTTAGAAAGGTCTTGTCACAGGTAATATACATGTATAATATGAACGCCCTATCTTTTCTCTTTCAAAATGATCATTTAAAATAATGTTAAATTTTTGGAAAAGTAGGTCAAACTTCAAGGTCAAGGTCATGGGTTCAAAAATCATGGTATGTTTAGAAAGTTCTTGTAGGTAATGTACATGTGAAATATGAAAGCACTATCTCTTATTATTCAGAAGTTATGACCAAGGTTAAATTTATTGTGACAGACGGACAGACTGACAAACGGACAGACTAACAGATAAATGAGATTTAATGTCCCCTAGGTCCCTTTTGTGAAAACAGATGACAATAATGCCCTTGCTGTTCATGAGAAGAAGATTTATGATGGAAAAAATCCCCTGCATTTTTCTATGTAAATCATTGGATCCCCATATGTGGCCCCACCCTACCCCAGTGGGTCATAATTTTAACAAATTTGAAGCTACACTAAGTCTATGTAAAGAAAGTTTCAACTTTTTGGGCCCAGTCAGTGGTTCTTGATATTAGACTTTTTTTAAAATGATACCACCAAATTTTCACTAATTCTTGATTATCCCCCCTTGAAAGAGGGTGTGACCCTTCACTTGAACAAACTTGAATCCCCTTTCCCCGACGATGCTTTGTGGCAGGGTTGGTTGAAATTGCCCAGCGGTTCTAGTGAAGAAGACAAAAATGTGAAAAGTTTACAGGCGGACAGATGGATGACAAACAAAATGTGATCAGAAAACCAGAAAAACTCAAGTGAGCTAAAAACTGATGATCACAAGTACTTGGAAAGAGTTACAGTATTTGAAAAGCAGTTTTGTTTTCAGAAGCTGAAAATGTATGACTTGTATCCATGTTGAAAAAATTTCACATTTCAGAAAACAGTATGATTAAAAATAGTTAATCAAGGTGCTTTGAGTAGCAAAATAAGCTAAACTGGTATAGCTAATTCAACCACAGAGCTTAGTGAATTTTAAAATGCACAACCTTTTCAACTCTTAATCATTCTTAAAATATTTATATCATCATTTCTGATTCAAGGGAGAACTAGAGATATGATCAGAAGTATATCTGTTGACTAATAAACATGTACATGTATATTGTGTTTTTTAAGTCATTAATGTTTGTTTGTCGTTAAATGTCCCTCTTGGGAATTTTTCACTCATACGGAGACACCACCACTTAAAAATAATGAAGAGTCTGACGTACAAGTCGGATTTGAGGTTAACATTCATTTTAGGAATTTTCAACAATTAAGACATAAAGAGATAACTCCTTCCCCTTGCCCCTTCCCCTTCCCAGACCCCTGTTTGTTCATGTATGCTAACTAGTCTAATACTTTGGTTTGACATAAAAAAAAATGTGAATATATACAAATAGTTTAATGGTCCATCTCTTTGAATGATTTTCATTCCTAATTCTAGGAGGGTACATGGGTTGACCCAAATTCATGAATGAAATGTCAAGTAATCTTATCATTGATGCACTTTTATTTAATTTGATGTAGTCATATTATGAACATTTCCAGTTCATTAAGAGAGTGGGGATGACCTCCAGGGGTTCATAACCTTAAACCATTAGATGTACATAACATAATAACACAAGAAACAAAATTATGTATAATCAAATGGAAAAGTTTTCTACTATTTAGGAGTCACATGATCATTTGTCATTTCAGGGACAGGGAGCGGCTAGGGAGATTGGACCCCCCCCCCTGGAATTTGCAGAGTTATTTAAAAAGGACTATATACTGATTTGCAGAAGCAAATAAAAAATGACTTTGGATGCCCTCCCCCTTTAAAAACATGGACCCCACCATCATTGTTTTTATTTTGTTCGTTTGTTTTTTTTTTTTTTTTTTTTTTTTGCTCCTCAGGAAATTCTGGGCTGGAATTTTTTTGGACAGAGGTGTGGACCCCCCCCCCCCCCCCGGAAAAAAATTCCCGGATCTGTGCCTGTAACTGAATGTAATGTCGACAACGGGAGATAACTCTTCAGAATGTGAAATTCGTCTATTGTGGCATCCGATGATCCACTCTCTACCATCGGCTCATACATTCAGTGTCAGAGAGAAACGAACGACAACTCTGCATGGGAGATTGCCGATGATCTTTGATCCTTTTTAATCTTTAACCTAACCATTTGCATTTCAGTTTATTTTACCCCAATCTATACTTAAACTTGTACTTACCGACTGTCATAGGTCCTGTCAACTTCATGAAATATAATCCAATTAAAACACAAAATGAATTAATTTCCACTGATATACATGTAACACTGCACCATGTCACATGGCATGTGCAATCTAAAAATGATAATGGTAAAACTAGTACTAGTACTGGTAGGGTGACGCAAGCCCAATGTGATGTAGAAATTTTCAAAAAGGTGTTCACATACATGTACAGTACAGGAACAAATTTTAAATTATCATAACAAACGATGTTTTAACATAACTTTGCCATCTAGGCCTATTTCCAAAAACAGGCAAATTGTGTGTGTGTGTTGAGGGGGGGGGGGGGGTGTGACAAAATTGATTGGGTATGGCTTTTCAAGGAGGTTTTTGCCTAATCAAATACTAAAAAAAGTTTGCACATTTTGATAAATTCATCAAAAACGCTTTGTACTAAAATAATATTTGTTGTTGAGAAAATAAATTTAAAAAGTTCCAATTATGGGCCAAAAATTTATACCCCCCCCCCCTTTTATCAAAACCTAATTTACATCATTAATTAAATTCTGTTATTTCAGACTGGTAATGAATTAAGTATATGAAATGCGTATAAGAGGTTCATGGGTCACATTGTCACCTGAGCATTTTATGCTCGATTTGACGAATACATGTACTGTGTAAATCATAGAATTATTTGGACTTTTTCCTTGGTAAGCCCAATATGAAGGAGTGTGCATTAAGAGGCAAACACCTTAGTGCGGGTATTACTGTCTCATGACAGCATCTAGTTTAGATATTGTTTTGACAAAAAGTGAACATGTTTTGTAAAGTCTTTTGAAACTTTACCTCTAGGTTATTGATACAGATAATTTTTCCTGGACATGAACATGGGTGTTTTATCAGCATTGCTAGTTGAAAGAAAAAAAAATTGCAGTCTTTCAGGTAGAAGATAGGCCAGATTTTTTCTCAAATTCAATTTTTAAAAACTTGGATATTTTTTAGTATACAAACTTTTTCTTCGTATGTAAGATGAAAGTAATTCAGCAATTTTCTTTGCCCACATAGTTTAAAATATGGCCTATCTGACCCCTATAAGAAGACTGTGAAATCAGTCATTTGATTTGGAAATGTTCATTGTTTTAAAAATGACCAATCAATCCTTTGCAACTTGTGTGTGATGCTGTTTATAAAGTTAACTTTTTGTTACTAAAATTCAGTAAAATATATTGATACCAGTATATTTTAGTAAATTGTAATGTATAAAATGAACATACATAGCCTGGGAATTGAAAATTCACATGTAAATATGCTACACTTTAAGTTAAGAAAATAAATAACATAATTATTCAATATTTAAGAAAAAAACAATAGAATGATTGAAATGGAATCATGAGTAAAATGTGTCAAAATGAGGGAAATTGAACCAGCGGTTTAAGATATTTTGGCGATTTAAAAAAATCATAAATGCCAAAAAATTAAAATGAAGGCTTTTGAATGAACAGTATATAGGATGTCTCTAATTTTTATTTTTATTTTACAAAATATGGTGAAAACATTTCACAGCTTATAATATTTCTCATAAAGATCATTGATTTTTGACATTAGAGTGACATTCTTTTTTTCCCAACATACATTATAAGAAATGAGTTCAAAGCTTTCATGGATGTTTTCTACTCCCTTAATAAGTTGAAATATAACTTAAAGCTCCATTTATTAAAGATCTCCCTAATTCGATCAAATCTATTAAATCAGCATTAAAGGACATGTTTCCATAGTAACAAAAATTTCCCATAGTAAATATGTGTCATCTAAAAGTTTAAAGTTAAGATTGCAGATTATTCTAGTGAATATTCAAGATGAGTACATCGAATTCTAATTACAATCTGTGTGCCTTTTACTCTTCTTCAAGACAATGGTTAAATAAAAAATTGCTTTAAATCTTTATCTAAGTTGTTACATGTATGTGTTCAAAATTGTTGCCATGGGATATGTTAATATAAAAATACTTTCATAAGATCAAAATTACACTGTTCATTTGCATACAAGACAGCAAGCTTTTGACTTTTGGACACAGTCATTGCCACTTTTCTGAATTGCTGTACACATTAATAATGGAACTCTGAACATGTTTATAGATTTCATTTTTCAAAATTCAGGGCACGTTGCCATGTTAATCATGTTACATAGCAACACGTTTTTGCCTTATATGAGTTAATGGTATTAAATTCTTTGACAACACATATAGCAAGTTTGAAGAAATTCCGTGACTATGTACTTCCCCGCTCATAAATAAGAGTCGAAGTAATTACAGAGAATGAATCTTTCAAACACTCAGTGTAAGTGGTTGTTATGTGCTCAAAATCGTTTCCATGGGGAAATTTATGTAACAAAAATACTTTAATGAGGTCCATAATGCATTTTTAATTTTGCTAACATGCAATTTTAGGACTAAATTTGAAACATTTCTTCCTACTGTACATGAACATCTACCAAAAGTAAGCTTTGCCGCCTTGTTGCTATGGGGAATTTGCTGTTGCCATGGAGATAAGTAATTGTACAATAGTCGTTAGTTTGCTAAGAAGTCTGATTTATATTCTGTCACTTTAAAATTTATTTCTGGTACTCTAAGATATCAATTTATGCAATATTTTTTTGTAACACTTTACAATTATTCACTGTTTATTTATCAAAACATCCATTTTTGTTGCTAGGCAATGGCACATATTTTCAAAAAACCCACGTGTTTGAATTCGGATTTCAACAGGGTAATTCCTTTACTTTTACGTGAAATGCATGCAGAAGCTGTAATTTTTAGATGCAAATTTTAATTTGGCCTTGAATATTGCCACAATCAAGAAAAATGCTGAATCAGCAAAAACTGCAAAACATGTATATCTTCCAATGTCTATCACAAAACTATCTTTATATCTGATATCTATGTGTTGGGTTGTTAAAACACTTAAAATGTGTATCATTATTATACCAGTAAAGAGGAATAATTTTATTCATATTCACATTTCATTTCAAGTCTTAAATGATAAGTGACTTTTCATCCTACCACTTGGAAAAAGTGGCCGGTTGCTAGGGAAATTTCTTTCGCCCGGTTTCCATACTAACCATGAACCAAAACATTTTTTTTATTTTACATACATGGATCATAGTGCAAGAGAAATCTATGTGTGGAAAATCATTAAATTCTGAGAACCTTCATGTATCACCTTTATACCCATTTTGTCTGATTTTTATATGGACTGGTACTTAAATAGTTTATGCATTTTTTTTTTTATTTGATGACGTCATATTTGTACAGAAAACGACTAAACATGTGCACTTTAATAGTTTTTATCAAAATAAAGCATTTTTTCGTCTTTGGTTCAAATTTTTGTTCTGGCCACACCCTTCATACAAAATAAAATTTATACCATTGAAAAAAGTATTAAAATATGAATAAATAAAGTATATTTTTATTTTGTTCGAGAGGTGTGGCCACGTTCCAGTTTAATACAAAACATAACTAAGGTTGCTTTGTGAGGAATCAGCTTCCCTGATGACAGAGGAGGGACGAAAGACCTTCTTGTTGCGATTTTATTTTTTAAAAAAATAATAGAAATAAAAGGTACTCTGAGCTGAGCTCACAAAATCATACCTCTCTCTACCATATGAATATATCTGCAAAGTCAATTTGTTGCTATGGAAAAGAGCAAACATTTGTCCGATCAAAACATGAAGTAGGAGGTACACAATGCCACTATGTAATAAAGATTTTGTGAAAGTATCATTAAATTTTATGTTGTGGTACAGAAGGATTTGCGGATAAAAATGGGTACCCCTGATATTATAGAAAGAATGACAGTTTCTATGTTTTGCTATGGGAGACCAAGATTTGTGCCCAATTAAAAAGTAAAATAAGAGATGTACAATGACACTGTTAAAAGAAATTCTGTGAAAGTCTTATTAAATTTTATTCATTTGTGATGGAGGAGTTGGAAATAAGAGATCGGTATCCCCGATCTCAGAAAAAGGAATATTGAATATTACGTATTGAAAATTTCTCAGAAGTCGCTCATAATCTGAAGGTTCATTTACATAAACTCACATGTCATGACATGACCGAGAGTAAAACACAATAACAGCAACTTCAATGGTTAAATAATTTATTTGAATTCATAAAATAATTCTAATATCGTCCAGGAAAAACTGACTTGTATAGTCAAAAATACTAATATAAAAACCATTAAAATAGATACAGTAAATATGATTGTATATACGATTATATTGCATTCATGTAAATTGTTGTCAACAGATCTTTCAGGATCAAACTCTGATTATTTCAGAAAATAAGTAAAAGCACTCTATTTCAGTCCTCAAAACCTCATATAAGAGGTCAAAAAGTGACCCCACGGACCAATATTTTTACATTGTACTCTTCTCGTTAAATTCAAAACCAAAAACGGATTAAAAAGTGGTTGAGAAATAAAACAGTTACAAGTAAAGGTCTGTTTTCAACTCTGACATCTAGAGATCCCTAATTTATAAATTTTCATTTTCAGAACCATATCATGTTGGGACAGTATCACAAGTCATTCTATAGAAAAAGACGCTTATAGCGAAGTGCCAAGGATAGACAATTTTGCTTCGTTATAAATGCAGTTCGTTATATCCTTTAAGTTCAAATTATATTTTCAAACCATGTGGAATGAAAATAACTTCGCTATTATCGTAAATTCATTATAAGTGTGTTCCCTGTAAGCATGTTTTACTGTACATGTAAAGTTTCACAAGGGCACCTTGTGCACTTTTAAAGAAAACAGGACAGGAGTGATTTTGATTTAAACTTGGGGACTTCCACTGGCAATATTCAAAGAGTAATAAAACCGGAAGTACTTAACAGATTAATAAAATAATTGAGATGTATTAAGAGTATGCATGCCGTTGAACAATTGTGCAAAGAGAGATAACTCTCGCATGATTATTTTGACAGTCTTCCTAAATGTCATCACGGTGTCAAAAGGTGACCCCACTGACCGTACTTTATTAGATTCCACTCTTTAAGCTTTACCTAGAATCGAAAACTATTTGAAATTTCATTGAAAAATAAAAAAAAGAGTTATAGGGAAAGGTCTGTTTTCAGCATTTGCCCTTTGAAAACACCCTCACCCTTTTTTCTAACTTTTACTTTCAAAACCCCTATAAATCGGGAAAAAATGTCACAGTCATTATATACTTTAAATTTCACAGCAATATCTTGTTCACTTTTGAGAGAAAATGTGACATTTAGGGTTTCAATTTAACATAGAAACTTCCATAGTCAAATTTTCGAAGTCACATAAAAGCGGAGTACTGCTCAGATTGATATGAAACATTCAATGCCTTTTCTGCTAATCAGTGTATACCTTAAGTAAATTTTAGAATTACTTCGCAATTTGTTCCATCCTCTCCCTTCTTTTATGTTTTGAGTCCTGTAACACACAAAAGTGTTTGAGGTACAAAAACGCCGCCATAAAAATTTTTGTTGGTTTTCCTTTCAAGAATCGGTTCCTAAGATTTGGGATAATTTGTACGTAAATAAAGAATAATTTAGCTCCTATATAAATTTCAGTCTTTTGCTTATAAAAACCGGAAGTGACACAACCAGAAAAACAAAACCTAACATATACCAGACATTGGCATTTGCTGTTTAATGGCTATGAGGTTTAATCACTATATTTAAAGGTTTCAGTTAAATCCCCCCCCCCCCCCAAAAAAAAAGCTAAGACAAAAAATAATAATAAAACAAGACGAAAACATTAGGGATTTTTGCCTGGAAACGAAAAGCCCTATTTATAATATTAAAATGTAGCAGTGCCACATGTAAGCACAAAATTATACGCATAAATTAGGACATGAAAAAAGGCTCAAAATAAAATCTACGCCCTAAAATTAATTTCCGGGAAATATCCATACACGCTAAATATATATTTACAGTATCGTTATGGTTTATTACATGATTTAAAATAAGACAAGGTGAAACATTTAAAAAATCTAGGTTCTATTCACATGAAACGGACTAATATGATAAAATAAAAAAAAATATACATGTAACAGTAACAAAAATATTGGAGAAGCAGTAACACAAGTATGTACCTTTTGCCAACATTTAAATTAAAAGGATAGTACTGCACTCAGTGCTTGAAATCATACCTTAAAAAGAGATCTGCATAATGTCTAATTTGGCATTTGTTCCATACAGGACAGAAGTAGGCGTAGATGTTTTACTCTCGGTTAGAAAGATTTTTTTTTTTTTTGTGGGGGAGGGCATGTATTTCAATTTTAAACATATTTTAAAAAACATAGTTCTGAAAAGAACAGAGAAAAGAAAGCAGAATGTGTTAATTGTTCTCTTTGCCTCTTAACAGTTTTTTTTTGTGTTGGTATCATAAGCATCAAATGAACATTCCGAGGTCAGGAAATCATATTTGGAAATTTCTTAACGATAAAACGTTAGCAAGGAGTTTAAAAGCCTGAAACGTCTCGTTAAAAACAATATCCAATTACGAATAACAGTTTCCAACTTATATATAAATCAGTCATCCAGTATGATGAAATAAATAATGCATTTTTTATGGGTAGCAGTTGAAATTGACACCCTTTAAACAACACTGTTGTCCATGGTTTTCTCTCGAGGTGTCAATTGTAACTTACCCTCCGAAATAATCACTACATATAATTATATAGTAAACATATATAATCTACATACATGCATTAATTAAATCAGGCAGAAAGAAAAAAATAGGATCTTTATCTCTAAAACAAACAGCGAAAGTGATGATCTGAAAGTATAAATTAAATAATCAGAATCATAAAATGCATATCCTTACACTAAAAAAATTAACAAAATGTAAATAATCCGGTTTATGTGAAGAAAAAGAAATGATAAATATCATTCATATCCCACCTGATCCTTGTAATGTGCATACTTTCAGAGCTAGAAGTCTGAGGAGTGGAGGTCAAGGAAGGTGTTTTAGGTATATCTAAACACTCTGGATCTGAAGTGGAAATAAAAGGAATCTTTAGAAGTTCATTTACGCGTTTATAGACTATAAATAGGTTTCAATTATAAATATATTTATTATGCATTAGAATTCCTGGTTTTTGCACCATGATAAGTAGATCGTATAGAAAACTTCAGCTTTTTAAGTGTCAGGGTAAATACTTTCATTTAATGTAGGGTATAGTATTGAATTTTGGGTATAGTAGGGTAGAGTGTTACGGGGTTCGTTTTGCTCTCTTAATTCTTGGAAATAAAAGATGTAGTAGTTTTTATATAATTTATTTGAAGTCTATCATTCATCAAAATATGGCATACGCACTGCACGGTATTAGTAACCTTATTCAGGTTGATAATTGTTTTCTTTCATTATTCAGGAATGTTGCCTTATTCAGGACTTTCTTGGCACTAATTTCCTTATTCAGTAACTATGTTCTTATTCAGAACCAAGCAAGCCAACAGACTGATTAATACAACACAAATCATAATTTATATACATGTAACGAAGATCACGTGTTTAAAATCAAAAGAAAGCGGATTCTATACATTCTAACAAAGAACGATAATCGTAGCACAAAAAAACATTAAAGTACAAAATAAACATCAAAGTTATCAAATTAAAAGTCACTGCTTTGAAAGTCCATAACACAACCCACGCCTCCTAGAGATTCGTCCCGAATCGCGAAAATAAATAAAAATATTTGCACATTTTAAAAAAGTTAATGAAATGTTCACATTGTCACTGAATGTTCCATAAAGTCAATCGAATTCGGTCCATTCAGTCTCCGAAATTCGCCTTTTCCTAACGACAACTCCATTGCACTGGGTAAACGCATCACACACGTTCGGTGTCTCTCGGCGGCATCGTTATGTAGGAATCCTGTCCCCGCTTGACAACTTACAGATGTCTGTCCATGGCTGTGTGTCGCTGGTTTGTCTCTCTTAGGGTTAAAGACAGGCATCGGCTGAGTGCGGCGCCGGGTTGTACAGTCCTCCTCAGGATTCTGCTTCGGTTTCTCCTGGTCGGCGTGTGCAGAATGTCGGCGGTTATAATGTATCTTCATATCAGCAGTTCTCTCTGAGGTATACTCACAGTGGTCACATTTGTTTCTTTTGTCGTGCTTTTGGCCAATATGCTCTAAAACTTCTTGTGGACATTTATGCATAACGGTTACTTTTCTTACTGTATTCTTTGTCCTCGCCATCCGATTGCAAGACTGCAAATGAGAAGGAGCGGACTGCTCTTTCTTTGATGTTTTGTCTAATTCTGTCACATGATACAGTTGAAAATTTTCAAAGTGCCTGGGCTGTCGGCAACGCCTTTTAGATCGGGTGGTCGTTTCGCGGTGTATCTTTTGATCTTCCGAAACTGCAGCGTCGTTGCCGTTGACGGTCCCTGTGTTGTACTCAATGAACGGAGCAGTAATAGGGTCAATAATATTGTCTGAAACGTATGGTGTGACAGTAGCCTCTTATTTCACGTACTTTTGACGTGTAGCTTCTTGACTCTCAAGAATTTCCTCACGACTAGTGTAAGGCTTTAACCTGTCGACATGAACAACGAGATACTCTTTGCCCTTGACTATCTGATATGTAACATCGCTGAATTTCTTTAGAACTATGTATGGCCCTGTCCACCACATCTGAAACTTCGGTGAAATACTTTTAATTCGTCTTGGTGTATACAACCATATTTTGCTGCCAACGTCAAACTTCTTCCAAGAGAGCATAGAATCATATCTGAGTTTCTGTCGTTTCAAACTGTCACCCAAATTCTTTCTAGCTATTTCATGTGCCAATGCCAGTGAATGTTCAAGATGATTTATATATTGCTCCGTTGATTTCTTCTTAGCTGGCAGTCCAGCCAGGAGTTCCACAGGAAGTACAATTTCTCGACCAAACGTTAAATAGTTTGGTGTAAATCCGGAACTTTCGTGTTCTGCAGCCCTATATGCCATGTAAACTAATTGCAGATGATCATCCCAGTTTTTCTGATTGGAGTCGACGTACGCAGCAATCATATTCTCAAGTGTACGATTCATGCGTTCGACCATACCATCTGATTGTGGATGGTATGGGGTCGATCGTGTCTTGTTGATTTCAAGTACTTCACACAGTTGTTGGAATAATCTCGAGTTGACGTCCTTGGTTGGTATGTAGCGTTCTAAGTACACCAAATTTAGTGACAAAGTTGTCAATGAAGGCTCGAGCTACACTCTGTGCATCCATATCCAGAAGTGGGACAGCTTCTGCCCATTTGGTGAAGTAATCTTCAACCACCAAAATGTATTTATTTCCTTTGATTGATGTGGGCACAGGCCCTAAAATATCCATGGCAACTCTTTCTCAAGGCTCACCGACTCCTGTTATTTTCATTGGTGCAAGCGGCGTTTTACCATATTTCTTTCTCTTAGCACATTTGAAGCAGGATGCACACCATTTTCTTACATCCCTGTCCATGTCTGGCCAGTAAAATTTTTGTTTAATTTTTGAGAGATTCTTCTGCCTTCAGAGATGCCCACCTGATGGTGCATCATGACAATGCTTCATAATCGTTGGTCTGAGGGAATGTGGCTTTACAGCTTGCTCTTTTTGAACTTTCCCTTTATTAGTGTACCAATTTCTATACAAAATACCGTCCATAACTAATAACTGGTCGAACTGAGCCCAATATGCTTTCAAGCTTATGCTACATGTTGATATTTTGTCCCAGTCTGGCTTTTTATTATTTTTGACCCACTTCTTTACTTCAGCTATTTCTGAATCGTCTGCCTGTTGTTGTTTCATATCATGCTCTGGCGTTTCCAGGTTGATTGCTGCAACCCTAGTGTTCCATTTGTTCGTCAACATGGCCCGTGATCTATTCTTGAAAGTGCGTCAGCATTTCCATGCAATCTACCAGCTCGATGACAAATCTCAAAGTCATACTCTGATAACGTATCCAGCCATCTGACTAACTGTCCTTCTGGTTCTTTGAAGCTCAACATCCATTTCAAGGCGCTGTGATTTGTACGTAGCACAAAATGTCTGCCATATAGGTAGGGTCTATATGCCTTGATAAAATGCACAATTCTTTTCGCATGATACTGTACTTTTTTCTCTGATTTGGTTAAGGATCTGCTTCCATAAGAGATTACTCGTTCAGCTCCGTCTTTTGATTGACTTAAAACGGCGCCAATACCAGCGCCGCATGCATCCGTGTCTAAAATAAATGTTTCAGAAAAGTCTGGCAGTACAAGAACAGGAGCTGTGATAAGTGCTCTTTTAAGGTCCAGGAAAGCTGTTTCACACTCTGTAGTCCATAAGAATTTCTTATTTTTGTGCATTAGATTATGTAATGGGCTGGCAATGGTGGCAAATCCTTTCACAAACCTTCTGTAGTAAGAGCATAAGCCGAGGAAACTGCGTAAATTTCCCACGTTGTTTGGTGTTGGCCTGGTTTTTATGCTCTTTACCTTCCCTGGGTCAGTTTCTATGCTTTGTTCTGTTATGATATGACCCAAGTACGATACTCTGTGTTTGAACAAACTGCATTTTTTACTTCTCAGTCTAAGTCGTGCTGCATAGAGTCTTTTAAATACCGTGTCAAGTCCTTCTAAATGTTGATCAAATGTAGAAATGAATAAGATTATATCGTCTAGATAAATCAAACAGATATCCCATCTCAGACCAGCGCAGACAGTCTGCATGAGTCGTTTAAATGTTCCTCCTGCCGCATTACATAAGCTAAGAGGCATTACGTTAAACTCGAAAAGTCACCTATGTGAAGTGAAGGCGGTCTTCTGTTTGTCATGCTCGTCGACTTCTATTTGCCAATACCCGCTCATCATATCCAGTGTAGAGAACCACTTTGATCCCCGAATAGCATCTAAAGACTCATCAATCCTCGGTAAAGGGTACGCATCCTTTACTGTTACGTTGTTCAGCCTCCTAAAGTCAATACAGAATCGTAGAGTTCCATCCTTTTTACGTACAGGTACGATTGGTCTAGCCCAAGGACTTGAAGACAGTCTGTTAATATTGTTTGTAAGCATGTTATCAATTTGGTTGTCAATTTCTTTCTTTAGATGAAATGGAACTCGTCTTGGCTGCTGACAAATCGGCTTTTCATTTTCCGTATGGATTTTGTGTGTGATCAAGGTTGTGTGTCCTTGATCAGCGCCCTTTTCAGCAAAAAGCTTACCATGCTTTAACAAGAAAGTTTGGGTCTGCTCTCTTTGGCTTGGCGAATGATTCTCTGCATCGTCTAGCAAGGTTTGAATGTGGCCAGGTAAACTCGTAGCTTGCATTAGCTCTTCACTATTTGATAGTAATGTGGTTCTTATTGGCTCAAATATCCCTGCAATTGTCCCTTTATATACAACTAACGGATCATCATGTAAATTTAGGAGCCTCAATGGAACACCATCGCCAGCGTCTGCGGATACTAGCGATCTACCCATCATGGTTTTTGTCTTCTGACTAAATGACTGACATGGTTCCAATATCCCAAACAATGGTAATGGTCTCTTGATGTCTCGTTTTATCACATTCCCCATAACGATGCATTCGCTCCTGGCCGGTATAACTGAAGTTTCATTAAGAGAAACTCTACAACATTGCAGATTTTGTTCCAGATGTACATTAATCACTTCATATTCGAACTTCATGGTCATTGACTTAAGGTCCAGCATACATTTATGCTCAATCCTGACGTCCAGTCCTAAAATACCAGATCCTCTAATTGCTGCCACGACTGCTTCGTGTTTTATAATCTTCTCTCCTATTCTAAATTCAAAAATTGTCGATCCTTTCGTTTCTAATGTCTTGCCATCTGCTAAAGTGAGTGCATGACGTGTTGCTTGCGGTCGACTCGCCGAGGGAATAGCATCATATATTTTATAAGATACTATTGTAACAGAAGCTCCAGAGTCTACTATAAAATTAGCATCTATTCCATTCACATTGGCCGGGATATAGAGTCCAGAGTCTATTGATGTTAAACAACCGCTCCTTATCTTACAGGTTGGTAGTGGGGACTGGCCAGACTTCGTCTGTTGACTCTTGCTCAGCATAGGTCTTTCTCTGTCTTTCTCTCTGTGGACACTCGCAGCTTATATGCCCCTTTCGATTGCAAGTAAAACAAACGATGTCATTTCTTGATGTTCGTTTGCCACCCCTACTACGTTGTACTTGACCACTACCTTGCATCTGCTGTTGCAAAAGCTGCTTCAATTGCTGGAGCTCCGATTTGAGTTTCTTTAGTTCTGTGTCTTTGTCAATGCTTTGCTTACTACAGGCTTCTGTATCTACTTCTCTTACAATCTTGTCCCATTTTCCGGTTCTCTTTTCTTCTGCTCTCATACACGCATCAAGTTCCACAGCAATCTGTAATGTTTCATCTAAGGTCACAGGCCGTGCGCGCAGAATTTTCAAACGGACTTCAGACTCTGTCAGGGAGTTCACAAAGCTGTCTTTTGCCAAGGTATCTAACACCTCTTGTGGTGCCTTTGGGTAAGCCAAGGTGACTAGTCGTCTAATTGATTGCCCCAGCTCCAAAAGTGATTCTCCTGGACTCCTCTGTCTCATTCGCAGCTCAGACTTGTAGTTCTTCAAAATTCGGTGGTGCAAAGCGTTTTTCGAGTGCACTAACAAGCTCTTTGTAATTAGTCTTCTTTTCCGAGCTCAAATTACTTAGGACTTGTTGTGCTGCGCCTCTTAGACTTACTGTTAAGAAAAGACATCTCTCTTTCTCGTTCCATTCGTTTAGTTCTGTGCAGTACTCAAAATGAACCTTGAAATCCATCCAAGGAGATGTACCGTCAAAAATTGATGGTGTTATTTTTGGCCTACGAAATTGGACACCTTTGAACATGCCTGGCGGTGAATCACGATTCTCTTCTGTGTGTTTCAACTGTCGATTGATACCTTGATTACTTTCTACCGTTTTTGCATTTGTCTCAGCAGCAATGCCTTTGCCTGTACACTCTTCACTCGATTTTTCTACCGCTTTGGCGTCTGTCACTCTTGAAATCTTCTTGTAAGCGTATAACTTCATTTAATGTCACTACTAGATCATCTGTAACATATCTTTTGATTGCCTATTCGTCTGTACTGTTACATCATCTTTCTTATTTTGATTACTGGTAGATAATTTAAAAGATGTCATTCATCCTGATTTTGTCTCTGACTTTGCTGAGATTGGATATTCATTATCCCCGTATGTAGTTGGACCCAGGTATGATCCATCCATTACCGGCGTACGTCCTCCCGATCGATATCTCTCGGCGTCCGACTATCTTGTGGCATGCGCAACATGCTCGCGCTCTTTGCAAACGCATTTCTCCAGCCAAACGAGCACCTTCATATGGTCTCTTGTCCGAAAAATAAAGATTCTCATAATCCCATGACAACTTTGGAGGACTCTCTTCTTCCACCATCCTAACATCAGAGGTAATTTCGATGCCAGAGTCGCGCACTGGTTTTCTTCTTGTGCGCCGCTTCGCAATGTCTCCCCAATTCTGTTTTTCTTTGTCTTCGCCTCTTGATGCCATTTTATATGAAGCCTGATAGTTACCAATCCAACCACTGCCACCAATTTGTTACGGGGTTCGTTTTGCTATCTTTGCTATCTTAATTCTTGGAAATAAAAGATGTAGTAGTTTTTATTTATTCATCAAAATATGGCATACACACTGCACGGTATTAGTAACCTTATTCAGATTGATAATTCTTTTCTTACCTTATTCAGGAATGTTGCCTTATTCAGGACTTTCTTGGCACTAATTTCCTTATTCAGTAACTATGTTCTTATTCAGAACCAAGCAAGCCAACAGACTGACTAATACAACACAAATCATGATTTATATACATGTCATGAAGATCATGTGATTAAAATCAAAAGAAAGCGACATCTATATATTGTAACAAAGAACGATAATCGTAGCACAAAAAAAAAAAAAAACAAACAAACAAAAACATTAAAGTACAAAATAAACATTAAAGTTATCAAATTAAAAGTCACTGCTTTGAAAGTCCATGACAATAGTATTGAATTTTGAGTGAATATAAAATAAATGCACTTTTTGCAACTTTCATTGTTTATAGTAAAAATTAATATTAAATCTTTGATAAATCATAGTCTGTTGAATACAAAGTAATCAGTATTATTGTAAAAACTATTCAAGTTGAATTAATAATAGATAATACTTCAATTTTAAAATTTAGAAAACTTTTTGTTTTCTATAATAGTGATCTCTATATGGACCTTTGATGTACTTTGCAAAAAAAACATTGATACATTAAAGTTTGCTTTCTATAATAAACGATGGTTAACTTTAATATACTGTATTTTTTTGTGAGAAAAGAACTCCTGGCAAAAGATACATAGGTTTAAAACTGCATCGAATTATTTCAAATATTCCCACAGCGCTAATTTGACTCACACTTCTAGGATAAATTAAAAATTCCAAAATTTTAACGAAAATTATTAGTGATCATACGAAGATATGCATTAAAAATAAAGAGGTCTCCCGCTTGGCACAGTGCTTAGAGCGTTTGCTTTGGAATCGCGGTGTAAGAAGTTGGTCCATACGTCGCGGGTTCGAATACTACTGCGGGACTTGGAGACCGGTCCATCGGATGAGACCGTATAAACCGAGGTCCTGTGTCGCTGTAAATTGCTGGCATGAAAAAGATCCCCTATTGCTCAATGTCCATGAGTGCCGAACATAGGTCTAAATTTGCATCCCTCCACCGGGAAGTAGTGGCGTCTCCATATGAGTGAAAAATTCTCGAAAGGAACGTTCAACAACAAACAAACGAACAAAACAAACAAAGAAAGGAAGGGCTTTGAAGGAATTCATTATAAATGGTTCAATGTTTTGCATACTTAGAAAGAACTCTTGCTTTTCTATTGCATCGCCGATCGATTTCAATTTATCTAAAATCAGTTTGTTCCGTTTATGAGATCTTTACAAGGTAAAAAAAAAGTGTTGACAAAGTAATTTATCAAAACATATGAAGAAGTGTTACATGTGAACTCTGTGATTCTAGCATTGAAATGTTTATACAATTGCTCTATTTATTTAAACACCTGTCTTTGGAAAAATGTGAATTCTATAATGCATACTATTTTTTCTTTCAAATATATCATTAAATTTTGATTTTGCTTAAACTTGCAAGTGCGATATGACAAAATTAAGTCAAAATGATATATCATATGTCATTTTTACAAAAACTAAAAATTGAAAATAATCTAGGTTCATAAGAAAGAGAAACAGCAATCACTATATATAATTTGTCATCTCGTTACACAAGATTTGAATACATCTGTCTTGATGCCTAACCCACCCAAAAGCAATGTATTCACGAATCAAAAATAATACTGACAAATATAACCATGAACTTTGAAAAAAAAAACCTGTAAATTAATGAAAATATAGTGAACAATAACCCCACCCATCCCCCACCCCCAAAACAATTAAAGCTGTATGATTGTGTTTGTAAATAAATAGACGGGGCCTATGAGCTATAGAATTAGCAAAGTGAGATATAAAAGATGCATAAAATCAAAAATATGAGTCGAGATGAAAAAAAGGTTTGCAAATAAAATTTCTAGATTAAATGCGCCTGCATCATTCCCAATTAAAATGTTTGTAAACAAAGCAATGATTCATTGGTAAAGGCACAGATAATTAACTACGTGCACCGGGGATCCCCATGGAGTTTATATAATCAAAAGACAATACAAGTTAACCAATGTTTTGGAGGACAGTTTGGTCATACTCTCAAAGCTAGTGTTTTGAGAATTTTATGCAGTACACGCAGTGCATTTAAAACTAAAACAGTTTATGCAATGTCTGGCAAAGATACTCGTTCATTCATAGACTGTTCCTTATACCATTAAAAAAAAAATGTGGATTTACTTACATTTATAAAGATGGTTTGATTCAAAATCCTCTGGGCAAGGTTTTGAAAGTTGTTTGCACTCACGCGCATAATTATGAAGAATCCTTGCACCAATTATTGTAAATACCGGACAATATCCTGTAAAACAAATCACTTTTATATACGTGTGTATTAATCAAAAACAAAACATTTCGAGCCTGATAACTGTATCTTATCTCCATATATTATGTACACCTTTTAAATGATATCACATTATACAATAAAGAATTTTGGATATGTATGAAAATTGTTACAAACATGTATTCAGCGAAGTTAAACAAAACATTTTTTCAAGTAGAGAAGCCTTGTTTGAAAGTGTCAGAATTGTAATTTTTCACAAAAAATATGCCGATTGGCGCGCATATAAATCGAATAAAACCGGCATGTGAAAAGACATGTCCGAATGTGTTGTTTTTAACAGATGGCATTTCTATTTTTATTGCTCCTTAACATAAAACTGACTTGTGACCTAACATGTAATTCATTTTATACTAAATCATATGCAATTATGACTAGCTCATGCACTATATAAGAGAAGTCCACCAAATTCTCCATCTAGAGCTTTGTACTTTTCAGCAACAGCAGTGTTACAACATGTACAATGCAAATTGTAATGACAACACAAAATGTAATTAAGCGGGATCATTATATTTTGTGTTATAACTTTTGGCGTCGAAAATAACGGAGAATGTTATAAACCAAAATGTAACAAGGTTTTTTTTTTTATAATTACAATTACCGTTATTACATTTAGCGTCGATCTTGACGCAAATTACAAAGACACTAAATATAACAACACATTTTGGGGATAGATACATTTTGCGTCGAGATTAATGCAAACTAAATTAAAATACTATTTGGATTTATTGAATTATTGCTGATCAAATATGAGGCCATTGCTCTTGTTTTGTAAGCTGGCTGACAACGCTCTAACAACGCCGTGAAAGCGCATTGTGATCGTCAACGGACGCTGTAGAAACGCCAAGGGAGCGCAATGATCGCAGTGACAACTCTTTGTGGCCGCTGTGTTATCGCAGTCAAAAAAATCACATGACGATTAATCTCATAAGAAGCGCCGAGAAAGCGCGATAGAAACGCAGTGACATCTTCAAGGACTCCGCGAGGTCTCCATGGAAGCGCAGTTTACTATCACTGCATGTGTTTATGCTGCGATCATGTATGTCTTCACGGCCTGCGTATGGAGCTTCTACTGCTTTTTTGCACGTCTCACCGCGCTACTACGGCGATCACACTACGTTTCTACTGCGTTCTTATCAGACTGCGATCACACGGCGCATACTTTGTGCATGCCCAAAGTGCGCTCCGTTCCCTGGCGTTCTTGGAGATTCAAGACGACCCTACCGCGTTCAGTGGAGATCTCGCCGCGTCGTCACGGCGCTGTAGGAGACCTCGACGTTTTGCATTTTTCTATGAACGCTGTGCGATCGCAGTGAGGACGCAGTCCCGGTGTGACAGGGGTTTAATATAGTAACTTTATAAAAATAACTTCAGTTTAAAAAGGTATGTATATATGCACGTTTATATTCAATTGATTGCTTCGTAGTACGCCTTAACAGTGCTACGAAACCTCCCTTACGTACAAACTGTTTAATTTTTAATCCAAGACTTTGGGCTGATATTGATTTGGTAATCATGCTGCAAATAAACACGATCTGAATAAAAGAAAATCATGAATTATACGCTTATTCGATTTTTTATTTCTTACACAGTGAAAAGCGAATGTTTTGTTTTTGTGCGACGTAGAATAATTGCAAACATTTACAAAGCATGAATTCAAAGAAAAGTCTTATTGCATTTTTTTTTTTAATTAACGAATTTCCATCGAATTCAATTTGCACTCTGGGAACCATTTTTGTCATGTGTATATAAGACCTGCAGAGCATCCATGGGGTATAAACTTTAAATCCTTAAGCTATTTTAAATGCTGTACTTCAGGGGGTTTGTGCAAACACTGTGTAAAACATTCAAATTTCTTAATCTATCATGGGCGCACTTCAACATTCTACCTTTGCCATTGCTATTAACTGTTTATGCAACGAAGAAATCGAAAAGAGAGGAAGTAGAAAAAAATGTGAATAGTCATCCAACAGGGTATAAATATACTGGGTGCATTTGTATTATAAACTGTTTATTATATGATATTGAATTGTAAAACTGTATATTTTTTTAGCATAAAAGAGTAAAAAAAAAATAAAATAACAGGAATAAAGAAGAAACTTATCTTTATCCCCAAAATAATTAGTACTCTTGTATTAAAAAAAAAAAATCCCCAGTGTTTTATAAATGTGCAATATATTTTATAGCTTCTTTAAATTTCAAAAATTATAAAAGTAGAATTGTGTTACAGTTTTCTTTATTTGGAGGACTATTAAAATTCGATGAATAATCAACATTTATTACATTTTCAACAGTGAAATACTGTGATTTATTTATTGAATAAAAGTGATATTCTCTCACAGTGTGAAAGGATACCAAAAATTATATTCTCTCACAGTGTGAAAGGATATCAAAGTAAGTAAAAAATAATTTCTGGCCTGTCATAAGATAGAGATAGTAACTAAGCATCTTTATAGAGCTAAAACTGCAAATTTCTTCCCAAATGTGTTGCTAAAATCCATGCTGTGTAATGTTTTCAGTCACACAACTTCTAAGCTATGACGTCTCAACTGCTCAACTATGACGTCAAGCCTATGACACTGTGTTAAGAAAAGACAGAGGCAAAGGGAAAATAAAAGAAAATGTAATAAACAGAAAATTCAATGTTTTGTAGATGAATATGGAATTTATTTCACTCGTGAGACAGGATTTTTTGATATTTTCACTCGTGCTTTGCACTCGTGAAAATATAAAAAAAAAAATCCTGTCCCACTCGTGAAATAAATTCCATATTCATCTACAAAACATTGAATATCCTCTATATAATAAACATAACCTGAAGATTGAGCTTATGTACCTGGTATAGAAGAACTATGAAATGAATACTATATAAAAACCTTATGTACTTTTGATTTATTTCTCGAAGCGATACACATAATTTGATAGTCTTGAACGTAAACTGATTTGGGTGACAGGGGGTTTTGATAATTAAGTCGATACTAGAGCCTTACCCGAAGAACTAAACTACTCAACAATATACAATTATTGATTGTGTAGAAGGGAGACATCACAAATTATTTGATCTGAGTAGGGTTGTCACCCGAGGGCATTTGAATAGTTTTGTTGTCCTGAAGAATCTAAAGAGAAAGAGCCACGAACCATCAAAAATGGCCCTGTCTAAAAAATTAACAGTTTTTTGTCAATTGATAGTGAAGACCTTTAGCTTTGCTTTGTCGTTTTTCTTTTTTCGATATCGATTATATTTTTTGAAAAAGAAAGTTTGAAGTATGGTGGTGTTTTAAAAGAAAAATGCTAGTAGAACGTCATTTTCTGTAAGGTAACGTCGTAGGGCGGAAAAATTACCTTGATCGATTATGCATAAATGAATATGTGACTTTGAATAAAAACTAGTATTAATAGAAGAAACATCCTAATTAATGTAAGACAATTAAAAGCATTTGGAACTTGATTTTACATTGCCGTCTTTATGGTAACCTTGTGTTTAACTGATTGAATTATATAGATACATGTAGTAAAATCTAGAGGTAATGTGAGCACTGAGCTCACAAAATGATACCCCGCCTATCATATGTTTATAATGGCAAAGTCCATGTTTTTCTACGGGGAGACCCGAAATATGTGTCTGATCAAAAGTGAAATAGGAGGTGCGCAATGGCACTATGTAAAAAAGATTCTGTGAAAGTATCATTATATCTTTAATTTATCCAGGTGTATAAGAGGAGTTGCGGATAAGAGATTTGTGCCCCTAAATATTCTGGAAAGAATGGCAGTGTCTATGTTTTGCTATTGGAAACCCGAAATATGTGTCCGATCAAAAAATGAAATAGGAGGTGCACAATGGCAATATGTAACAAAGATTCTGCGAAAGTATCATTAAATTTTATTGAGTGGTATAAGAGGAGTTGCGGATAAGAGATGTGTACCCCAAAGCGTAATAGACTGACGTGCAGACGGACGGCCGGACACCCCCATCACTATATATCCCCACTTTTCAAGCGGAAGTATAATAATCTATGTGACTGTCTTGGAATATTTTCATTCTATCTGGTTCCTATGATCATATTAAAAAAGTAACAATTCTGTTTGTATCCCTTTAACACATTTTCGCTCTTAGTTAAGTATTGATCATCATAAACAATATACGACATGCTTGAAATGCCGATAGTCTAACTTTCTTTTCCGGATTTTTCCTACAGGCCTGCTGATATTAAGCTGATCTTTGACATGTGTGTCCAGGCTCGTGGTATCGTTTTTCAAAGTTGGGAAGGGGGCAGTCAGTAAAAAATAATTGACAAAATACCTGAAATGATCTTGAAACGAATGTTTCTAAACTGAAGAGCTAATTCTATAACTGGATATAAATTTAATTGCAAAAAAAGTTTTGTTTAAATTGAAAGAGACTTTCATTGCGAAATTCTTAGATCCTGATATTGCAAGTATTTTAACATATAAAAGATCTAAATTATTTGGAAAAGAGGAGGAAGAAAAAAGTTGGAAGGACTTGTTTCTAATCCATCCATTCATTTGTAACAATAATTTGAACGTTGTTTTCGATACAGAAACAGGGAAAATTTTAGATTAATTGGAAAGGGATTTAAGGTTTAACTAGTAAAAAGAACTCATCAAAACATTCCAACCCTAAATGTGAGTTTCTTTGGAGTAATATGGAATACAGTAGAGTACACTTAAAAAAAAATATTCTTAGGAATAATAAATATGTTAAAAAATCACTTGTCACTGTCCATTATTATATATTTAACAGTATTTGATGGAACCCCCCCCCCCCCCAAATTTTTTTGCAAAATATTCGAATACTTTTCTCCCAAATACCTTATCTGCAAGGAATTTGTAAAGGTAGAAGTCTGCGAAAATTCTATGATTATTTTCCATGTAAATGTACCAAACAATTAAGCATGAGGAATTTTTCGTTATTATTATACGTAATCATTGTGTAAAATCCACACTTTCGACTTCATTTGCACATTATGGTTTTTATGGTTTACAAAAAGAGTAAAGCCGCATCGATATTGCTGATATCTGTGGGTCATATCATAAGTGAAAAACATGTACAGGTGTTCATTTATCCTTGTTTTATTGTCTCACAATCAGCGCAAGATTGATTTTATTCAGCAAAAGCTTGCTTAAAAATGCTTTACTCAGAGAAGCAATAGGAGTTTCCGTACATATTTTTTTTTTCAATTTTCTTTATGATTTTTTTTTTTCGTGAACAGTGTCGCCGCCACACCAGCCCCCCCCCCCCCCCTCCTTCTCATTGAGGAGCAGGAAAGTCTTTAACAATTTTCAATTTCTAGATTGATTTCTTAAATTAGCCATAAAGAAAGTTAAATTCAAGACAACTTATGAGAATAAGCTGAAAATAACTACTTTAGATGCAAATTTTGTTGCCATTAGTTTGTAACACCCCCCACTTTTTTTCAATCTCAGCTGGAAGTCTTGGATCTACCATTCTACATATCATGATCCTAATACATGTAGTTTATACTGAGGGAGAAGGTACAAGTGTACTAAAAAGAATATGCTGACAATAGATTTAAAAAAAAAGAGTAAAAATTATTATCCAAAAAAAAAAAAAATCTACTTCGTTGGGTTTTTAAAAAAAAAATAGCTATAAACAACTTACAACCATACGTTTTGAAGTTCATATTCCCGGTTTATTGATTTGTTTTTTAAAAACACATTCTAGGGACTCTGTGTGTGTGTGTGTGTGTGTGTGTGTGTGTGTGTGTGTCCGTGTGTTTTCACATCGCTGAATTCTTAGATAAAACAAAACCGTATACTATTAGTAATAAAGTCGCAATGAAGAGATGATGACAGATTAAAACTATAGGGTAAATTATATGTATCATACTTATTATTTAATTTATGTTTTGTCTAAATAGATTTATAATCACTACCCTTCCACTGACTGAAGCATAACTTTACTTAATTAAATTATGTTAGTTGCAATGAAATATTTGGAGCACAGTACAAAAATGCATGAACGTTTTATACTGATTTCTAAGAATACGACATGCATTTAATGCAATTTTTCTCACTTGGGGTATAATAGAATTATGTTTCACAAATGATGACAAGATCAGATATATGTTATATGTATACATGCATCAATATCCTCACTTCGATTTTAATAATTACAGACATATTAAAAATATACCGGTATGTTCTTTTGTTGTAGATCACGGGCGCGGGTTCGTCAAGCGCAAGTGTTTTGACGATAGCCGATATCGGTGCACACATAACTGTAGGCTATACTATAACTATACATTATTTTGTATCAGCATGTATTTATAAGCCATCGATATACATGTAACTAACTTTTGTAAATCCATTGAGATGATTCTTCTGCATGTACATAAAAAATGTGGATTTCAGTGCTGAAATTAGATGATTATCTTAATGCGTATTTTTTTTTCATTCCTTTTTTTCATTTTTTTTTTTTTAATTTTCACTTTGGACAGCAACCTATATCATTATTATTTCGCTTGTTTTAAAAAGCGTGGTATCCTTGCTACATTCTCTATTAATTTGTTTTCAATTTAAGTCATGCCTGTTAACACTGTTAACAACAGGCCCGTAGGAAGCAAATTCAGTTGGGGGGGGGGGGGCTTAGCCATACATTTTCAGTTGACAGTTGAGGGGCACTACCAAAACTTTCCTGAGAAGCAAAAAAAAAAAGAAAAAAAAAAGGTCATCAGATGTTTTTATTGAGGGGGCACAAGCATATGGTATCTATGTTTACTATAGTAATCTATATATCGGCAAAATTATTGGGGGGGGGGGGGGGGGGCACGGCTCCCCGTGCCCCCCCCCTCCCGGTTCCTACGGCAATGAACAACAGTATTTTTGAATTATTTCTGGGAGGGGGTAGGTGTAGTAATGAAAATCACCTTGGAGGGAATTTCTGATAACTTATAATTTGATGGTATCATCCAGTTGTGTTTAATTAAATCATATACATGAAAATAGGGACAGTATCTTAATTTCATTATATTCGAGAGCGTTTAAATTAAAAAAACACTTTTTAGTAACATCCAAAATAATTTACAGCCTTTATGACGTCACAACTGACGTATTACTAGTAACATCATATATAATGACCTAGCCATAGTAAAAACCACTAAGTTTTTCCAGATAATTATTTCAGAACATGTATATAGTTGACTCTTTTTCACATTTAGCGTTTTAAATGAACAATAGACTGATTTTCTAGCAAATTTTGTGAAATTTATAATTTTTTATTATTACCTTTATTGAATGTAAACGATTGATCCACAAATTAGTGATTATTTGATCCATCAAAATTTAATTATAAAATAAAATTTCATATTGGCCACAGCCACGAACAACAACGAT
Organism: Saccostrea echinata; assembly: GCF_033153115.1. NCBI lineage: Eukaryota > Metazoa > Mollusca > Bivalvia > Ostreida > Ostreidae > Saccostrea > Saccostrea echinata. The sequence goes on from NW_026889821.1 coordinate 1,504,393, forward strand.
AATAAACATGAAGATTTGCATCGGCAATATCTATATCTATGGGAAGTATAAAAGTTGTTCTTGGCTGTGGCCACATCTAACTTTGGGAAAATCTGTCGAAAAAACGGCATTTTTTTAACGTTTTTATGAAATCGTCGCATTTTCCAACCTTCGCACGTGTTTAATGGCGCATTATATAACGAAATGAGTTATGTATGGAAAAGAGGAATGTTGTCCTCTAACATTTGACGTATAGTACTCTTCTTGAACCGAAACTTTATTTTTGTGAAAAACACAGTGCCAAATATGATGGTTCGTGGCTTTAGCTCTTTAATAAGATGGAGTAGAAAATATCAGTCAAAACTCTTGTGTTGTCCTACCCATTGCTTTCAAAGAAGTCAACAGACAACTTTGACGTCACAGATGGAATTTATTTTTTACTGATCCCGCATATATACCAATTACAAAATTAAATTCTTGTAGTAACTCGTCATTTGATTGGATAATAAAAAAAATGTTTATATCGTAAAACCTATATTGCCGACGTTACAATTAAAAACATATCAATCCGCTTGACGTTACATTTAAAATTTGTAGAATTTGGAAACCTTTTTGAAAGGAAAACTTTTTTTTTTTTTTTTTTTTTTTTTTTTTTTTTACATTTGATCATAGAAAATTAAATTATAAGGAATAAATTTAGTAGCTACCCTAATTATACTGTCTTGTAGAACCTGGGTTAGAATTTATGCTTCGCGGTTTTTAAAGCGTAAACTTCCCAACCCAGGTAATATAATATAATTTGGGTAGCTATTTAATTCATTCCATAAATAATATTATAGAAGTTATCTCGCTTACGACATTTTCTTTTAATCTAAAGGGAGACAACACACTTGTCACCCTGCATGCGCGCTTGCTTTATTTCATTGTCATCTGAAGTGAGACAGCACAGTTATCACCCTGCGCGTGAGGGAGACATCACGGATTGTCTCCCTGCACGTGACATGCTTTAAACCAATCAGATTAACTGTATAATTCTGAAGGATAATAATATATTTAAACCAAAGGCGCTGAAAAGTAGATTAAACTAAACACATATATCTTAAAGTATCCTAGGAGGAAAATTTCAGTTTCTTAGCCACTGGAAATATAAGAAAGGCTACAACAAAGAAAAATTCAATAGATGCATGTATTGACCCATTTTCTTTTTCTGAACTTTTTGTCATTTATTTCTGAAAACTTTATTAACAAAGGAAATTAATACTCGCCTTGCCTCTCCTGCCACCCCCAATAATATTACCGACATAAAGTATAGTATAGAAATTTTTGTTCTATTTAGTAAAGAATAGCCTCTTTATTCTCTTTATGTAGAGAAACAGGCACTAATTGATATTGCCTCTTCCGAAAAATATAGACGGTCATTCCATTTTTACGACAACTAGAATGCATGCTGTCAGTAGATGTTTCAGGGATACAAATTGTTTATTTCCAGTGAGTTGTTAAAAGCTTATAATGCTATTTATTGATTGCGTCAGGCAATATCTTTTCGGGGCTATCATAATCAATATTGCCAATGCTTGTATAATGTTACCTTATGCTTGTGCCTCATCATTAAAACGCCTGACGACCTTGTTAAGGTCTTCCGTCTTCACGGAAGACCTTATAGTGATTCTACTGTTTCTTCTTCTTCGTCTTCTTCTTCTTCTTTTTTTTCCCTAAAATTTTGTGCAGGCGATTTCTCAAAAACTGTTCAGTGGTTTTAAATGAGACTTTCAGGAATTATGCGTCGTCAAATGGACTTTGTTCATCAGAAGGAAAATTTGGTAAACTCGCTTCCGGTGCCAAGTTATTGACAGTTTTCTGATTTTAAAATGAGATTTTGTCCCCCCTTTTTTCAAAAATGGTTTAAGATATGAACTGGAGACTTGTTAGAGATGATAGGTTATGTCTTCTAGATGAGGGGAATCACCTTTTTGTGCGTCGTCAGTACTTCCGGTCGTTACCGGATGCGAATTTAAAAAAGTCGAATTTTTAAACTTTTTTGTTTTTCTATATTTTTCTTTCATTTTAATAAGGTTAATAGAGGCTCTTCTGAAAATGCTTAATATATAATTTATTTTAGAATTGATCAATCCAAACTCTAGATATTCGCATTTCTAAATTTGAAGCGGGTCCAAAATGGCGGCTATCTCTGTAAACTCCGATAAGTAGGTCGGAATTTACGGAGTCAGCCGAGCGTTTGTTTGAATGAAAGTACCATAAGGATCAAAGAAATGTGAAGGAATTGTTGGATTGTCACATCACAATTACGTTGCAATTCTGTTTCGAACTAGAGTTTTAATCCGGGGTTTCCTCAAACGTCTACTTTAATTGTTCTTGTCTGTATCTCAAAGTAGAAAAACGACATGACTACAAGTAGAAATACGATAACTACAACCTTTTGTTTTACACCACGGAAAAACTGATCCTAAACCATGGTTATAAGTAATAGCCTTTCAAGAAACTTGCCTGACTAAAGCAATCAATATATAGTAATTATTACGTGGCCATAGTTTTTCCCCATGCAGGCTTGTGTCATATTAAATGAACAGAAAAGACAAAAATAAAGATTGTTTAATGAAGTTAATATAAATATTTTTTTTTTCTAAAAGATGTTGTTATTGAACATAAATGGTATCAGATTCCTTGACCGTCGCAGGACGAGACATGTTTTTGGGCGAAACATTCCAGTCTTTTCATGAATGTGTAACTAATAGGGATAGTCCACTTGGGGGGTAAACAGGAAAATAAAACTTGTACAAAATCTTACCTAAATCACTGCTTTAGTGTTACTTATCCATACGATATATAATAAGTACAATATGATAAATATACTTTCTCAAGCTCGATATTCAGGTTATAAGAACATTTTGAAATTTCATTGAAGCTATCACCATTCAATAGAAAATACATTCAAAAGGAAATGCGCGAATATTTACCCGTGACGTTTCGCGCGAAATAATGTACCGTGAACAACCTTTCGTAGTAGACAAATGGTCTGATGCAGAAGTATATAGAAGTGCAGAAAAAGATTACATGGACATGCCTGTATATGGAATTACATGAAATAAAAAGTTGAATACATAAAGAATAAAAGAAAGTAAACAGTATCATCAGAGAATGGCTAAAGATATGAATATGAAACTTGCTGAGGTGATAGAGCATCAAATGTAGATATGGTGATTAACCATTATTTTTCGTCGTTCTTACTTCCGGTCGCAAACGGAAGTGAATTCAAAAATGTTAAATTTGCAATTTTTGTTTTTCAATATTTTTCTCTGGGATTTACAGGGTGAATAGAGAGTCTTCAAGGAGTTTTATGTATGTTTTCATCTTTTTGATTGAAAAAGTTTGCAGAGATTTTTATAGAATTCACTTCCGGTCAAAATTAGAATTTGTTCTCACAATATTGCTCGGCAACAGTAAACGACTGAAGTCTAAAACTTTCAGGTCTGATAGTCTGTCATCAGTTTATTTGAATCGTGAGAAAATCTTGTATCACCGTTACTTCCGGTCGTGACAGGAAGTGATGCACAAAAGTGAATGGTTAATGGTTAGCTTTCTTGGATTTTCACGCTGAATTTCTTTTATCACTTTTTCAGCGTGAATTTTTGTTTTTATTTTCAGAATCGGACGGAAGACCTCTCATTGCTCGCAATGAGTTTCTAGTTATTATTATTTTTTTTTTTGGCTTGTCAAATAATTTTTGCGCTAATTCGGGTCCCCCAAACTGAAAATGCTTCCTATACGGATCTGGTCCTAACAATAAAAGCGCTATACACTTGTTGTCAAATCTTCATCTTCCGATTTAAACTTTATTATAGACTTTATAGAATTTTTATTCATAAATTCAATTATATGATCTTTATCAAAAATATTACTAGAAAATAGAAATTAAGATTGTTCAATTATGATGAATATGATATAATAATGCAATAGTTGAATTTGTCTGCCTGTCTCCACTGCTAACAGAATTTTTTTTTTTTTTTTTTTTTTTTTTTTTTTGAAAAAAGAATAAATTTATTTTAGCAAAAATGTCAAAAGGACGTGACGAACATACATTTTCCTGTGTCTACTGCATTTTTTTCCCATTTGACCACTATTTTTTTTCTCAAATATAAACTCCGAAAAAAAATATTTTTAATAGATTTGAACTTTTACCAAACATCGTCCGAATGGGAGCGCACACTTCGATCGTTGCATTCATCATGTCATTTAGAATACAATGATAGAGAAAGCGCTTCGAAGATACACAATCTTGTTGAACTTTTCCACATCCTTTTAAAAATTCAGCATCCTTCCATGACTTTTCATCGGTTGGACAAGAGTCAACAAGCCGAACTGTATCCAACGATTCCGTACATGCTTGTATTCCCTGTAAATGTGAAACTATCATTAAAATGGTAGGATTTAATGGGTTTTTTTTCTTTTTTATTCAGAAGAATATGGTATACATGTATATTCTAAAAACAAAATACTTACATGCATCTGTACATACTGAATGGCCCAAATTTCTACATGTAGCTGAAATACAGTCAATAAAAGTAAAACAAAATATGTACCCATATTACTGCGATTGCTTTTATATTTCTGTTTGATAAAGAATATATCGAAACATTTTAAGATAGCGGAAAAAACCCCAAGAAATAAAAGGCCACTGATCTTCACCTCCACTGAGAGTTTTATCGATCTGACATTTTTTTTATAAACGTGTACAGAACATTTTAAATCTGGGATATCCTTCTGTTGACACTTTTAATTCTTTATCAGTGTGTGATGCACAAAATGGTTGCATGTTACATAACACTAACCATAAAACTAAGTCATAAAGAAAACTTCTAACAAATTCCGTAGAACACGTTTCAATAATAAAAAATGTCGTTGACAAGGAAGCAATGTTCAAGTACATGTACCTAGTGACTGTCATACAATGACAGGTATTGGTGACAACATTTTTATAGATTAACCCGTATCCCTAGAGATTTTCAATTTTTCTGCAAAACTGAGGAAATAAATGCAGACAAATATTTGGAAGTTTTCTAGTCACATTTTTATAGAGTAACCCATATATTCATTCTGAAAGGTATGAGGTTAAAGTTTTAACAAGTTGCTGTCCTTCAAAAAGGACCGCAATACGTGGACCATACATAGAGGTCTGTGTTTCTTAAAAAAAAAAATCTGGGTTTTAAATAAATACGTATTACAAAAAAGATTTGTTCCATCTTGAAACATGTCAATTTTTTAAATTAGAATTTAAATTTGTGGTCTCATACTAAATCTGTAACAACGAATGAAAGAAGCAACGTCTTGATTAAGGTATCTATTGTTTACTGTATGTAGCATTAAGCTTTAAATGGGGACATCCATTTATCACAAATACCCCACATGTAAGCTGTTTTGATCGTCTTCAGGTTTTATTGTTCAGTTTTTACCAGTGTTGTATTCCTTGAAAGAGAAACATCTCAGTTAAAGATTACATATAATGCTAGATTTGTAGGACCCGAAGATGGAGTATTTAGTGTTCAATCTAAGCTCATTTACGGTCATACCCCCTAAAGAAAAGCTTTTTTTCCCCTTGTAACGAATGTCAGCCCCCCCCACCCCCCCACCCCCCCCCACCCCCCCGAAAATAATGTTAAGTGTCGGATTCTATTTTATAACAAAGGAATAATGTGTGATGCTCCGCAGCCACAACAGTTTCTATACAGAGATTTCGCTTTTCCTTTGCTTAGGAATCTCATGTTAGTTTTACATCAGCCGCCAATGCATCATTGGACGAGTTCAATGGTTACTCTGAAAGGTGACAGAGGTTAACCATAGTTTACATTTTCTACGATTTTCTGCCTAGTTTGAGTGATAGTAGTTTAATAGCACGCAATTAATTTTGAATTCTTTCCCTGATATATTTCTACATGTAGCTGAAATACAGTCAATAAAAGTAAAACAAAATATGTACCCATATTACTGCGATTGCTTTTATATTTCTGTTTGATAAAGAATATATCGAAACATTTTAAGATAGCGGAAAAAAAACCCAAGAAATAAAAAGCCACTGATTTTCACCTCCACTGAGAGTTTTATCGATCTGACATTTTTTTTTATAAACGTGTACAGAACATTTTAAATCTGGGATATCCTTCTGTTGACACTTTTAATTCTTTATCAGTTTGTGATACACGAAATTGTTGCATGTTACATAACACTAACCATAAAACTAAGTCATAAAGAAACTTCTAACAAATTCCGTAGAACACGTTTCAATAATAAAAAATGTCGTTGACAAGGAAGCAATGTTCAAGTACATGTACCAAGTGACTGTCATACAATGACAGGTATTGGTGACAACATTTTTATAGATTAACCCGTATCCCTAGAGATTTTCAATTTTTCTGCAAAACTGAGGAAATAAATTCAGATAAATATTTGGAAGTTTTCTAGTCACATTTTTATAGAGTAACCCATATATTTATTCTGAAAGGTATAAGGTTAAAGTTTTAACAAGTTGCTGTCCTTCAAAAAGGACCGCAATACGTGGACCATACATAGAGGTCTGTGTTTCTTAAAAAAAAAAGTTCTGGGTTTTAAATAAATACGTATTACAAAAAAGATTTGTTCCATCTTGAAACATGTAAATTTTTTAAATTAAAATTTAAATTTGTGGTCTCGTACTAAATCTGTAACAACGAATGAAAGAAGCAACGTCTTGATTAAGGTATCTATTGTTTACTGTATGTAGCATTAAGCTTTAAATGGGGACATCCATTTATCACAAATACCCCATATGTAAAATGTTTTGATCGTCTTCAGGTTTTATTGTTCAGTTTTTACCAGTGTTGTATTCCTTGAAAGAGAAACATCTCAGTTAAAGATTACATATAATGCTAGATTTGTAGGACCCGAGGATGGAGTATTTAGTGTGCAATCTAAGCTCATTTACGGTCATACCCCCTAAAGAAAAGCTTTTTTCCCCCTTGTAACGAATGTCAGCCCCCCCCCCCCCCGAGAATAATGTTAAATGTCGGATTCTATTTTATAACAAAGGAATAATTTGTGATGCTCCGCAGCCACAACAGTTTCTATACAGAGATTTCGCTTTTCCTTTGCTCAGGAATCTCATGTTAGTTTTACATCAGCCGCCAATGCATCTTTGGACGAGTTCAATGGTTACTCTGATAGGTGACAGAGGTTAACCATCGTTTACATTTTTACAATTTTCTGCCTAGTTTGAGTGATAGTAGTTTAATAGCACGCAATTAATTTTGAATTCTTTCCCTGATATATCTATAGTTTTCTTTTTTTAATTTAAAATAAAATCGGGCTATCGTCGGTAACCTTTAACGGCTGGGACTTGTTTTGGACTTGTACGGAAGATTCTTTCATTGGAAAAATACACATGCAGCTAGCACAGATCGACGTGTGTCACGCGGGATTTTTTTCAGACCCCCCCCCTTCACTTTTAAAAACTGCTACAGGCCTGTAAGAAGCTATTTGGATTGCTGTATACATGTATCAAATGTTGCGATGTCATTTAGTAAATAGTAATATAGATAAATGCATCCAGTATTAAGTATATTTAATGTACGTTTATATGGACAAATATTTCGATCAATAATAGAAAAAAAAAAATATTCCTGAAAACGAGCTACGTACTGAATACAATGCATTTCTAAAAGTAGTACGATTAATTATATCAATTTTAAGTTCTATATATGAATTTTAGATTTAAAAGAAATTTGAACTATTTCAGGCATGTGCAACTTAGTGATGAGGCCACTACATGCATGTATATATGTACATGCGGTTTGTTTCCTACTAAATGTATTTCATTCAATAGAAGATGAAACTCAATGGAATAGGGTCCACGCAGTTAAATCTTTGCATCATAGAAAACCCGAACTTAATTTAACAATCCATATACAAAACTATAGTAAATGATGTTTTTTTTCACAAAGAAATAAGGATATATGTATAAAAGAATAGATTCGGATAATGAGTACGCTAATGAATAAATAAATAAGATGAACAGATTTCAAGCGAGGTTTGTCAATGATTGGTGAGTTTTTACCTGAATAGGGCAAATTGTTACTTAGAGAAAAATTATCTTCAAATTTCTTTTTTATGAAATGCTACAGTAACTTCTCCTTATGATTTGTTCTGAATAGATTTTACAACTTGTTTCATATGTATGGGGCGGCTGGATGGCAAGGTCAAAAAATATTTATTCACTCGGAAGAGTTAGACATTTTTTCGGACGAATTAGGTATTCCTTTGGATGAATTAGATATTCTTTTGGACGACTCAGATATTAATTCTTTTGGACGAATTAGATATTCTTTTGGACGAATTAGATATTTGTTTGAACAAATTAGATATTTATTTGGACAAATTAGAAAGAAGAAGGTACGGTTTGGGCTTTAATGTGCCCTAAAAATTTAATGTTCTTAAAAAGTTATTAAATTGGCTATAACGTGAGTTGAGTAGATGAATGTGATAAATCATTAAAGTATATGGCATGAAGGAGGACCATTCTGGAAATATGACCTCATTAAAATGGTACATTTCTTAGTTTTATGCAGAAAAGCCTCAAAATGACTCATTTCTGTGCTTATTTTCCTTTAGAAAATAATGTCCGCAGCCCTCGCCCACTTCAATTTTTAGATATATTATGTAAAATACTTTGAAAAATTGCATATCTCAAAATCTTTGTGGGCGATGCATGCGCTGTATGTTTTCTGAAAGAAAATGCCACTGAAAATTGATGTCTTCTGCAACTTTAGAGGAAATACGGGAAAATGCACAAGTTCATGACGTCACAATTAACATTTAAGAGGTCATATTGGAAAAACAATTTTTATATTTTTACAGCATGGAATTTCAATAATTCAGAAAAGGTGGATTTTAATTTCTTACATCACTTCAAAATTATAGAGAAATACAGGGCCAGATTTGTATTGAAACCGTACCTTGTTCTTTGCTTGGGCAAATTAGATATTTGTTCGAACAATTTAGATATTCGTTCCGACAAATTAGATATTTGTTCGAACAATTTAGATATCCGTTGCGACAAATTAGATATTTGTTCGAACAATTTAAATATTCGTTCCGACAAATTAGATATTTGTCAAGGCAGTAGGATAATTATCTATTTGACCAAATTTGATATTGTCTGACAAATAAGAAATTTGGGGGAGGGGGAGCGGGGGTTAACCAAAAAAAAAAAAAAAAAAAAAAATCACGACCTACTGAAAAAAGGAAAATTATTTTTACACAAGATGTGTTTGTGAAACACTGATGGGGGGGGGGGAGCGGAGGTTAACCAAAAATGGTCAAGGTTAAAGTTTTTCAAAAGTAGGTCAAACTCCTAGGTCAAGGTCAAAGGGTCAAAGAGGTTAAATTCCAGAGGAAGGTCTTGTCACAAGGAATACACATGTGAAGTTTGAAACCTCAAGCACCAACTGTTCAAAAGTTATGGCCTAGGTTAAAGTTTTTCAAAAGTAGGTCAAACTCAGATGTAAAGGTAAAAAGGTCAAAGTCGTTGGTATCCAAAGGAAATCCTTGTCACATAAAATACACATGTGAAGTTTGAAACCCCAAGCACCAACTGTTCAGAAGTTATGGCCAAGGTTAAAGTCTAATAAAATTTTGCAAAAGTGGGTCAAACTCAAAGGTCAAGGTCAAAAGGTCAAATATGATGGTACCCAAAGAAAGGTCTTGTCACTAGGAATAGACGTGAAATATGAAAGTTATAGCTCCAACCAATCAAAAGTTATGGGCAAGGTTAAAGTTGACAACAGACAGACAGACAAACAGACAAACAGACAAACGGACAAACAGACAGACAGGACAAAAACGAATTACCCCCGGGATCTTTTGATCCGGGGGCATAAAAATGAAAATCCTACTTGGAGGGGCTGGGGGTTGGTGTGGGGTTGACATTTCCAACTTTTTCCACAAACAAATTTCAAACTTTATTAATACATTACAATTATATTTTGGGGAGGGGCAACAGCAACTTCAATCAACATTTTTAGCAATAAAACGTTATGTAAGGGAAAGATTGTATGTTTGTGTGTGTGTGTCTGGGGGGGGGGGGATTCAGGCTCCCCCTAATATTACGTGTCTGCATTGCAAGGTGCCTATTTGGTCACACAACTGCTATTCTAAAGGGTCATCATTCCGAAGGCCCATTAATTCAAAGGGTTTCCTGTTCGAAGTATATTGTGTAAATCAAATGCATTCAACTTTTTAACCTGCTTAACATTTAGCTAAACGCAAGTGGACGTGTTCCTCATTTTCTATAAGAAACAGGATGTGTAATGAAACACTGATGCCCCCGTCATTGCAGCTTATAGCAAAAGTTAAAGGTTCTAAAATGCAAGTCAAACTCCTAGGTCAATGTCAAAGAGTGAGAATTGTTCATACCCAAAGGAAGGTCTTGCCACAAAAAATGCATTTTTATGTGATTTATGAAAGCCCAAGTACCATCTGTTCAAAAGGTATTACCAAGGTTAAAGTTTTTCAAAAGTACGTCAAACTCCAAAGACAGGGTCAAAAGAAAAATATTTTTACCCAGTGAAAGGTCTTATCACAAGGAATACGGATGTTAAGCATGAAATCCCTAGCACCAACTATTCAAAATTTATGGTCAAGAATAAAGTTTGGTAAAATTTTGCAAAAGTGGGTCAAACTTCAAGGTCAAGAGATCAAATATGTTGATACCGAAATATCAAATATGTTGTCACATGTGGACCTTAGATCACTAATTTTAAAAGGTCCTAAATATAGGGAACCCCGATCCTTCAACTGGCGTCAAAATTTCATAAATATTATGGATTCTGTAGAGGATTACGCCAGGCGATGGGCCATAGGGGCAATATGAGAACCATCTATCCTTCTGTATTCAATAATCCAGAAGTGAAAAAAGAATTAGATAGATTACATGAACAGTAAGTACTGGTCCCTGCTGACAAAGCAGGTAACAACATTGTCTTTGTTTGTAAGGCTCATTATATTAAATGTATTTTAAAGGAAATTGGATTTAATTCTACAAGTGATAATCGAACTTATTCTCATAGTTCCTTTTCTAAGGAAGAAATTCTTCAAATTCATTTGTCAGTTTTGAATATTTTTAATATTCCAAACAACCAAAATGAATTTGAATTACCATATGTATATTGGATTCCGAAACTTCATAAAATCTTTACAAGCAAAGATACATAGCGGGTTCCAGTAAATGTTCAACCAAGCCTCTTTCTTTACTCCTCACTAAGATGTTAACAGTAGTGAAGGAGAAACTTCAAGAGTACTGTGCAACAATATATTCGAGAAGTGGTGTGAATCAGATGTGGATACTTAAAAAGTCCAAGGAACTTGTGGAAAATTTGAAAGCACAAGATTTTACCAAAATCAACAGCTTAAAAACTTACGTCTTCTCAACTTTATACACAATCATTCCCCACGATAAATTAAAGTCCAGGCTTTTTGATATCATTGACAGCTGCTTTTTCAATAAAAATGGAACTCGTAAATTTACTTACCTTGTCATTGGTCATTTGCAAAATTATTTTGTTAAAAAACATTCTGATTGTACACACAAGTACTCTGAAGTTGACATTAAAAAGATGCTTGAGTTTCTGATTGACAATATCTATGTGGTTTTTGGAGACCAGGTCTTCCAACAATCTATTGGAATTCTCATGGGTACCAATTGCGCCCCGTTATAAGCAGACTTTTTTTTGTATTCACATGAAGCAGAATTTGTCCAAAAACTTATACATGAAAAGAAGAAAACACTTGCTGTGACCTTCAACTCGACATTTAGATATATCGACGACGTATTGTCAATTAACAATGGTTATTTCCATTCTTATGTCGATACGATATATCCCAGTGAGCTTGAGATAAAAGATACCACAGAGTCTGACACATCTGTATCATATTTGGATATTTTACTTGAAAAAGACGTTAATGGTAATCTAACAACCAAGCTTTAAGATAAACGTGATGACTTTAACTTTTCAATCGCCAATTTCCCTTACTTCTGCAGCAATATACCTTCATCACTTGCATACGGGGTTTATATCTCCCAGTTGATTCGATACGCAAGAGCATGGTCTACGTATGTACAATTTCTAAAACGAGGTAAATTATTGACAAATAAGTTGATCAAACAAGAATATCAGCAGTATCGTTTAAAGTCATCATTTCGTAAGTTCTATGGTCAATACAATGACCTTGTCAGCAAATACAATTTATCATTAAGTCAAATGCTGACTGACTTTTTCCATACTAATTGTTAGGCCATTATTTACACATTGAATTGTCGACGGATTTCCCCGTTATTTCCCGATGATGACAAGGAGCACACGGCGGGTGTGACCGGTCGGCAGGGGATGCTCACTCCTCCATGGCACCTGATCCCACCTCTGATGTTTTGGAGGTCCGTGTTTGCTCTGCTCCTATTTTGTATTGTTTAATGGACTTTTGAGCTTGAATACTGTTCGTTATCTCCATATATTTCATGTGAATTATGAGATAGACGATTCTAACCAATCAAAAGTTATGGGCAAGGTTAAAATTTTTACTGACAAACTGACAAACACAGACAGACGTACGGACAGGAACGAAAACTATATTAAAAATGGTACCCTATTCCCATACCATACACGCATACTATTTGTCATAAATTCATATTAGCTTTTACCAGTGCACGTTTAACTGTTAAACTTACGCGCTTCTGATTTTCAAACTGTATAGTTGCTAAAAAAACCTATTTTATGAAAGAATTGATTTAATTTTGGAGCCCTTTACTCGTGGTTTGGAAATAACCAAACCCCCTGCCGCTCGGACTTAAACTTTGGGAGGGAAGAAGGAAAACAAATAAAATAGTCTAGCCCCTGGGACTTTCCCTTTACCAAATCTCTGCATGACTATGCTCTGCAACACCAGAAGCCTTGATAAGAAGAATTCAGTCATGCAATGACATATGAGCATATTTGAACAAAATCATACAGTCAGCAAGTTTTTTAGGGTCAACCCGGGTTCAAAAGTAGTTTTGAATGAATAAACGAATCCGGCAACACAGATATCGCAAGAAAGTGTTCTATCATTAAAAACGTGTTTTAAGTCAGCAGATTTGGTATTTTATTCGCACTTCTATGGCAAAATGATACCTGTGCATCCAGACTACGTCTATGATATCGCATGAGACCTAAAACATCGATCAAAGTGGGGTCCGGTTTGGTTCTTCATATAGTCAATTTTTGAACTGCTTTTATTAGGCCTTTCTTAGAGAAGTTGAGGGGGAGTATTAAAACGAGCCATCAACTTCTCAATTATAGAGAATACCTTGAACCTTTAATTCCTGTACGAACTACCAAAGAAAGACATTTTACTGTTTAAATGAACATCTGTATATTTATAAAATATGATTAGGTATGTTGAATATTGTATTGTTGTACATCATTATATGTTTCATTGATGGAACAACCGCTGATCAAGAAATTTATACAGGTGGCCTGCTTAGCGGCGTATACTGACTGATTTTTTAAGAAAAAAAAGACGATTATATTTAATAGATGTAAATGTAATTCATACTTTAGCATATGTGTACGTATATTTCATAGAAATTAGTCAATGTTAGATATGATAAACCCTGATGCACAAAAAATCTCATCTGACAGTTGTAAACCTATCCAAATATTGTGCATTGTACACTGCTTACACTACCGAGTGTAAAATAATAAACAGTTCATTAGACAAAAATATGACCAGACATATGACTATCATTACACGTATATTTAATGTAAAGTAGATTGCATAATTATCAAATAAACTGGCACAAATGGATTTCACAGAAGAATTTAAGGGGAAAAAACTTAACCTGAATTAACTCTTATACAGACAAAGGTACACATGCAGGTGTCTTTCTTTAGTATACAGAGTCATCCTTACATGAACAAATGATATATTCTATTCCGAGATAATAATTAAAAAATACACTGAGGTTGTGGCCTTAGACGAGACAGTTAGAAAACAAAACTTGATTAGCAAAAAGTATAATAGTCCTCAATATATAGCTCATAACCATAATTACATGTGTACGCTATAAATAAAGTATTAATAAAGTACTAAAAGAATCGCCATCCGGATTAACGCACCTTAATTGTACTGCGTTGATTTGAATGCTATATTCTTGTATAGTACTTACCGTCACGGTAGCTCCGTCAGTAGAGCGCTCGCTCTGTGATCGGAAGGTCGTGTATTCGAATCAAGGCCGCGACTGACCGAAATTGATAAAAAAAAAAAAAAAAAAAATAGGTAGCAGTGTTTCTTCGCCTAGCGCTCGGCACTTTGAAGTGAAAGTTGCAGGTCCTTCGGATGAAACTTTAAAAACCGAGGCCCCGTGTCATAGGCGTTGGCACGATAAAGGACCCTCACTGCTCAATGGCCTTGAGTGCCGAGTAAAGGTCTAAATTTGAAGCCCTTCAGCGGTATATGGTGAAGTCTCTATATGAGTGAAGAATTCTCGAACGGGACGTAAAACAACATACAACCAATCAGTCAATCTTGTATACTCACGCATAGAAATATACACAGAGAAACTCGCGATAATTTGACGTCACAATGAAGCCACCGAGGCGTTATAAAAAATATAACGATATAGGGCAACGAAAAATTGCACGTAGGCTTACGATTTACACACCAATAACCCACACGAAACAAAAAAAAATCCTTATGTGAACCTTCGCCCTTTTTTTTATTGACCATTTGAATGAAGTCACATTGTTATTTAGTTAGTTTCAGCAACGTATATCAAAAAATGACGTATTTGATCAAATTTTGTAAAATTTTAGGACATGTGATGGCTATTTTATAAATAAATTGCATAGAGCTTCTCATTATCCTTTCTTGATTACAATTCCCACAGGTCATGAGAAGGTTGCCTGTTGATGTTGCTTATTTACAAGCTTTGATTTATCTGTTTATTATGTTGAAATATATTGAGCTCACACGGCAGAATTCATTTGTCGAATGATCGAGAGTTTTCTTCCATGCAGGCGGCCAAAAACTGACGTCGATAAAACATAAGTAGCAATTCCTCAGTCTTGAGCTCCTGAAATGCGAGTTGCATGTCTTTCAATCAAGATCTTTAAAACCGGAGCTGTGTTACGACAGGCTCTGGCTACTTATGAGCCTCCTCTGTTCTGTGACAAGGGAGTGCCAACAAAAGTTGTTAATTTGAAAATATTCATTGCATCTGGTGATGTTTTAAATGAAGTTATGAATGAACACTTCTCACACTGGAAATTTAAGCTATAAACAAAACAAAAAAATGAGCTGTGATAATTATCCATTTTTTCGACTTAACTTGCTTTTGTGCAACCTTTACTTATCCTCACAATTGTTTTCAAAAAATGGTTTCAGCTTACCTATTTCTTGAGATGCTGAAATGAAACTAAAGGATACATGTAATTGGGAGTGTATCTTAGAAAATGTTCAACGTCTTTGGTGAACTGCTTCAAAAAATGGCAAAAGATTTGAAAAACTTTTAAATTAATGAATTTCTATGAGTGTCTTTCTTACAACATTCAATAAATCATTGGAATAAAATTATCAAATAATTACCTAAATTATGCAATATTGAATAATTATCCGGAAACCATTCAATGAACGTTGAGCTGATTTCGTTTCTTACTTCACTTTTTCACGTGGGAAATTATATATATATATATATATATATATATATATATATATATATATATATATATATATATATATATATATATATATATATATGAAGTGATTGTTTCCGAAGAAGTTTTGGGTGAATATCAAATATGTTGATAATTACGTTAATCAATGTTGTGTTTTTGTTTAATGTTTTTGTTCTTAGTGAAATAGGCAAAGATTGCACATTAGGGTAAGTGATAATTATAAATATTTCATCATAATATTATTCTTTAGTTGCTTTAAAATTTCTCCCTTCCCATATTTTATTTTAGCAAATACATTTCCAGATTAATGTATAGGGTGTTTCATAATATATGTCACACATCCAAATCAGCTTTATCTGAATATCAAGCATGATACCAAAAATTCCAAAATACCATAGAAAATCATATTTATCTAAAATTATGATAATGCAAAAATATTAGGAAAATTATATTACATATACCATGAAGTCACTGTCACTGATGATGTAATCAGTCATGACATAATTTCTGTTGTTCTCAAAATGGAGTACAACTAGCAACACAAATTTGAATTTGTAAACTGTTATCATAAGCACGGTATCCTAAATAATATAAAGGGTGTGATAAAGAAAAACATCCAGACCAGAAAACACTGTTTAATTTTCATTTATTAAGGATAATTAAGAAGTTTGAACAACACATAATGTAAAGTTGAAAGAAATTAAATCCTGCTACCCCACCCCCCCTCCCGAAAAAAAAAATTAAGAAGAAAAGAGAACATTGTCAAAGTGCAGTCAATCATTGAGAAAACCTCAAGACAGCCAGTTGGATCTGAGTTTAGGGAAAACTAGGATTGTGACAACTCAAGTGTACTTAGAAATCTTCGATTTGAATTGAGTGTGTCTGCAATCAAGATTTCAGCATTGCAGCATTTAAAGCCAACTGACATTCAGAGTTGGTTGAAGTTTGCAAGCTTAATTGAAAGGAAGAGCGAAAACAGTGGACGTTAGCACATACCAGTAGTTCTGAAATGACACATTTATTTAAAAGCATTTTTAAAATTAAAAAAAAATGACTTTGTGGAGGTCTAAAAAGCTAGATATAAAACAAGAACTCTGTCAAGAATTCTGTGAAACGTACAAAGCAGTGGTAAAAAATTCCTGAACGCAAGTATCGATTTTAACTAACTTAGGGCAATGGTAGGGAAATCACTTTGCGTATAAAATTTTAGGAAATCGTTGCCATAGAAACTGAAATGGAGTATGTAGGATACTTCTGGCGAAAAAGTAATAAATTTGAATATCTGCTGGTTAAAATGGTATATAAAATGTATATGTAGTTTTTGTTGTAATATTTTCTTTCTAACTTTAGGTGTCATATAGTATATATATCATATACTTGTCTAGTATATATATATATATATATATATATATATATATATATATATAAATATATATATATATAAAATAAGCATCTTCTATAATGATTACAGTTCTGAAGTACATTGTTGTGACGGATATGGACTAAACACCACAACGGGAAAGTGCCAAAGTAAATAATTTTTAATAGCGCCTATTCTTATTTTTATTTCATTTTTTCGCTGAGTATTTATATTGAAATGTATTTATTTATTTCATTAGTATTATTTATATTATTATTTTTTGCTTCTTTGTTAATCATCTTTTAGGATGTGGTATCGGTTATATTGGCAAGCATTGTAAAATGATGTGTAGTGCTCCTTACTATGGACAAGATTGTCAGTCTGTATGTGCCTGTAGTGAGATGGAGTGCAATTATCAAACTGGATGCCCATTTACTAGATCAAAGACTGGTAATTACTTTACAATAATTTATATGTTTACATAATATTAAACTATGAACAATTTATCAAAGGGAAATCTTTTCTTTTTCCCTAAAAAAAAATGCTTAAGTTTACTATAGTTAACTATTATGTAAATCAAAGTTTCAAATTTATCACTATAGTAAATCAAAGTTTCAAATTTAACACTATAGTAAATCAAAGTTTTGAAATTTATCACTATAGTAAATAAAAGTTTTAAGGGTTATTACAAGAGTGTTATATTGATCCCTCTAGCAAGTCAAAGTTTTCATAGTTATCATTATAGTCTCGTAGCTATCACTGTGGTTAGTAACTCAAAGTTTTCAAAGTTATCACCATAGTAAATGAAAGTTTTCATGGTGATCACAATAGTAATTCAAAGTTTTCTTAGTTATCACTGTAGCGTCATAGTGATAACTATAGTAAATTAAAGTATCAAAGTTATCACTATAGATACCTACAGTTTTCAGTGGTACAATATAGCTTTTGAATATACAAATTATGCGACAATATTCTGTGAGATTTTAATAGACAAAGAGGCATTTTCTTCGGGGTGGGGATAGGGGGTCTGACTGGTTTTATTGAGTATAACTGCAAGAGAAACGCCTTGATTGTTTCTCATGTGCACCCTACACTAGGTCTTCATTGTAGATGCAAAGTAATGTGCACGTGAGAAAAGAAAAAAAATATATGATATACAATATATGCAAGAATCATGAAATTTTCTACAGTCTGCTTTTTACTGGAAGCATCTTAAAATGTCAAAATTTACAAACAATTCTTGTTATTATGGAGTACTAAAAGCGGGGGGCTGTTTTAAATTTTCAGGAGCCTTTGACCCTTTTTGTATTACATATATACCAAAATAAATATTTCATTAAATATGTTTCTAATTAGAATTATACAATTATAATTATTGTGTCATTTTTACAATTTATTATAAAGATTGGCCAGCTTGGAGTACAATTAGTATTTTGCCTTAGTTTGTAAATAATAAAACGCGTTACGCACTCGTTTTGTGAGTCCAAATCTAATATACTTTACTTCTAGAATATGCTGTAGCACAGTACGTCTGAAGTTTCTCCTTTACAGTAAATAGTAATTTTGTAAGGTGTAAAGATAGGGGCTTGGTAGAGCAATTGCTGTATCCTAGCTACAGTGTATCCTTCTTTGTAAGGATTTTTTGGAAGTTGAAGAATCCAGTATAGGTGCACTAGTACTATAGGGTAGATCGAACTCACCTTGGATGACTGGAATACATAAGTATTTAAAAAAATTCTGAAATGTAATTTTGAGGAGTTGGATTTCCAGACCTAGACTTAAAACCAAGCTCTTCTTAAATACAGTTATAATAATGAGCCTTATAAAGACGATATTGGTACAAGGCTTGTCTACTGAAACCATTACATATTGTTCATTTAGTGTTTCTAATTCTTTAATCGCCTCCCATTTAGTTCTTTCTCACACGGTTCTTTAATATATTTCTTCAACATTTCATCCATTTCTGACAAAGTGTAAGTGTTTAGGACTTCCCTTTCATACTTAACCCCACGTCTGGCATAATCTTCGGCAGAATGCATAGTACAAAAGACGGTCTGACACCAGTTGAAGGAAAAGAGCTCCTTGTATTTAGGACCTTTATGATGACTGCTTTAGTGCTTCATTTCAACTATATTAACATCACAGATAATGACGTGTCCAGTAGGACTGTAATTGAAAGAAGAAAAAGACCAAGGGCACCCAAGTGGATTTTGTTTCAGATGTTCAAAATCTATAGGGACTGTTAATCATTGAAAACTTTGGATACAATTTGGGAATATCTGTAGGAAATGCAGGGTGAAGCTAGATTTCAACTTGAAATATGGTTGGATGCAAGAATGATTTTTTTTTATGATTAAGAATGTTACAAATGTTCACAGCATCTATTCCCTATAGGTTTACTTTGAAAATCTGCTTAGGCACATATAAGTGTGCGGACTTCCCTGTTTATATTAAAAAGTTATAAGAAGTAAGTGTGCTGTCATCCCTATTTATGACTGCCAGAGTGTATGAGTATCTTTGCTCTGGACTTGGCATCTCATGGCAAAAAAATTTACCATAAGTAAACCCATCACATTGAGAACTTTAAGACTTATATTTGGTTACATTTATGTAACTGTTATTGAGAAGATCGTACCGTGAAGGAGTAAATTATTTAATTTTTGGATGTCGTCGGTCGTACTTATAACAGGCGCTGGCCGTGCTTACAAATTTAGATAATTCCTTTCATTATATGATTGAATAATTCGTAGCTTTTTGATTGACTAAAATCAAACACTGTAGAGAAAATACTACGTACGTTCACGTGGATGTGACTGTCCAGCTGAATACAAGAATTTTTTTTTTCCACATTGGACTAAAAATAAATTGAAAATTTCTAAATTGATACAATTGGCTATGAAACCATTTTTAACTGCACCCATCTTCCGCTCAGAAACACATTCAGGAACGAAGTACTGGATTGGTTTGGGGCAGGGGGCCTGCCTTTCCCACATTTTTTTTCTAAAAATAAATGTTTAATTTAGTATTTCATTCGACTCCACTAAGGTAAACCTAACACTCAGGCAATAGTAGTTCAGCAGGCAATGGGCCTGCCCTATCCACTTCTGTTCTTGAAAAATAATTTCTATATTCGTATGAAAATGCTTTCTGAAATGCGTGTTGCCCCCTCCCCTTAATTCATAGTAAAATCCCTGTTATGTTTATGTACCCAAGCCCCCCCCCCCCCCCCCCCCACTACTTATTAATAAGATTTTGGAGTTTGGAGAATTTCTTCTCTCTTCTTATTGGTCGAAGATTTTTTCACGTTTTTAATCCCCCTTTCCCTCCACTTTGATGTTACATACCTGATATATTTTTTTTCTTTGAAATAGAATGAGAAAATACAAACAAAAACAACTGATTATGTTTATTGTAATCATGTTTTTTTTTTTTTTTATTGTTTTTTGTTATATATCATAGTTTGCTTGGTGAGATTTTATCAATAAATCATACAAAAAACAATTAATTGTAGTTTATTTAGTCAATAAAATGATTAAGCCATCTTCAAAGCATAATGTTTTATTCATCAAGTAGCTAAATCTTCATATTAACCTCAAAAACAGCAATAATTGTAAAATATTTTTACAACAATTTATTAAGATAAATTGAGCAAAAAAAAAAAAAAAAAAAAAAAAAAAAAAAAAAAAATCCCATTATGGTGTTCATCATGTATATTTAAATGTATGTAGTTCCTTTTTTAATCGTTGCATTATTTAGCATATGCTCTTAGGAGGTCGGATGTTTAAGATTTTGAATAGATTTCAAGGAAGAAAAATAAGATACACCGAATATAAATATTCATATTTGTATTTTGGATTTTCACAATAATGTCTAATATGAACTTAAGTTTCTGATGCAGCATCAGTATGAAAAGAACTAGTTATAGATTGTTTTCATGTGGTGTTGTATGATTGCTAATTTTACTTGATTTCATTTAGTTTTTGATGAGCCTGAATTTTAAGTCAACATATTATACCACCATAATCGGAGATGAGGGGGCATATAGTTTTCGGCATGTCAGTCCATTCTAATTGTCTGTTTGTTAATCTGTTTGTCAAAAAAACCTTGAGCCCTGCCCCTAACTTTTAATCAGTTGGTTTTTGGACTTTCATATTGCAGATGTTTATGCCTTATGAATGCGTCCTTCGGGTAGCAGCATTCTTGGCCTTGACCTTGACTTTGAAGTTTGAAATATTTTTAACTAACTTTGACTTGGCCGCAACTTTGGAATAGTTGGTATTTAAGATTTCATATTTCACAAGTGGTTTGTTTTTTATGACAAGACCTTTCATTGGGTACAAGAAGTTTTAACGTCATGATCTTGACTTTAGAGTTTGTCCAACCTTGAAGAACTGTAACCTTTGTACTTACATCTAAAAGGCTGGTTAATGGGCTTTCACATTCCGAATGTCTAATTTAGGGGGGGAGGGGGGGGCAACTCTGGTTTTGTTGCGCAATATTTCGTGCAGCACAGTAAAATCAAACTTATTTACATTTTAAAGGCAATTATTTTCACAAAATTTATTGAATTAAACGAAATAAAGACATTACAGGCTGAAAAAATCTAATTCTAATTTCAAAAATGTTTTCTATTGATTTTTTAACTGATAGGTAGATGGACGTTCTAATAGTGTGTTTATGTTAACATAAAGTTCTTTAACCCTTTACATGTAACTACCAGAGATTTTGCATTTTTTCTGCAAAACTGCCTAAAAATTTCAAATTGAAATTTTAACATTTTCTAGTCACTTTTACATAAAGCAACCTATACATTTTCTGAAAGGTAAAATCTTAAAGTATTTAATTATGCAGAGTAAAATGACGTCGTGGTTGCCATGGCAACGAATGAGTCCCATTATTGCCAAAATATGTGTTTTTCCCCTTTTACATAATAGAAATACAAACAAATTTACAAATAATGTTTCCATAACAGAGGATTTAATGATACTATTCAAACAAAGCATACAAACAATTAGTTTTTAGTTATACTGGTCAATTTTATTTGATAGAAAGAGTTTATACAATCACACAATGTCTTTCGTCCGTAAGACTTTGGCTTTACAGCTGTCTGATTGTCGTAATTATAAGCAATTTACAAATCGCTTTCCCTCCTACAGTTCTTACCTGACTTCAATAAAATTTGGTACACTTTAATAGTGTACTAAGATACACAATTCATTATTTTAGTTTTTTTTTTTATTTCAATTAACAGTGTTGCCATGGTAACAAAATAGCAATTTTGAGAACGGGACTTCCTAACAAAACACAGGTATACTATATTCAGCAATTTTCAAATCGCTTTCCCTCCTACAGTTTTTGCCTGACTTCAATAAAATTTGGTACACGTAAAGAACACTAAGATACAAAATTCAATATTTTAGAATTTTTATTTCAATGAACAGTGTTGCCATGGTTACAAAAATAGCAACTTTGAGAAGGAACTTTCTAACAAAACATGGGTTTACTATATTCAATGCCATGGTACACATTAAAATTACAAATATCAATGTTACAAAAATTGACATATATTAAACGTTGGTCGGAGGGAGAGGAGGAGGGATATTGCTGAACATTGTCTCTAATTCGTTGGTTAAATGTTGATTTGATGTCCTCGGAATCATGCGAGAAAATGTCTCGCCTTAAATACCCGATTTTTTTCTTTTTGGAAAACTCATGTGTTCTAGAAGAAACAATATTAATGCCCAGTCATTTTTGACATCAAATGGTCCCCCATTTACTTTCAGAGTTTTATCACTGAATAAAATTACTTGCCTAGTTCCAGAGACCTGCATCTGAGAATTCACAACACCCTGATATGTACTCGAACATACAATATCACTAGTTCATCATTAAGTTTTAAAAGAAGGCCATGGGGAGAGTATGGCAAAGAACTACGCACACTAACTCTCGATTCCAGCCTATATTTTACACCCCTTTATTCAATAAAAATGAGAATTTTGCCATTAATTTATTTTTTATCCTGCAAACAAGAGTTCACTAGTGATTGAATTATAGTACTGTCGTATTGTAATTTTTGAATTTACCGGATGGAAGTAAATACAAAAATTACAATATTACAAAGTTCACCATAGGGATATATTGGAAATATCTTTAAAAATCTTCTTCTCAAGAACAGTTAAGCCATTATTAGTCATATTAATATATAAATATCATCAAGTAGTGTAGATTCAAGTTTGTTCAAATCAAGATCCCCACGGATAGGGCGAGGCCACAACAATGGGTCAGAGTTTTACATAGGAATACATAGGTGTAATAGTCGCCCGCGTGGCGCAGTGGTTAGAGCGTCTGCTCTAGAGTCGCGGAGTAAGGAGTTGATCCTTACGTCGCGGGTTCGAATCCCACTGTGGTACTTGGAGACCAGTCCTTCGGATGAGACCATATAAACCGAGGTCCCGTGTCGCAGTAGATGCTGGTACGAAAAAGATCCCTCACTGCTCAATGGCCGTAAGTGCCGAGTATAGGACAAAATTTGCAGCTCTCCACCGGCAAGTGGTGGCGTCTCAATATGAGTGAAAAATTCTCGAGAGGGACGTTAAACAACATGCAAACAAACAAACAAACATAGGTGTAATGGTTAAGGGGCATTCGAGTAAAATGCATTGAAAACCTGAAATAATGGAATGACCTGGCAACCCTTGGAATGGCCTAGCCAAACCAAAGTGTATATAAGCCAAAGCTTTGGGAAAGTCAGGCATTTAGAAGCTAGCTGAAGAAGTTGGATGCTGAATCAGCAATAATGAAGTTAAGGTATTCCATCTCTAATAGCAACAGATTCAATGAAATTGAATACATGACAGATATGTAGGTGTTTAACACTCAGTATATTTAGACATAATTTCCATTTATTACTACTAGCATGTAAGGGTGGGATGTGTCCTAATTTATGACCTTAAATTTTGGTAAGGGTTATCTCCCTCTGTTTTTATTTGAAAAATTCAAAAAAAAAAATTATCTGGTAAAAAAAAAAATAGTGTTCAATTGTCATTCTTTTTCTACTGTTTTATGCATCTTTCCACCACAGTATTTATTAATATTCTTTTTATTTGAATATTTATTTTTAAAAGAAAAATCGCTTGTCCCCTTAGACTTCAATGCAATCTTTGTTAATTAATTACTGCTTAGTAAATTACATTTTTGAAACTTTCTCTTGATAAATGCTTTTCTACTCTAAAATACTTTTACATAGGAAATATCTTTAAAATCTTCTTATCAAGAACCACTAAGCCATTATTAGTCATATTTATATAGAAGCAACCTTAGGTATTGTAGAATCAAGTTTGTTCAAATCATGGGGGCACAACAGAGGGTCAATTAAGTTTTGCATAAGAAAAAATATAGGAATCTTCTTGAAAAAATCTGCTCAAGAACAGCAAAGCCATGATTAGTCATATTATTACAGAAGCATACTTTGATAGTGTAGATTCAAATTTGTTCAAATTTAGCTTGGGTAGTGTTGGACCACAATGAGAGATCAGAGTTTTACATAGGAAAACATAGGATTGATTGATTGTATGTTGTTTTACGTACAAGAATTTTTCACTCGTAAAGAGACGTCACCATATACCGCTGAAGGGCTTTAAATTTAGATCTTTACTCGGCACTCAGGGTCATTGAGCAGTGGGGGATCTTTATCGTACCTACGCCTGCCGTGACATGGGCCTCGGTCATTAAGGTCTCATCTGAAGGACCCGCAACTTTCACTTCAAAGTGTTGAGCGCTTGGCGAAGGAACAGTTGCTACCTATTTTTTTATAGAATTAGGTCAGTCGCGGCCGGGGCTCAAACCCCTTACCTTCCGATCACGGAGCGAGAGCTCTACAGAATGAGCTACCATGACGGTGAAAAACATAGGAAAAGATCTTTAAAATTCTGTTTAAGAACAACAAAGCCATGATTAGTGAGGCAACCTGAGGTAGTTTAAATTAAAGCTTGCCCCCCCCCCTTCAATATTGAACTGATTACTGCTTCTTCCTAGCTAATGAGCTCAGGTGAGCGATGTGGCCCAGCCTCTTGTTGTATTTACTACCACCCGGTAAATTCAAAAATTACAATATGACATTATCAATACCAGTGTCAAATTGTTCATTGCTCTTAATCACAACTCTTTTTATAAGGGGTCTAGAAGATGTATATCCATTGAAATCAGGCTTTAAAACATCAAGAGATTTTGAAATAGTACTCAGATTTTATAATACTCATAGACATGGATAAATGATCCTTCATTTTTTCCATATGTTTAACTCATGTAATTTATCTGTAAACGTACCCCCCACCCCCACCCTCAGGAACAACAAGAGCTTTGGTATGAATTTGTTAAATAATAATTCAAAATTCCTGTAGAAAAGGGAAAGGGGGATGTTTAAAAAAAAAATTTCCGTTGATGTCAAAAGTGAAAAACAAAAGTTTTTCCAACGTTATAGAGCGTAGGCATAATTTCCGAATAATTCTGATTGTACATTCATTAACATTTCTCCACAGCTTTTAGAAAATGATAAAATGGCGGTTTTTATATTCAAAAGCGCATTTTGCTATTTTCGCGAGATGTTCTGGCAAATATTTAAAACACTTGCTCCGTTTTATTTTTGTTGTAGCAGTAGATTCAACTTTTAAGTTTCTTCAATACACATACTTGTAATCCCGGCTAATCTGTAAAGGATTAGTTGAGGGAGAATTTGTTAGTTTTCCATTTTTATCCAGTTTGATATAGACTTTTTCTTAACTCTGTGAAGACTGAAAAATGAATTTAACACGAACAAAGAAACCTGTGTTTCCTGTGTGTTTATTCAGAAAATTATTTCTATAAATATAGCAATCTGAAATTTATTTCTATAAATATAGCAATCTGATTAAAATAAGCTGTTTGTTTGGTTACGTTTACGACGTACGACGTAGTACTTTTGATATATTTTTTCATTGTGACAGTTTTTTTTTTCATCTTTTAATCATTAAAAAAGGATAACTGCGTTATCTATCCTGTTGCTTTAATAAAAATGCACTTTTCCTTTCAAAGTACACCAAGTACTAAAAAAAGATTTAAATATATATATTTTTTTATTTTTCAATAATAAGTCTGAAGATTAGGAAAATGGTAAGGATAGTATTAATTATTTGATTCATTATTTCTACTACATGTAGGACTGACACAAAATTCGACAGGAATTTCTGATACAATGGTTGCACGCAATCGGAGCGTTGGGTGAAAGACTATTTCTACATGTATATAATATATCTCCCATAGCTATGGAAAATTCCTTTTAATTTAGTAAATGTTTATGGCTCAAAACATGTCGTACATTAACTCTTCTTTACAAATAATTCATTTTTTAAAAAATTAAATTTGTTCCATATATCAAAAGAGCCAGTTTGTTTTACACTGAGCTCATGAACGATTTTATTGTGCACGTAAAACGTCAAATGACGTCATAGTGCATTTTGTGTGTTTTACTCGTAAAAGTTCCAATATTCAACAACAAATATCTCTGTAACGGATGTATGTACCTTATAATGTCCGGAATAAAAAATATAGGGCATATTCCCAGCTTTCAGGTTATGACATTCATTTTTTATTTTATTGTGTTTGTAATCTAGATAGCGCCACCAGAAGATAGCACAAAATCAGTCATTTATGCGTAGTTCTATCAACTTCCTGCAATGATATGCAATATTCAATCCAAGTTTATGATAATTTCTCAACATCACACAGAAAATTTTGTGTAGAAAAAACAATTAGTTTCTTCTCTAGTTTCAGAAAATATCAATTGTTTTGTTGTAACCCGAATATTGAGAAAACGCTAACAGTTAAATATCTGTGATGCTGAAAATGCGTCGAAATGCGTCTCTTGGGGTTAAAGGGTTAAGAGGAGGTCATAAAGAATATTATAAAAGAAAAGTATAAAATACGTGCTTTTGAAATTTTATACTCAGAAATTTGAAAATTTAAAATTATTTTTCTGATATAATTTGTATAAATCATTAGTATCTGTCATATTTTGTAGTACTCCATAAAAAAAAAAAAAAAAAAAAAAAAAAAAAAACAGGAAAATTTCATAAATTTTAACAATTTGATTATGACCAGCATCGTTACATTTTTTTTCTCCCAATTTTGGGAAAAGCTCACTAGTTTATTTTAAAAGCCGAAAAAAAAATTCTTCTTTTTTTTTTAATCGGTATGCAACTCATATATACATGTACATGTACATGTAAAGTTTAAGGCCACAGAGAGGAACATTAACTGACAGACGCAGTTACTGTGTACGTCATTTCAATCTGTTACAGTTAAAAAATATGATAGATAAGATTGGGGGGGGGGGCAATTCGACGCCGGCGACGGGCGTATGAGAAAACATGGGAGTAAAATTCTAGTTTGAAGATGATTTTCATTCTACCTTAGCTACTCTCATATGCAGACTCTAAATGACCAATGCGGAAGACAAATAATTTCGAATACATGTTGTTTAAAATTATTATATACAGCTGTAGATCAAAATTTTCTATTCGATGCTTAAAAAGTGGGGTGGCAGATTTTAGAAATAAGTAATCTTTACTTGAAAATAGATAATATGTTTTCCAATGGAAAGAAAAAGTAAATAATTTGAAATCAAATTGTGCGCTTTTTCTTTTGAAATAGAGCTGTTGAACCCCCCACCCCACCCCACCCCCACCCCCTGTTTTTTTTTTTTTTTTTTTTTTTTTTTTTTTTTTTTTTTTTTCAGCGAAGAAAAAATAGTCCGACTATGATCATATTGGAAAATCATGAAATAATTTATCTCACTCCACCAATTGTTCTTTTTGTTCTTACTCTTAATTTATTTTATCCTGCATTGTTTAATGTTTTCATTCACTCTTTTTTTTTTTAGAGCTATTTGAAACTGGTGATACAAATTACACAAAGGAACGAGTTTCGACGGAAATAATTTTCCCTGATTCAAATTCCCTTACAACCCATTCAATCAAGGATAAACTACCCGAGGAGCAAAGAAGACCTAAGAATATTCTATTTATTTCTATTATTTGTGTGAGTTGTGCTGCCATCTTGTTGTTTGGGTCATATTTATCATTAGTTTTGGGTGGAATCATCTCCAAAAAAGGACAAGCTCGCCGGACAAACCAATTAAAGAACGATGGATTTGAAATGGATACTGTTTGAGAGAAAACATGATATCCGCTTCTTTCAGGACTCTGGCTAAAATACGTTATATATATTATATACTTGTACCTACATGTATTTAGGAAATATGGGAAGATAAATAGCAAGTTCAAAGTCTTTAAAGAGAGCAACTATGAAAATAATCTTGTCATTGCCCGAATAGAAGTTGATATGTAATTTATTTTACCAAATGAAAACCAGGAGCTCTAAAATATGTAGAACAGTCTTAAAGGATTTTCTTGTTCAAATTAAATTCATAAGGGAAAAGAGTTTTAGATTATATCAATAAATATGATTTTCCAAACAAAATAAAATATTTGCATTTGTAAGCCTTAAATTTAAAGGCATAGCCGTTGCATGGTGAGGGAAAAATCAGTAAATGCTGTCAATTCTCTCTCTCTCTCTCTCTCTCTCTCTCTCTCTTGTCCGTTGTTTGCACATGCACTGTATCTCTATACGACTTCATTGGAGGACATCCGGGTTAGTAAATATCTATCCTACTTTAAATTTGGTAAAATTATTTGTCTCGATTTGCTCGTATTTTTTGATAGTCCTTATTTGTTCTATTTTTTTATCCCCCACCCCCCAAAAAAGTTAATAAGGCATCACATAAAGTAAATGACATTGGCCTGACTTAAATTAATAAGATGAAATGAAAAACAAAAAAAAAATTAAAGGGAATATTGTCTTCTTGAATATGTGAAAATTCATTGATTTTAAAAACAAACGATATGAAAAGAAGCTATCCTTATTCTTATTTCATTTACGTAGATTTTTAAAAATGTTCATAAATGATATTGATTAATTTTAGTTTAACATGTTTAATTTTATAAGATATTGTAGTTTAGTGTACAATTCAATTGTATAGCAATTTTATTTTTTAATTTCTATTGAGCTCTTCCTAAATAAACTAAAAATTTGTACTTACATATATATTTTGCACGTATATACGAGAGTATGTCATGTAATGTTCGAGGTTGAGTGCTGTTTCAGAGATTTTAATATTATTCAACGCATGTCAGACACTGTGAACACTCATCGCCGAGCACAACTGCAAGATAGTGTGGCAATATCTTATACTGTTACAGCAACAAACGTGTAAGGCCTGCAGGGAGGGTCTGTTTGTCCTTACAGAAAATCAAATGTGCTGATATATACCTGTCTAGTTTTGTGAAATTGCACTGGAGTTTGGACCTCCCGCCACCGTATCTTCTGTCTTCCCTGCTTTTCAGTGAGCAGGGAAAAAGGTGAATGTAAAAGAAAACTTAAGTAAATTAGAGAAACAAAAAAAAATTGCTGTAATGAAATATTCTATGATTATAGAAAAAAGAAAACATAATAATTTTATGTACATTGGAATACACTGAATACAGAAAGAGTTATCGCGCTTGCATTAACTTGGAAATTTTTGGCAGAGACAACATTCTGTAAATGCCCAATGGACATCGTGCTCAGGAAAAATCTAGTCTCGGGTTTGTTTTTTTTATTAAAATGAAGATTGAATTAAACTAATGCGAATTAAATTGCGTTCACACGACAGCTAATGCGAAATAAACTAATGCAAATTATAATTTTATTTCTACTTGTGTAACAAGGCTATTCAGTGAGGCTATTATGACGTCATTTACAAATCACGTCATATTGTGCAGAGCAGTCCTATTACA
This sequence comes from Saccostrea echinata, assembly GCF_033153115.1. Taxonomy (NCBI): domain Eukaryota; kingdom Metazoa; phylum Mollusca; class Bivalvia; order Ostreida; family Ostreidae; genus Saccostrea; species Saccostrea echinata. The sequence continues at coordinate 1,534,353 of NW_026889821.1, forward strand.
CATTTGACAAAATGTCATAGTGTTTGTGCACATTTTTGTGATTTACTTAATTTTCCTTTGTTTTCCACTCAAAAATAGCACAAGTACCTATATTTGACCATCGACATGGGGTCTCTGACTAAATTCTGTCCTTACGCATGCGTCAAAATTTAATTCGAATTAGCTTCGCTTAGCGTTCACACGGAGCTAATGCAAAGTAATTTAATGCGCAGTAAACCAATTCGAATTAAATTAATTCGCATAAATTATCCGTGTGAACGCGGATCAAATTCAATTCGCAGTAACTTACGTTTAATTCGAATTAAACTCTACGTGTGAACAGGGCATAACTTTATTTTTATAATTTCTGCAAGTGAATGAATTGTAAAAAAATGCTGGTTTAAGAGATTCAAAAATGGAAAGATGGATACGCAGGTATGTTAAGGCTACATTCAGAGATATCCTACTTGCCTCTACAATATGACGTCATAGTAAGCTGTATGACGTGAAATTTAGAAATAATGATTTCTTAATATCTATATTTAATGTTTAATTTCAGGTCCAAGAAATGAATGAAATCATTCAAAAACATAATATAAACAAAATCTTGTCATTTTTGGGTGGTATAAACAGCTGAGTATTTATCACGGGGGTAAAACACCAAACCCATGACGTCATAACTATTGATCAAATATTTGACTGGTGAGAATTAAACGTGACCAGAATTCATGTAAACAAATCTATGAAATGGGAGTTTTAAAGCATATACTGTGAATGTTATGTGTGATTCATAAGGAATTAAAGATTAAGAATCAGGTACGCTGATATATTCTAATCATGATTTCTTATAATGAACACAGGCAGTGCTTTGAAATCCCGATCAGTCTTTCCTCTGTCCTTCTATAACAACAAAGTTGCAAAAGTTCAACACTACGCCTCATACTTTGAGACATAAGGTTTGTTTGTATCGAAAGCTTGTATTCTATAGTGCTTGGAAAGTGCTGCTAGAATCGTGTGATTAACATGAATTGATGACAATTTTTTGATCGTTTGTACAAAATATAATAATTTTGGTAAGGTTCCATGCAAAACTTTGGAATATTTTTTTCTGTGTTGGGAGAGTAGGATTCTAGCAGCACTTTTCATGACCCAGTGATGTTTTTACACAATTATTTTCACAAAAAGAATTGAATTATCCCCGGGGTAGTATTGAACTTTTCATTTTTTTCATTAAGGCAATTTTTCTATTTATAGACGTCACGTGATGACGTCGTAGTGAGTGCTTCTTTTAGCCTAAGACTCAGTGACGTCTATTCAATGGATAATTATAGTAAATGTTTTATCTATGGCTTTTCCGATTTATCAATACTACATTTTACGAAAAAAGTCTAAATTCGCCGAAATATGATCTGGGTACTGCCTTAGCATACCTGCGTATACTTTTAATTTATTTGTTTATGCCAAATTATTTTTAATTGTATCTCCCCTTACTGCATATCATAAAATCCAATAGAACCAAAACTCACGGCCAACCTATACCGTCCGATATAAAAAGCAGCAATCGATCATAAATTATATCATCACGTATCGAAAAAAAAAAAAATCAGATCCATCATCACTGCTCAATGTCCCTGAGTGCCGAGTAAAGTTCAAAATTTGAAGCCCTCACCAGTATATGGTGACGTCTCTATATGAGTGAAAAATTCTCGAAAGGCACGTAAAACAACATACAATCAATCAATCGTTTTGAAATATCCACTCCTAAATATTTTTAACTATTTTGCGTGAAGAATCGTATGTTTGCGTAAGCAATCGTGAAAGACTATTGAAGGTCAAGATCTAGTAAATGAAAGGTGCCTACAGATTTCTGAAATTTGAGAAATAAATTCCTGAAATGATGGTTTATAACTTTAGCTTGGTCAAATAAGGTGTTTCGGGACATAATTTGTAGGTAAACAAGACAAAAAAATCATATTTTAAACTGTCATTTTCAATGAAAAGTCAAGAAAACCAGTCATGAATACGGGAGTTTTTTCCATATCAGACAAAGGAAACGTATCCAGATTGCCTAGAGGCTCTCAGAAAACGGTAATTTGTATGTTCTTAGCCTCTTCTTTAAAATGATGTTAAATTGAATATACATGTAGGTATCGGGATTACTTATCACATGATTTCAAATTGGATTCCATGAAAATACTTTATTTTGTTATTTATTACCTGATCAGTACGTACTGGTCCCTGCTGACAAAGCAGGTAACAACATTGTCTTTGTTTGTAAGGCTCATTATATTAAATGTATTTTAGAGGAACTAGGACTTAATTCTACAAGTGGTAATCCAATTTTTACTCAAAGTTCCCTTTCTAAGGAAGAAATTCTTCAAAATCATATGTCAGTTTTGATATTTTTAATATTCCAAACAACCAAAATGAATTCGAATTACCATATTTATATTGGATTCCGAAACTTCATAAAAATCCTTACAAACAAAGATACATAGCGGGTTCCAGAAAATGTTCAACCAAGCCTCTATCTTTACTCCTCACTAAGATATTAACAGTGGTGAAGGAGAAACTTCAAGAGTACTGTGCAACAATATATTCGAGAAATGGTGTAAATCAGATGTGGATACTTAAAAATTCCAAGGAACTTGTGGAAAATTTGAAATCACAAGATTTTACCAAAAATAACAGCTTAAAAACTTACGACTTTTCAACTTTATACACAACAATTCCCCTTGATAAATTAAAGTTCAGGCTTTTTGATATCATTGACAGCTGCTTTTTCAATAAAAATGGAACTCGTAAATATACTTACCTTGTCATTGGTCATTTTGCAAAATTATTTTGTTAAAAAACGTTCTGATTGTACACACAAGTACTCTGAAGTTGACATTAAAAAGATGCTTGAGTTTCTGACTGACAATATCTATGTGGTTTTTGGAGACCAGGTCTTCCAACAATCTATTGGAATACCTATGGGTACCAATTGCGCCCCGTTATTAGCAGACCTTTTTTTGTATTCATATGAAGCAGAATTTGTCCAAAATCTTATACGTGAAAAGAAGAAAACACTTGCTGTGGCGTTCAACTCGACATGAAGATATATCGACGACGTATTGTCAATTAACAATGGCTATTTTCATTCTTATGTCGATACGATATATCCTAGTGAACTTGAGATAAAAGATACCACAGAGTCTGACACATCTGTTTCATATTTGGATATTTTACTTGAAAAAGACGTTAATGGTAATCTAACAACCAAGCTTTATGATAAACGTGATGACTTTAACTTTTCAATCGTCAACTTCCCTTACTTATGCAGCAATATACCTTCATCACCTGCATACGGGGTATATATCTCTCAGTTGATTCGATACGCAAGAGCATGCTCTACGTATGTACAATTTCTAAAACGAGGTAAATTATTGACAAATAAGTTGATAAAACAAGATTATCAGCTGTCTCGTTTAAAGTCATCATTTCGTAAGTTCTATGGTCGTTACAATGACCTTGTCAGCAAATACAATTTATCATTGAGTCAAATGCTGACTGACGTTTTTCATACTAATTGTTAGGCCATTATTTACACATTGAATTGTCGACGGATTTTCCCGTTATTTCCCGATCATGACAAGGAGCATACGGCGGGTGTGACCGGTCGGCAGGGGATGCTCACTCCTCCATGGCACCTGATCCCACCTCTGATGTTTGGAGGTCCATGTTTGCTCTGCTCCTATTTTGTATTGTATAATGGACTTTTGAGCTTGAATACTGTTCGTTATCTCCATATATTTCATTCTACATAATTCTATTAGAGCCGTAAAGTACGGGAAAAAGAAAGTAGAAATTGATTATGACGTCATAATGGATCTAGCACCAAAATGTTAGTCTAAAGTCATTTACTAGATCTTGACCTTAAAGTGTAAAATGTGAAGGGTCGTTCGTGTATTAGGGTTAATCGTGCGTTAATCGTGCTGGATCGTTCGTGTAATGTTTTTGTTCGTGTATGTTGTCCACAATAACTTTGCAGCCACTGTATTTATAGAATAAAACTACTAGTAAGCTTCAAATGTTATATATGTTCTATAAGACATTTTACAGGTATATTAGCGAGTAAAGTGGAGGACCATCTGATTATTATGGTAGATTTAAAAAGAAAAATTACTTAGAAGATGTTAAAAACACATCCTAATCTATTGGCAAAATGGTGTTTTTTCTTTTGCTTGTTTTAATTTTTCAGTGAATAGGAAATGAATTGTCTGTAATAATCTGTCTCTGATGAAAATAATCAACGAAAGGTAGAAAAAGACATCTGACCCTCACCACCACCACCACATCAAGAATCAAATTGATATCGTCAACTCCTTATCTTTTTTAAAATTCAAATAAACACATCAATCATTCAATCTTACATATTCTATTGTTTGCAACATAATAGATACAATTGTAGAAATACAATTATTTATATTTGTTAAAATTTACTTTTAGTAAAGATCTAAAGCCATGGATCTTGAAAAAAAAATTATAGTTTCCAATCATAAGTTTGTATGAAGTAATTTTGTAACAGATTGTCACATATTTTTAAGAATGTTTTCCAGGATGCAACAGACCAGATGTCATTCCAAGTTTACATATTTTGTATAAAATAGACATGTATATAATTTTTTAAAGAATCAGAAGGATCACTACGCACTTCAAAAGGAGCAGAGAGGGTGAACCTTTAAGGTATGCGCTTCACTGCTAAAATGTTAAATACTTTCTATAAATCAAAAGTCATCGTAAACTGAACATAACCCACATCTTACATGATCCAGAGAATCCTTATCTTTCAGAAACAATCTCAGAAGACCTTAAATGATCAACTGTGTTAACGAGATCTCAAAAAAGCAACCTCAACACTGCAGAAAAACAGTCTTTTTACCGTTGCTACTCTCAACCCTAGAGTACAGTTCAAATATTCGGGATCCCAATCTCCAAAAAAAAGTTAGTTATTATGAAGATCGAAAAGATGCATCGCCAAGCAGCACGTTTTTGTCTTCGATGATTATATACCAAACATTGTTCAATAATGTATCTCACAAATATTAAGCGACTTAACGTTACCATCTCTACAGGATAGAAGAAAAGCTAAAAAGCTAAAGTTGTAGTTGAGGGACTGGTCCCAGCTCTGTCAAGTCATGACGACTTATCTCTTATTAATAAAATAAACGGAAGGTGATTGCATGCTTATTAAGAATTTTGAATCACTTAATATTATTACAAAACAAGCCACAAATAAATAAAATGCTTTAAACCTTTTATTTGTAAAAAAAAAAAAAAAAAAAAAAAAAAAAAAAAAAAAAGACCAATTTAGACAACCCCCCTCCCCCAAAGAACTGTGATAGACTGGATTCAACTGGAAGGTTGATTGATGGATTGAGTGTTGTTTTACATCTTGTTCGGGAATTTTTTACTCATATAGAGACGTCACAATATACTGGTGAAGGGCTTCAAATTTAGACGTGTACTCGGCACTCAGGGACATTGAGCACTGAGGGATCTTTATCGTACTAACAGGGCCTCGGTTTTTAAAGCCTCATCCGAAGTACCAGCAACTTTCACTTTTATGTGCCAATCGCTTTGCGAAGAACAGCTGCCACCTATTATTTATCGACTTAAGTCAGTGGTGGCCGGGGCTCGAACCCACGACCTTCCGATCACGGAGCGAGCGCTCTAACAAATGAGCTACCGTGAACTGGATGAAGGTGTTCTGTGTGCAAAGGCTAAGACTTTGTGACAGAGGCTACCTTTCGGGAAGCCGTACAGCAATTGAGCTAATCCAAACTCTCTCTCATGTATTACTCATGCCGAAAGACCCTATTATGTAACTATCCAGATTCATATACAGAACAAATAACTTTCTCATGGCATGTCAACGTCAACAGGACAATGTCCCCAATTGACGCGTCTTCGGGCAATAATCAGTTTTACAAGGATAATCGAAATGTTTTGTTAAAACAAAAAGTGCATAAAATTAACAGATCGTCTATAATTGTGATTTTATATATGTTTGATCTAATTCGGTTGAAATGGTGTATATTTACTTCGCAAGCCTCGCTAGTACACACCATAGTAACTCGTAGGATAAAGCTAATATAAAATCACACATAATAGATATACTGTATATGGGACACGATGTTTCACTAATGCTATTATGCGGTATACATGAAAATCGTAACAGAGATATCTTAATCCCTCCTGTGGTTGTTGATTTCCAACAACTATCAATTTGAAATTGTCATTTTGACTTTTGGGCTTGTTCACTGCTCACTATTTCCACATTTCAGAAGAAGCAATTCAATATAAATTTCTGTATTTTTTAATACATTTTCAATAGTAAGTTTTACCTTATATAAACTTTGTAAAACCACGCTCTTCATTATTTAATGTGAATAGTTATTTTCATTAGATCAAGAATTTAATTCTTGTACATGTATATACTACGTTTTTATACTATGGACATGAAAAACGTAAATGGGGTATCGTATATGAAATTTGTAGTGTCTTGGATCAGTGAATATCTAAATTGGATTACTAGTGTGGAAATGTCAGTAAATAGAAATCCCGCCTCTACATTTCAGGTTTTTCCATAATGTTTTGACAAATGACACTATATTTTTTTGTTTATTTCAGCGAAAGAACAGTCCCATCAACTTCAGTTATCTTGAGTTTTAAAAACGAAATAGATTTCAAATTATGATTTTCATATTTTCCCAAATTATTTCTGTCCTTCATATCATTAAAATTTTCAAACAGCTGCAGCAACAGTCATAGTATTATTTCTGATAAATTAAGAACGTGCACGTGCTAAAAGATTATATCCAAGATATCAATATTTAAGTAGAAGTCATCTTTTGTTTTAATCTTCACGAAAAAAAAAGAAGTTTATGTTGCATTTATTTCAACAGCTTCCCTCTCACTAACAAATACGGCAAAGAGCTAAATCCACGAAGGGGCTAAATCGGCCTATTTTTTCAGGAAAATTAAACTAAGGGGAAGAAGAAAATTAACAATAGAAATATTATCCTTGGGTATCAAACTTTTATAGTTTATGCCATTTTTTTTTATTTCATGACGTCATATTTGTACAGAAAACGTCTAAACACGTGCACTTTGATAGTTTTTATCAAAATAAAGCATTTTTTTCGTCTTTGGTTCAAATTTTTGCTGTGGCCACACCCTTCGAACAAAATAAAATTTATACCATTGAAAAGAGGATTAAAATATGAATAAATAAAGTACATTTTTATTTTGTTCGAGGGGTGTGGCCACATCGAAATTAATACTTTTCGTTCGATTCAAATATCTTAGCACCGAGTAACACAGTGAAAATAGCGGGGATTACCCTACATTAATAGGAAAGAGAAGGATTCTATATTGTTTTTTGTAAATATTAAAAAGTTTCGAAATGCGAATGTTATATTTATTATAAGTTATTTTGTGTTGTGGTGCAAAAAAGTACGAAAAACTTTCGCTAAGCATGACTGCCTATAGATGCAATAGTGTCGACATTTTGTGTACTATATACGTGCCTCAGTCCTGACCCAAGACTTTTCCTTCAAGTAGCTGATCTATATTTATCTCATCATTATGCTGAAATGTTTAAAAAAAAATAATATGTTCTCTTTTCCTCTGAAAGCCTATTTATTTATGCTTTGAATTTGTTTTCCAACTCCCGGCTCCTCGTCACCATGGTCGCTATGTGATCAAAGGGAGATCACCCGAGAAACATGTAGGCTACATCTTTATTTTCTCCTGAGTGGCCATGTCGGAATAGCCTAGAATATTAAACAAATTACATCGGATGCAACTACCAAGACGTATTTATAATGATTGTTTTGCCACCTTACAAAACTTAATTGTCGACTCGTGAAGTCTGCATCGACAGCATACAAATGGTTAATGTTACGCAAATAGAGTCTATTATAACTATACATGTATATTATAATTATAACCCGTACCCAACATGCGTTTCAGAAATCGCCAGTGGTATTTTAAGACAAAAGATTAATTAATATTTATTAGTGAAAATCTTTACTGATCCGAGACCTCTTAACATAAATTATGTTTCGAAGTACTGAACCTAGAAAATTCGAGTTGACAAATCAAATAAACAATAGATTGATTTTACAGATCGCGTGTAATTTTTGTGATAGGCCTCTATAAGAAAAATGCCCTATATTGTATAAACGAATAACTTACTACCAAGGCTGTGACAACTCTTTATGGTTTTAAGGGAGTATGGTACTGACAAGTCCTAATTTCAGAGTAATTAAAACTCTAAAACATCCACATAAAATGAAAGAAGTACCTTTATATATTTCATAAAATATTATAAGAAAATGTTCTAGTGAGTAAATCAAAAATTATGACGCACTAAAATAAGGGGGGTAACTCTGTATGATAAAGTGATATTTTTAAAACCAATTTTTAAAAAATTGAGAACAACCATAAAAACAACATAAAAATATTTTTTTGAAAACGATGTCATCCACAATATTGAAATTTTAATTTCAAAACAAAATAGTGCAAGAAAAAAGCCAAAAAGACAAATTAATTTTGATTCATTTATATCATGACAATTTATTGGGAAAATGGGTTCATGTATATGTACAACGTATTTTTTAATAATGAAAGAATAATTAAAAGTTTGATATCTTATGCTATATTTATAGTGATTTGCTTGCTTTACAAATTGCTAATAAAAAATTATAATGTTAGTGTGTAATTTTGGAGTAATGTGCTCCCGAATTTCCTGACCCGAATTTCCTCTGCTCAAAAAGCTGTTATAAAATGTTAAAATAATGAGATTGCAATTTATTTACTTGCTTATAGTTTCTAACTCTCCTGATTTTGTCGTTTTAAACTCAAATTTTTATTATAGTTATTATTTTTCTCTTGTGACACGGCGGGCAATGCTTTTCACCAGATTTTTGCCGAACAATCCGAAAATCTTCCGATTTCCCGGTTTGGTTTTGTACATTATCGTGTACATGTCACTTCCAGTTTGCAACTCGTATACAAAATGCCGAATCGGAATCAAAGTTGAAAGTAGACTTGGAGGAGGTGTTTACAATTATCTATGAATTGTTTTGAACAAAAACAAAAATAGAATTTGAAACTCCGGCTTATAATTTCTAACGTTTTAGTGGAACGGATGAAATAAAGTGAATTGACGAAGACAGAATGCTCGAGGCTTATTGTACATTCGTTCTATGTCTCCATGTTTAATTTTAATTAATAATAAATCTTTGTCTTGAATGAATATTTTCCATCTTGAGCAATATTGAAAGATTAGATATGATTCAGTAACTATTAACTAACCAGCTATTAAACCGAGGTCCGTAGAATGCGGGGGGGGGGGGGTCTGAGTAAAGTATATTGTTGTAAATTTTTCCTTAGATGCTAGTCTCCAATGTCGAGCACTAGCAAATTCCAGGATTTGGATAGTGAAATAAGGTGTTTTTTATATTTGCTTGTCAGATTTTTGAGAAATATTGCCCCCTTTTTTGGTCTTTTTTTCCTTTATCAGATTTTTTTTGGGAAGTTGTCCCCCCCCCTTTTTTGAAATTGTTGCTACAAGTCTGACTAAACCATCATACATGCTGTTGAAGCTAGGTAAAATAGTGACACCACCACAATATACTACACTGTACTTTGCTATGCATGTGTACAATATGGTGTAGAGTAACAGCAATATTTAACAAAATCAGATAAAATTTTAAGAGCTAAAACCACAAAGTACAAAAATAGTCCTTCACTAAAATAGATGAACTTATGTTTTATAATTTGAAGGGTTTTAAACTATTTATCTTAAATATCTTTTTCTAGTTTTCTTTTTATGGTTAAAATAACCTTTGTTTCTCTAATAATAAGTATCATAAGTTTACAAGTCAAGCAGTAGGCTTGTAGCAACGGTTTCAAAAGTGGGGGGGGGGGGGGGGCACCTTCCCCCAAAAAAATCTGTCAAGCAAAAAAAAAAAAAAAAAAAACTAAACTCACCAAAAATAGGGGAGGGGCAACTTCCCAAAATAATCTGATGGGCAAAAAAAAAAAAAAGAAACCAAACTTATTAAATGTCCATTTTGTGGAAATTGACAGTGCTTGACCTTGTAGGAACGGGGGGGGGGGGGGGGGGGGGCAATCACTATAGCAAACTACTATACTCGGAAAAAGTAGGTCCCCCCAGCATTCTACAGGCTTGAGCAGCTTTGTAATACTGCACCTGACATAACTCTCACACACTGACAGGAGCTTATAAATGAAGATAAAAACTTACAGTACATGACGTGAGGCAGCTTATTACCTCCTCAATGTAACCATATGCATGAGGGACGGGAGATTATTAATACAAGAAAGTTGTAGGAGATTATACATTCATGACATTGGGTCAGATTATGACACAGATTTGAGTCATAAGCAATTTTTGTGTCAAGTATCAACTACCAATTAGCCTCCATTTGAGAGTAATAGACCAGGTACAAATAACACACCTTTTCTGCCAGAAGCCTTGAACTTGCTGGAATGACCTTGAGTCAAGGTCAGTTACTCAATACATACATGTAACCTTAGGTTATATGCAATATTTACGATCAGTATGAGCATCTCATGTTCTCCATACAAAATACAGGAATTCAATGTTTTTCTTAAAATGACATTTAACTTGATCAAAGGATCTTGAGTCAAGGTCATGGCACGCATTTGGGTCATTAGCAGTCCTTGTGTGCCATTTTCATCATTTTTCCAATGGCAAACCTTGTTAAAAATAAGGAACATGAATTTCCCAGGTTCTACTCTTTTTTTTAACATGCAGTGTATTTAGCATCTGTTCATACAATGATAAGGTAATGAAATAATTCTTATAATGAAATGTATTTAATATTGCAAATTTCATGAGAATCAAAATATATTAACATATTGAAAACTTATTTGCTCTATCTACAATTAAAAAAAAAAGAAAAATAATTTGTAATTTGACCAAATTTGAATTAATGAAAACTTATTACATTTAGTACCAAACACTGACATTGTATCTAAAAATGATGCTACAGACATGGCAAATTCTGATAACACCAATAATGTATCCACAACTGATGTCATGGACATTTCAAACAGACTGAAGATATATGACTCTTTTCATATAAAACTCTGGGGTCTTTCAACTGAAAAAGTCTGCATTCTGAGATAGAATCCACTTTACTTTTTATAACGAGTCACACACAGTTTTCAATTCACATCTTCCATCAATAACTCCATATCGAATTTGTTGGCAATGCCAGTTTTAAACTGCATTCGATTAATACTGGGACATCATAGGAAATGATAGTGTATCCAGTGACTACACTTTTCTTGTCGTTACTCAAAACTTTAGTCTAATTCTGATTGTTACAAGAGAAACTTCTATGTTCACTTGTTATTGTACACCTTCATTCCATTTATTTTTAGACCTGGAATTTTGTCTGCCTGTTTATTGATTGTTCTTTGTGGAAAAAGTTGAAAACTTTTCTCGTCTCATTGCTTATATGATCATGATGTTCCCGCTCTCTGTAAGAAACAATAATCTTGTTTTAGTTATTAGTGCAGGTGATAAAATAATTTTCATTTTAATAACAATCAAATGATCTTGTCCACCTGATCTAGTCAATACAGGCCTACAGAATGGTTGTGTGTGTTGGGGGGGTGGGGGTCTGTCCTCCTAACTTTTTTCTGAGAATAGTATTTGGCTATAGAGTAAATTTTCATTAAGATGTCAGTTGCACCCCCCCCCCTTTTTTTTTACTAGAGGTCTGCATCAATAAACTTGTTACATGTATATGGGCAGTTAGTGATTTCACATACCTAAACCTGTTGGCTTTATTTCAAACATGAAATGTTTAATAAGTTAATAACTATGAAACATACAAGTTGTATGTCCCTATGATACTATAAATAAACAATAATTAAGTATGTTTGTATTTATGTATAATTCATAATATTTAATGTCAAACCTAATATACCAGTTAGTATTCATCAAACAGTTACAATTCTTGCATATGGTTAGTGATTGGAAATTGGGATTTTTTTCATAATTGATTATTGGAATAATGGGATGCACTATAATCGAAAAAAAAAAAATTGATTAATTTCAAATATTATATTTCTTCAATTTCAAATGTAGAATAAATTGTTTAGAAATTCTGGAGTGATTTCCAAAATACATTTTTGAAATAGTTTGTATCATTGGATTCATTTATTAGATTATTATTTAGGATTTAGTTAAATTCAAAGAAGAATGAATCAAAAATTAAAGGAATAATTTGCATTTAACTAATATTTTGAGTAATCGATTATCTATAATCAGGGACCATTTCGATTAGATAATTGATTTAATCGATTAATCTTTACATCACTACATATGGTACTTTCAACTTTATCTAAAACTTGTCATGGGTATCAACTATGATATACATGTATTTGTCTAAAAGTGACACATAGGTCTGATTGACTGATTACATGTATTTTTATGTTTTTCTTCATACTGTAATATATCACTACATGTATAAAATACAATTTACTTGCTTACTAATTGTGAAATCTAGCCAATTATCAAAGAAAATAATCTAGTAAGTAAAGCCAAGGAAAATGATTGGTTAAACCTGCTTTGTTTCCACTTTTATCATGTTCATGCTTGAAAAATTTAGAGTTCCGGTAGGTACTGGTAGGCATATTTTTAATTCTTTTTTTTTTGCGTGGACTTTTTTAAATAAAACAACCAAGTAACACTGATGTCCAGTCTATGCGAAAGTTTTTTGGACCACACAGGACATTGGGTCCTGTGTAATCAATGAACACACAGGACCGAATCAATTTTTGTTGGACCAAAAAACCTAATGTAAAAAAGTGAAAAACATGAAAATGCAGAGTAGTAAGCCTAGCACCTTTTCTTTTACAAGGGATTGCTCCCGCATAGTACTGTAGATGGTCCATACGGTTTTAATCACCTTCATTTACGTATTTGGATTTGTGAGAAATTTTTTACTTATAACGAACATATACATGACTCCCCATCAAAATAATAATGCTCAAAACTGGACATAGACACATCGGACATTCTGGTCCGGTGTAAAAAATGACGCATCGGACCAGAGGCACTACACATCGGTCAGGTCTGACGGTCCGATGTCTTTTGCATAGACTGGAAGTCAAAGAAATAGTGTTTTATTTATGGTGGAAATTTTTTTATACATGCTATTATTGGGGAATTTAAAATGAATATTCATATTTTTCTTGAAAAAGCATTTTAAAAAAAATTGGGGTCAGCTGCAAAATAGGGTGGGTTCACTGGGTTGTGAAAGTGGAAACAATTTTGCCTAACAACACCACAGCCTAACATTTTGACAAATGTAAATGTACCTTAATGGTAGCTGATGATCCATAAGTTAGGATATCCACAGCATGAAAGAGCTGCTGAAATGGCATGGACATTTTAGAGCATCTGTCATATCACCCCCAGTTCCATAACCCTCCTTCCAAGTTTCCAGATAGCAGATATTAAGGGTTCCAGATCCTGTTCCATCTCAACTTCATGTTCAATGTCCACAATATTAGGGATACCTATTCAAATAATATACATGTACTACTAAATCTATATAGCTGAGATTTCTTCCCTATCACTGCATATACATGTATGTAAATGTAGATGCAGTATAAACAAAACGAGTGTTTTATTTTATTTTCATATTGTGTGGTCTACATGATTATGATTGAGTTTCACATACTCTATAATATGTATTGATGCTTTTAGCTTTCATGAACTCAGAAGAAAATTCAATTAAAAAAAATGATTATAGTCAAAATTGCAATTCAGACACTCTACCATCAACATAACTTGGAAATTAATAAGGAAAGAAATAATCTTAATAAAAAGAAAAGTCCTGTTTTAGGCCAAAGAATTTAGTGGTAAGTATTATTTGTGTTGTAGTGTAGTGAATTTTTTATCTAGTATGTTTTGGAAGAAAATTGTCTAGACAGTGTCCAACACCTTGCATCTGGTTACCTTCAAATTTCATTGAGTTATAACTGTGTCTCATATGACTTAACATTTATAATAAATTATTGTTTCTTTTAATATATTTTCTATGTTTGCTAAATTTAAAAGCATCAATACATACATGTAGACATGATAGAGTACATGAAACTCGAAACGTTTTTCCAAAATCAAGCGCACCTGAATAACATCTATAAATTTTTGAATTTTTATTGATTCACCAACATTCCGGAATGCAATCATGTCACACAATATAAAAATAAATTGCAAAACAGAATTGTGTATAAATCATGTAAATTACCCCCTCATGTGTGCACTGGTAACCAGTGGTATTGTTTTTATTATAATATAGTGTAGTGCTCTTTATCACTTTTTTGAATCTATATTGTAAACAACAACTAAGGAAGAATACAACAATTTTTAATCACAAAATCTCTGCTTTTTTTTTAAAAAAACTTTAACATGAATCGTCACTAATTTATAAATACAAATACAAATATTTTATTGGCACAAACACAATTACAGTAATTGGTAAAGGCCCATACAGAACACATTAATAAGTATAATAATACAGTAGAACACAACTAGAATACAAACAATTGGTGTAGCAAATAATGTAGTGTACTCATCAGATACTAGGTGATTCATAACAATGTAGTTACTCATTTATAGCTAGAACATTTTTTCTAATATCAGATATTTGACATAAAAATGAAGATAATATTTTAAGAACCCTTTTACACCTGGTTTTCATCAATGATTTTAACAAATTGTCATTATTATGGATTGTTTGGTTGAAATTAGGGAAAGTAGATAATTTTGTTTTGAATATTTTTCTCTGTGCTTCATATTTCGGACAGAGCAAAATGAAATGTTTTTCATCCTCAATACATGCAATATCAAGGTTTTGACAAACTTTACACAACCTATCATTTTTATTAATTTCAACATATCTACCTTTTTCAATTTCTAAATTATGTGCACTTAACCTAATTTTTGCTAAAAATGATCTATCATGCAGTGTATAATGTTGTGAGTTCACTCATGCCCCCAATTCAGAAAAAAGTACCCAGTTCACTCACATATATATATATATATATATATATATATATATATATATATATATATATATATATATATATATATATATATATATATATATATCTTATCTAATACCGGTATTTAGCTGAGCCACAATCACTTTTACTGAATTTCTGAGGTAATGTTAGTTAAATGGTGTCAAATACTAGAGACAAACCTGGGCAGATCGTTTTTGCTAGGCTAGAGTTGTCATGCGTTTGTGATTCGAATGATGGGTTTAACCTTTGCACAGTAATTTTCAGTCAGACGCAGCTTACCATCGCCTTTCTTGAGTCAACGAAGCCTTGCTGTGCCGCTGAATAGATTTGGTTGACGAAAATCCTCGTTTTCTCCGCATTTCATTCTTTTCGAAACATCCGCTTTGTTTACATTACCGAAAAGTAAGATAAGTCGTAAAATTACCTCGACTTGTTGTTAGTTTGAATCCAATGAAATTTTAGTCACATTTTATATGATTTTATATCAAATATATCTTTAAAATAAGTTGCATTGTAAATTTTATTTTCAACTCTACTAAAGAGATGAACGACATACGGTTCATTTACGTCATTCGGAGTTGCGCGGTGGATTCAAAATCGTCACTACCATACGTCCTTAAGTAATTTCAGTATCGCATACATGCTGTGACCTAGCCAACACATGAAAAAAAAATGTCAAAGGGAGGCTATACTTGAATCGGCCGAGGTTTGCCGAGTGGCTATCTCTTTCTATTTTGAGTTACTCCGCTTAAATGTAACAGGCCCAAGGGAGAGAGGGCAACCAAGATAAGCAAGCATACATGTAGTAGTGTAATTTCATAGAGGGGGATTAGAGCATTGATATAAAATAAGAAGCAAAAAAAAAACTATTAAATTTACAAAAAAAAAAAAAAAAAAAAAAAAAAAAAAAAAAAAAAAAAACAGGGGTTATTGGGGGGAGAGGGGTTTTGGGATTCCCACCCTCACTCATTAAATACGTGGGACAGTTCGACCAATTACTGCTGCCATTTAAACAAAAAAGTAGTAAAGTGAATAAATAACAATGCCAATTATATTAGTCCTCATATATATAGTATGAAAAAAAAAATCATACACAAGTTTTCATTTTTTTTTAATCTCCTTGATAAAAATTTAATTTAAGAATGGTTGATTTTTCGTGACTCGGTCGTTGCATTAATTTAGTATAGATCCCAGGCCCGTAGGTAGTAATTTCAGCTGGGGGCGGGGGGGGGGGGGGGGCACTATCAACTACCCAAATTCCTTCACAAGCAAAAAAAAGGGGGAATCAGGCGTTTTTATTGACGGGACACAAGCATATAGTAGTTTTGTATTATATAGTATTATATATATCGGCAAAATTATTGGGGGGGGGGGTGGCCATCCCCCCCCCCCCGATTTCTACGGCCATGTATCCTGAATGATTATTATTATTATTAACGGATATAACTGCTAATTTTGTCTGTCTATCATATTTGTTTTTGTTTTTTTGTTGAAAGGATGTCTATATAGAATATAACTTCATAGTTTGGGCATTTGAACATGGTATTTTTTAAAGGGGGGGGGGGGGTATGGTAATATGGTCTATATTTTTTTTCGACAATCTGTAATGATAGCCATTTAGTACTGCCAGTAGCTGAGTAACGATCCGAAAACGTCCAGGTTAAAAAAATCTCATATACAATATGTATATGACATTATGATTACTTTATCGTCTTCTGTACTCATTATCGCCTATCTATTTGTAGTTGTGTTAGATATTGCACATGGAGAAACGAAACGTAATTTTAAATATATATGAAAATTATGAGTAAAATGTTAAAACTGGTTTTAAACTATATGAAAGTCTTAGATGTTGTTATGTTTGAATTTAATTTTCACTTCTCACCAGATAATCATTACTTTATGATTTTATGAAAAGGGTTTACAATATAGGTACTCCCCAACATGGGAGTGTGCAAGATATGATATGATAGGAAAACGATTAGTTAGCAATAATCAATTCGATTGTTTTTGTCATCTGAAATCTCTTTTCATATCTATTGTGGGTATATAAAAACGTTTCTCTTTGATGATATAACATATTTATCATAATTAGTGAATTTTATTTCGATTAAGTAATTTACATTGAATAAAGTGGTATACGTGCCATTTCCGTTTATCTTGTTTTTTTTAAACTTCAGGTTCCGTTTTGAAATTCAAATACTTTGGAAATCTTGTGTTTTCGTTGGACTCTTAATTTTTTTTGCGGCCGATTTGATGCTTTGCATCACTCTTGTTTAAAAAGTCTGTAGTACCTTCTTTCCTGACAATCTGTGGTGCGCAGGATTGCATGCCGTCAAACGTCACTATTTTACGTGTATTACATGTATGAACTACTATTTCATTTCAAATCAGGCCCGTAGGAAGCAATTTCAGTGGGGGGAGGGCACAGCCATACAATTTTCATTTTCAGTTGACAGTTGAGGGGGCACTACCAAAATTTCCTGACAATTAAACAAAAAACAGAAAAAAAAACCTCATTAACTACCAAAATTCCTTAACAAGCTAAAAACAATTATTGAGCGGGCACAAACACATATTATCTATGTTTATTATAGTAATCTATACATCGGCAAAATTATTGGGGGCACGCCCCCCCCCTTGCCCCCCCCCCCCCCCCAGTTCCTACGGCCATGCAAATGTCCGGGAATTGCCATAAATTTCGGAAATGCAACGAAATTTTCAAAATGACAATTAAATAGATGGTAACTTCAAACGTATTCATTTTTAATGCAACTTTTCATTTCAATTTTGTTTTCGTTATTAAAGAGTACTTATGTATTTCCTGAAAAAAAAGTCTATTTTTTGTTTGTACGCAGTATGACCATACAATAACACATTTAAGAATGATAAAATCCCACCTGATTCGAACAGAGTTACAGCTCTGAACCGACAAAAAAGTTGACGGGGTTACAGCTCTCAATGCTGTCTGTGGTATTACCATTATACCATATACTATTGGGGTTAGCGTTCAGAACAGTAACACCAGACGTAATACGGAAAGTCTCTGGTCTTAACAGAGGAAGAACTAATTCGTACAAGTATTATTCATATTCATGATTTTTTTTTTTTTTTTTTTTAGGAATGTAACAAAATGCATAAATAAATATATAAATATGATAAGGCCAAATATATCTGGATATGAGACTTTTGAAAACGATTTTGCTGAGCACGTACTGCACTTCCCCTAATAGAGTACCTAAGTTTTTTTTTTCTTTTCTTAACTTTTTTTTTTTAATTAATTTTATTGAGAAGAACAAATCAAGTTACAATAGTACGATAATTTATATATTTATTAAGTAATACATTTGAAATGTGTTTGTTTGTTGTTGTTTTTTTAAATATGATATATGATACAGTGTCGGCTGCATACCTATTAGACCCCCCCCCCCCCCGTCATGTTTGTTATCAGTGCCAGATGCCCGCTCCTGCTGTTGACCATCACATGTGTACACTTTGATTTATTTCATATTTAGCCTATATAATAGCCTAGCAAATTATAAAATATTTAACAGACTGATGTAAAATTTTGTCACGTGATAATTTAAAGACGGGTGTTGATGATCAGCCTCACCGTCACTCGCCATTTTATATTGCACGTGCGCTTTACAAAGACAAAAGAAGAGAAGAAGAGAGTAATCAAGGAAGTTTAGTCTAGTTTTGTCAATCCTTTACTGATTTGAAGACATAAAATGGAAAAGGTAAGTGTAAAACACCAGTTTGCTTATGAAAAATGTAGATAAAATAAAATGGAAAGGGGGGGGGGGGGTCGCGGGTTATTTTTCAGAATCATTGTAAAAAGTTTTGTACACTCAGTATTTATACATACATAATAATATGATGATAAATTTACATTTTTATATTGAATGTTCACATAAACTAAAAGTAATCTCATACACAAGCTGTTTAGAAGAAGTGGTACCGTTTTAATGAATATATATAGAAACAATTTCAGATTGGGAGGGGGTGGGCAAATATTTTCAGTTTGGACTCCAGGCACTGCCAAGTAAAAAAAGTTCTCGGATGTAATTATTGAGATGACACATAATGGTTGTGTTTTCTATCGCATTTTTCAACAAAATAATAGGGGTGTCAGCGAGCTTGGCATGACCCCCCCCCCCAAGGTCTATTGAAAAAAGGGGGGGGGGGGCTGTAGTGGGAAAATTCATGGAATTCCTTCCCATTGACCTGAATAATTAAATTGCTACCCCCTGTCAGAAATTCTTCAACCACATACCAATTAAACCCCCTTTTATGATGAGAAAGATATCCATACTCTGTATAGGAATGCATTTATCATGTTTATAGATTTATGTGCATGCATAGGCGTCGGAAGCAAATTAAAAGTGGGGTGGCTAATTGAAAGTGGGGGGCTAAACCAACGAAAAAAGGTAAGCCCCAATTTTCAATGCCTATATTATATATATCTTTGCAAAAAAAGTAAGCCCCCTTAGCCCCCTCCCCCCCCCCCCCACCAGTTCCTACGCCTATGGCATGTGTATTGTGTACTCATCAATTGACTTCTTTATATTATTAATGTACCTGTGGGTATCCACAGTAACAATGATGAAAGGTACAAAAGTGAGGGTGTTTATTTTTTAAGTATATGTACATTTCTGTAGTTGATTAATCTAAATAATTCTTTACATGTACACTTTGATAAATACTCACTATTTAATGTCCCAGAAAGATCAATTGTTATCTCAAATTCTGTTGTAAAACTGAGTATAGTGAAAATTTAGTTTTGTTCGAACATTCAATGTTTTAGCAAAAGAGAACAGAATTTACGCCAGAACAAGTGAGGATGCTGGAGGAGGCCTATGGACAGGGCACAAGGAAAGGAAAGGCCTGGTTAGGTGCTCACCAGGAATTGGCAGCAAAATTAAATTTAACAGAACTTCAAGTAAAGGTAGTTCCCTTATCCATTTATGCTTTAAATTTGTTTTTAGATAAATAAACCTTGGTACATGTACCATGTATTTGCCTCAGTTTGATCAAAAGCTCTAGGTTAATCCATATTTTTACAATAACAGAAGTACGTATTAATAATATTAAAACAGTGTATTATTTGAATTTGGAATTATTTTGATTATTGGAATTTGGGGTTTTCAAGAAAAAAGCCCTTAGTCAGACTAACTTAGACAACTAACAAGAATTTCCATTTCTTTTTGTGTTAGTCTTTACTAACTTAGTTAACTAACAATAATTTTTCTAATAAATGTTGGGTTAGTCTTAACTAACTTTGCCAACTAACAAGAAATATTCTAATAAATGTTGGGTTATTATATAGTAATACCACTAATAATATGTTTAAATTCATTCTTTCTCTTTAATTTATAATGATTTTGTGTTTATCAATTTTATTTTTCTTATATAATGTTGTTTGTGCTGGTGTTCTTTTTTATTTGGACTTTATTTTGTGGACTTGGCCTAAAACCAAGGCTTAGTCAGTGTTTGTTCAGTCTCAGCAGGGTTAGTTAGCGCACGCGCACCATAGGGGTTAGTTGTGCCAGGCATGACTAACCCCCTCGAGCCTTCAATACTACAACAATAAAAAAACGTCCCAAAATCATTTCAACATCCGTGTTTTGAATATTATGCAGTCTTTGCACTCAAGATATTCAAGAATCCTCACCAACATGCGTAATTTTCGTAATTTCTATCGTAAGTCATTTCACTGGGCATGTCATTTCAACGTTCTCGAATTTTTCACTAACCTTGCAGATTACATTCAAAAAATCCCACCTGTCGCGTCAATATCGCCGAGGAAATGCTGTAATAAATAAAAAATGTTAACAATACGATTACATGCGTTGAAAATACGGCAAAATACGGAGTAATGTAGCTGCCTTCGTCCTAAACACAGCCACTGCAGA
This sequence comes from Saccostrea echinata, assembly GCF_033153115.1. Lineage (NCBI taxonomy): Eukaryota > Metazoa > Mollusca > Bivalvia > Ostreida > Ostreidae > Saccostrea > Saccostrea echinata. The sequence goes on from NW_026889821.1 coordinate 1,555,394, forward strand.
CGTCACTTCCGCTGTGACGTCATATTCACGCCCTGCACTGAATGAGAGTATGTAGGTGGATCCAAGTGTAACGGGAATTGCAATTTCATTCGTAACATACTTAAGACGGTGTTAGGCAATAATTTATCCAATGTTAATAAAGGCATACACATAGAGACTTGTAATGAAAAGTTTTCGAAACTCTATCACGCATAATTTAGTTTTAATGCACAATAAATTATCTTTCAGTGTTTCAGTTTTTATTGCAGCCAATATCACAGGTATTTCTGTCCTTCTAAGTGTTCACTTTCCATCTTTTGTTCACTCGTTTTCAATGTTGAGTTTTCCTTGGTGAAGGTTGTTTAAATTTAGGTAAAATAAGTCAGTTGAAAAATTTTAAAATATGCTAAATACGGAATTTATGAAGGGGTTAAGCCCCTGTGAAAAATTATGTTTTATGTCAGAAATACAACCACCTACTTTCATGTTTCAAAAATAAATAAATAAATAAAAAATATTCATAAAGTTGATTTGACTTTTGTAGAAATATCACCAAGTACATGTGTAAGATGCAGTGATTGCAACTAAATCTGAAAAATATGGTATTACATCTATAACTACACGTACTTTGCCAATCTTTCGAAAATAATAGCAAATATCTTGTTTTACTAACCTTGCTCCAGAGATAAAATATTTCAATAAAAGAAAAAAGGCAGAGGAAATATATTAAAAGCATGTTTAATATTGTAGGTATTACGGATTTTTTCCCCTTGCGATAGAATGTGACCGGTGCCATATGCAGAACCAGGAATTTTTGGAGGAAAGGGGTTGGGATGTGTCCATCCTTTAAAAAATCGACCCCCCAAAAAAGAAGGGGGCATCTTTTTATTTACTGGGTACAGTAACTTTATCTGACAATTCGCATTATTTCATACAAGTGTACACAGTGTCTTGCAAGGGTATACGTATTTATATGCAGTTACAACTTAAAAGGAGGCTGAGTTTCCGGGGGAGAGGGGTTAAGATCATCTGAGTGTGTGGGGTGGGGGCCACCTTCCCAAAATAAACTGACAAAGCAAAAAAAAAATAAACAAAATATTAAAACAAAACAACCCCCCCCCCCCCAATTTACTGCCCAAATCCTGGAATTTGCCGGTGCTCAACCTTACATGCAGCAACAAAAAGTGGAGGGGGGAGGCAAACAGCATCTAAAGGTAAACTTTCTATAGCTAAATACTATACTCAGAAAAAAAAATGGGGAGGGGGGCGCCCCACCCCCGTGTTTACGGGCCTGATAACTGAAAATTCAAAATGGGGTCCGTATCTACTACCCTCTTGATCCGCACATGGGTGCAATTGATCTACCATTTTGAATTCTTCACAAACCAATGTGACTAACAATGTTTATGTATGATTCTGACTATAAATGAGAATATACTGAGTGAGGAAGTACGCTTCCTCGTTGGTTATTACTAAAACGCGGAACGGAAAGTGGAATGGAACGGAAAACAGAATATATGATACCTTGATAATATATAAAATATACCAAAACGATATACATTATATATGTTGTTAATATTTAACCTTGATTATCAAGAACGAGTTGATTTATTCATGTTTATTCTCATATGAAGATTCCTGTACAAAAACGGAAAGCGGAACGGAACGGAAAACAGAAAATATGATACCAGTTTTAATCCCTTGAAAATATATAAAATATACCAAACCGATATACATAATATACATGTATGTTGTTCATATTTAACCTTGATTATCAAGAACGAATTGATTTATTCATGTTTATTCTCTTATGAAGATTCCTGTACAAAAAGCAAAGCATAGGGTATACTGAAAACACAAAATATAATGCGGTACACATGGTACATATACATGTATATCATAAATTATCATATGATTGAATAATTCCCATCTCTGATTGGCTGAGATCCAACAATGTTAGAAAAATACTACGTTAAATTGACCTGCACGTGATCTTCCAGGTCAATATAAAGAATTATTTATTCTACATTGGACCAGAAATAGATAGGGAAATTCCAAATCGATGAAAATAGTTTTGGAAAATTATTTCACTTGCACCTGACATCCACTCATATGACCATAACATTAAGGCACATAAATTCTTGGGTAAGAGGTCGGAGGTGGGGGGTTGCAGGAGGCCTGCCCCTCTCCCCACCTTTTCAGAATGTTAAGTTTTTATTCAAATTCTAAGGATAAAAAATTCAATGAAAGCCCCCCCCCCATCCCCTCGAAAAAGTTTATGGACCTTTACACAAAATTTTGATTTGAGATAATTCTTTTCCTTTTTCCTTTTTTATGGGGGGGGGGGGCTAGTCAAAGATTTGTTTTCAGGTTAGTCGTCATTTCCCCCCCCCCTTTAAATGCCCCCTTTTTCAAAATCAATCGTATACATGTGCCTGACATTTATTTTTTCTACATAGCACCTAAACTAGAACAAAAAATTCCAAAATAATACAATACAACTGCTTTTTTTTAAGCCCGTTTCTTTCATAATGTTCGGCTAGTACTTCAGTAGATGTGAACAAGTAAGAATGCTTAATAGTGTGTGTCATTTAATCATTGAATCATATAATAAAACAATTATGGCTTTTTTCGGTCAATACGATGATTTAGCCACCTTCGAAGTACAATACTCACCTCGCCCTTCGGACTCGGTGAATATTGTACTCCTCAGGTGTCTAAATCCTCGTATTGACCTCAAAAACCAGCAATGTGGTAAAATATGAGTGAAGTAACTTTTTAAAAGACCACTCTGATCAAAATGAATGGCCAGTATTCGATATTTATACGGGCGAACACAGCCTAATTTTCGATACACAGGTTCCAAAAGCGTGGATAACCATGATATCGTACAGCTCTGCATCCTCATCCCCCATATTTGGCCAAATTGTGAAACTAGAAAAACAACACAGTATAACATTGAAATTGTTATAATGGAGGAATCACACATTTTCCAGAAAATGCACTCTTGTAATTTATATAATATTATTTGGTAGGGAGGGGAATGAAGCATAAATGTAGTCTACGTTGTCCCCGCTCCAAGTGCCTGACGGTGGATAGCGCGTATCCAGGATATTTTTCGGGGGGGGGGGTCAAAAAAAGCGTTTAATGTATACTTTTCCCATTAACTTCACGGGGGGGGGGGGGCAAGGTCATTTTTCTTTTATTTACTTTACTATGTAACATAACTCCGCTAATTTCAGGAGGTCCTAGCCCCCTTTAAATCCGCACATGCCTGTAGTTGTAATAAGCGTGTCCTTTATTCTTTCCTTAATGCCAGTGATCGTTGTCTAGAACACAAATGTGTACATAATTATTCTCTTATCTCTGCCCCCTCCCTCCATCTGTTTTAAAACACCATTGCCTGTTTCATAATTAAAAAAAGAGTTTTGTCTTTGGTGAATTATTAAGCTTTAAAAATTAGATTTGGACGAGTGATGAATAAGGCGTTCAGATAGATACATGTACTTGGGCTGTGTGTCTAATTAGTATGTATTTCATTGACCAGCGCATGTGGTTCTTGGGGGGGGGGGGGGGTCAAGAATAAATTACATTGTTATGTTATTTTTTTATGAGATATAAACTGTATGATAAAGAATACTGGTTCCTGTATGATTTATTTATGCATGAGGTAAATAATTTGATACAAAATTTTCCGTTCCGTTCCGCGTTTTAGCAACACTCTTCTTCGGTATAGAGGTTTGGTTCTAGGTAAGACTATGGCTGGCAGTAGTACATGAACAGTGGTTCATGAGTGATACACTAAAAGTATACTTCAACTGATCGTAGCCTGAGGTAAAATCGTCTTCCCCTCAAAACGTATAATCACTAAGTCAATTCTGCCTGTTCTTTATTTCCATAAAGGGCAAAGGTTGGCGAGTAGATATTTAGAACAAGATGAAGAGGAGGAAAAGCTAAAGATTTAAAAATCGTTTTTAGGACATTAAATTAATATTTAATTATATAGGTACTCCCCGCATCATTTTCCAACAGAACATACAGTGGTGTCTACAGCCCCCCACCCCACCCCCATCTGCTACAAGTTGTCATATGGTTGACGACCCCCCCCCCTTTCCTCTCTTTTCCGGCCTTTCTCGGACAAATGCATAAACACATCCTTAAAAATGTATATACTTTTTTCGTTCAACATTTTTTTTTGTTATATAATAAGCCCTTCAACCACCATAAGCATTCTCATTTAATAGTAAGATACGATGATTAACTTTGCGACAATCTAGAAAAAAATACATAATCCATGTAATCATTTTTTTCTGCAATAACTGCAACCCTTAATCGCCATAAAAGTCATTTCATTTTGTATATGTATATATAAATTATTCAAAGGGTGAAATATGTAAAGTATTGTATTATCGATCTGTATATGTTACATTGAAGACTGAAACAGTTGACCTTTGACACATATAAGAAATCTTTCATAGCAGTGACCTTATAAAAATCGATTCTAACTACTGGTATTTAAAAGTAAAAGAAAACTTCGAAGTGCTCTATTGGACAACCGGTCAATAGTTTGCGACTTTCGGACCGGTGATCTATTGACCGCCAGTCAATAATTTGCAAATTTCGGACTGGCGATCTATTGGATTACATGTAGATGGCATGGAATGCTTAATCATTGAATCATGCATATAATAAAACAATTTTTGCTGTTTTCTCGGTCAATACGATGATTTAGCCACCTTCGAAATGCAATATTCTGGCTCGGTGAATATTGTATTCCTCAGGTGGCTAAATCATCGTATGGACCGAGAAACAGCAATAAAACGATATATAATGTACTTCTCATATTATATACAGTATATTCATCGTAATATGTAGGATTTCTTTTATGATTGTGATGATGATATTTAAATATTATGCCCAATCCTTTCAGCATTACGTCCGTACGGTATATTTTGCATTTTGTTATGATGTAGACACAGTATTTTATACAGTGCTTTCTTTTCTATTTCTTTTTTCTATTTTCAGTGTCTATGATCTTTCGGAGCTCTCTGTTAATGTTCGGTTCCTATTTTTATCGACCTCCAGAACTTTGGCCCTATTCCTGTTAAGTAAAATAAATTCACGCATATTTTCATCTGAAGTTTGACAAAAGAGCACCTAGATTCTTCAGTTTGCTCTACAATGTTGAGGAGGTCAAACGGTCCAAGATAAAGATGCTTTTTAAGATGAATATCCAACTAGGGAGTTTGTAAGAAATACACATGTGAGCATCTTACAGAGGACAAATGTTGACATCATGACCCAAAGATCATACATTAAAATCTCACACAATCCTCACTGTGGTGATGACCTAGGATTCCGAAAAATATCTGTACGAGGAAACTTAAAAATGACTGTTGATGATGTATTGTCATATTGATGTTTGGGAGCGGATCCAAAAAAGGTGTTACTGAAGCTCCATGCACGAGTCCTATGTGGATTTAAAGGTGCTTGGACACAGATTTGAAGTTAATATTTTCTCAAGTTTTTGGTATAATATCATGACTTATATGTTGCAATAGCATTTCAAACGGAAATAAATAAAAAAAACTTATTTTATTTGGAAATTATTGAAACTACAAATTTCGGGACGCGTTTGATTGATACATCCTAGCACTTTCATAAAACAAACTTTATCCTTAATGCTTAAGAAAAGTAAAAAAATTTTTGTATATTAATGAAATATATTCAAACTATAATCCAGACAATTCAGAGTGGAAATGTAAGAAAGCAAAACCAACTCACCAGTACTGTCAGTCCGTTCTCAGTGATGTGTGCAGAGTTTAACAAATTGAACACACCCGGTGAAACGTTAAACATTAACAATAACAGAGCTCTTGCCCTGATTACAAAAACAGTTTACGTTTCACGGGTTTTGCTTTCTCACATTTCTACTCTTTATTTTCTGGATTATAGTTTAATATGGATTTTATAGTTTAATATTTTTCACAAAATATATTTGTTATATAATACAGGATTTTTGCATCCCTAACATGAGCACAGGCACGCGCCCTGTATTGCACCCTATATTTCACCCTTTATCAGACCCTTTATTACACCTTTCCGGAACACCTCTGTATTTTTCATTCGGAGTACCTCGGATCTTTTCCTATTTCTTTCCAAAGTTTATTCAAATTGTAATTTTATTTCATCAGACATATTATGTTATTCAAAATTATCATTTGTTTGATTTATAATAATTTCATTTCGTATCGCTGAATGCATTTATATGCCTTTAAAAAAAGATTGAGAAACGGAAATTCAACAAAAACAGAACACATTCAATTATTAAAAATTCAGTAATTAATTTACAAGTTTATATATGATTTTTAGGACACTATTTTCAAATATATAATAAAAACAACAATACAAGACAAAATCTGTATCACACCCCATATCAACCCTTGACCAATATCAGCCCTCTGGCCTTCGGCCCTCGGGCTGATATTGGAGTCTCGGGTTGATATGGGGTGTGATACAGATTTTGTCATGTATTATTCTCTATTAAATGCACAACAAAATTTCTACTTTTCTTAAGTATTGAGGATAAAGTTTACTTTGTGAAAGTGCATAGATGTGTCAATGAAACGCATCCCGAAATTTGTAGTTTCAATAATTTCCAGACAAAATAAGTTTTTTTTTTACTTTATTTCCATGTGAAATGCTATAAAAACATATAAGTCATGATATTGTACCGAAAATTTCTATCACCTTTAATAGCAACCAAAATTATAGGGTGCCCCCATATCGAGAATGAAGATCGTGTTCAACATAAGACCGGGAATTCTAGGGCTGACAAAAGTTGTCGTCTTAAGTTTGTGATGTAACTGATGTTATGTACTTTTTTAATTAATTAGTATCATCCCTAAATTTGTTATTACAGTATCCGCAAAATATATTCACATATAAATTGTTCTTGAAATCAAACAAAGGTATACATACTATAATACTGTGTCATTCATGACCATTGACACTAGAAATACATACATTCAGTTGTTGCATTACCTTTTTATTGTCCTTTACATGTAGTTTTCATATTGTACAACGTGCGAAGGGGGGTGGGGGTGGGTCCACATCCATACAGTGTCAATTCTCCGGGACTACTTTTCCCTTACGAATAATTATATGGAGTTGTAGCGTAACGTAATACTAAGCTGTCTGGAGCTTATACATGTGTTAAAAAATTGTTACGAGTTTCCGGATAATAAATAGTGAAATAAAAAATGTTGGAAGTAAATTTTGTTTGAGTATGCCTCAGCTGCAATTAACACAATTTTTTTTCAAAGCTTCTCACTTATTGTGATGTCCATTATTTACCGCGCCAGTCCATGTGCTGATCCAGGAATCTTTTCAAGGGGTGAGGTCCACAGCAACCAAAACAAATGCCGGACTAAGAAATTTGTTGACAAGCATAAAAGAGAGACAAGAAAAGACTTGTCAAAACATGAAAAACCTTTTTTCGTGAAAGAAAGGAGGAGGGGGGTTATTACCGTAACTAAGAATAAATTACTTTCATAATGTACATGTATGCATGGCTCTCCTTACTATATTACTAGGGGTCCGTGTTTCCTAGGGGTGTCGGGTGTCTCCAAGGTTTTCAATCTCTTTCGTTTTACAGAAATTTGAAAACTCTTCATATCCCGAGAATCTGCGGAATCATCACACGACATTATATCAAATAAATGTAAAAACAGGCCATTGCAATTTTTGAGGTTCTTATTCATTGTTTAAAAAAAAAACAACTTTTGGATCTAAGGTATTTACATGTAGGAAAGTTTTCTTTGGCCGAAGTATAGTACTACAGTATAGATATAGTATATAAATGTCTCCCTTTTCCTCGATACAGCTAATTCATCGGTATAATATGACATATCAAAACAAAATGAACACATATCGGCGTTTTTTTTTCATTATTTGTATTACTTACCACTGGCGGATTTAAGGGGGGGGGGGGGGGGGCTGGGGCGCACGCCCCCCTTCTAAAATTTTCTAAGTATGACATGACTAATATTAATAATGCCATACTTGGTTTTATAATTAATGGTCAATTTAAAAAATGGTAATTTTATTTAATGACCAAGTATCGGTTTTCTTAAAAATCAAGTCTGAAAACCTTGCATTCCCTAGGCTATAAATATTATCTCATAATTATTCAAACTGGAAAACGTCCCCCCCCCCCCAATCACAAATCCTGTATTCCCCCATGCTTACAATTATAAGATATATGAATTATCTTAGACCTAGCTATAAGTCTGCGATTTCTTTGCTTCAATATTCTACAGCCTTTTCCACTTGTAGCTACTTTATGACGTAACAATAAAGTAATACGTCACTTTTGATACCAAAGTTCAAGATTTGCATCCTAAATTGCGTCTCTTAACTGACAGTGAAATGAATAGGTGGATCACAGATCTTCAATTTTTTCGTTGCTTTTTTTAGCACTAAAACATAGTAGTATCATTTCCTCCTGTGATATGTTGCCACTATCTTTAAGGAGTATCTCTCTACACTATCAGAATTTATTCTTGCATCAAAATAAATATTCTTGAACTGACATATTTTTCATCTTTATGAAAACAACATTCACCAAGGAAAAAACAAACTCAACAATAAATACGAGTGAACAAAAGATGAAAAGTGAACAATTAGAAGAACAGAAATACCTGTAATATTAGCTGCAATAGAAAGATAAATTTATTGTGCATTAAAACTAAATTATGCGTGATAGAGTTTCGAAAACTTTTCATTACAAGTCTCTATGTGTATGCCTTTATTAACATTGGATAAATTATTGCCTAACACCGTCTTAAGTATGTTATGAATGAAATTGCAATTCCCGTTACACTTGGATCCACCTACATACTCTCACTCAGTGCAGGGAGTGAATATGACGTCACAGCGGAAGTGACGCCGAGTTGTGTCTGCAGTGGCTATGTTTAGGACGAAGGCAGCTACATTACTTCGTATTTTGCCGTATTTTCAACGCATGTAATCGTATTGTTAACATTTTTTATTTACTACAGCATTTCCTCGGCGATATTGACGCGACAGGTGGGATTTTTTGAATGTAATCTGCAAGGTTAGTGAAAAATTCGAGAACGTTGAAATGACATGCCCAGTGAAATGACTTACCAGGGCTAGACAAATAGCATTGCCCGACGCCCGGGACAACCAATTTTGTTTGGCGGGCAAGTTATTTAATAAGTGGTACCTGCCCACGGACAAGTGCTTCTCCAGTTTACAAAAAATCAAATGTTGCTTGTTTTATCACCGTTGAAATGTAATCCTGTACGAAAATTTACGCCCTGACCTTAGGCGGAAATCAAAAGACGGAATCCGCCTTTATCTATAAAGAACTTAATAAGACTATTAGACGGAGTCCGGGTGGAATCAGGGCGGAATAGGGCTCGAAATATTTAAATGAGTTAAGGCGTATTCCGCCTTTCCTAATATGGATTACTTTCAAGGCATATTCCGCCTTACCTGCAAGGCGTATTCCGCATTAATGGCAAGGCGTATTCCGCCTTACTTAGGATAGGCGTATTCCGCCTTACTAGCAAGGCGTATTCCGCCTTAATGGTTAGAGGGATTTTGCATTAATGGTTACATAATCTGCCTATCACTGTGTACATCAGCTATTGTTGTTTCAGACTTTTACAAACTTAACAATTAAAAAAAATGAAATTATACAAATTATAAATCATTTATTTACAAGTTCTTTAAAATTCCGCCTTAATGGTTAGAGGGATTTTGCATTAATGGTTACATAATCTGCCTATCACTGTGTACATCAGCTATTGTTGTTTCAGACTTTTACAAACTTAACAATTAAAAAAAATGAAATTATACAAATTATAAATCATTTATTTACAAGTTCTTTAAAATTCAATGACTAAAAAAATTTTACATTTGAAAATGTTATGCCTTGCCTTAAATTCACATGAAATAAAAAGATAAAAAATATTGTACCAAAACTTGATTTTTCTTCATACATCTACTTAATAATGTGACTGTCACAGTTGAATTAACAAATAAAAAAAGAAAGACAAAACCGATGTTTAAAAGTCAATTCAACAAAACAATTAGCTGTTAATTTACCACTGGTTGATTATTTTCACAAAATTCTTTCTGTCTGCAGGGAAAGAGTGTGTCATTTTTATTGTTCTTCTTCCTAAGTTATCTGGAATAACTAAATTATCTTTTCCATGATTCAAGCTTTAAATCCTTTGCCATTCTTCACACACGGTGACCACATGTTGAAGTCTATAAAGAAAATACAAACTGAGATGAATTTCTCGTTTTAAAACAACTCTTCAACATTTTTCAATAAAATGACTCTTTTATGGCATTCTATTCTGTATTACAGATCAGGATGCAAACAGTCTTGTCTAATTTCTCTCAACACTAAAACTTACAAAATATAAGAATAATTTTTCATATATTTATCAGACGTCTGATGTCTTCATGTATTCTTACCTCTCATAACCTCCAATACAGTTGAATGAAGCACAGGTGTTAGATTGCATTCCTTTTTCCCATGAATCTTCGGCAAGCTCTCAAATGAGAAGTCTAAGCAACATTGCCAGTTTACTCCTAAGGGTGGATGGACAGTGACTTCTGGCCTTCATCCTGACTTGCTGCAGTTGCCGCAGTCCTCATTTTACCTTTATCGGCCAAAATTGCCGAGGACTTAAAAAGCTCGAAGTGCTGAAATGTATAACACTGCACTGCAGAAAATCCTAATATCTACAGTTTTAAATTTGACTTAAATAGGTTTTTAATCTTATTCAATTACTTTTCATAATCTTCATATATTTGTAAAAGGTAATAACGTAAGACCCCATTCTACAAACACTTTTAATTTACATGTATATTCAAAAGCTGCTCATGAAATATGTAGATCTAACTTAAATGAATATACTCATATCCATGTATGTTTTGAAATGTACATTTGCAGCTGCTTATTGAATAATTAGGAAAACTATAGTGTAGATGCATCAACGTTATGACGAATGGTACACTTCAATATGGATGAAAAAATAAATTAAAAAAACTTGTTCAAATTTCACCCCAAAAATGTATTTTAAGAATTCATCAAGGTAAAAAAAAAAAGAAGAATTCCATGTACATGATGTATATATTAATATTCTAAATGATGACTTACATCTCAGAACCTGACTCCTAATCCGAACTGAGCAGCGAACTACACTTTTAGAAGGGTGTCTATGTCACCATTCCACTAATAAACCACTGGTTAATCCAGTGCTAACACACATCATATCGTGATTTTAAAACTGGAAGTAACTACAGGTCGCTAATTTTAAAAGGAAATCGTATTTCCGGAAAACACATACGCAAAGTGAAAAATAAAATTACAAAAGTGCATGTTGATTAATAATTGACAAATGAATTAGTAATTTTTTTTATCCTTTATCTTTGTACTTTTTGATATTTAATATTTTAATCTAAAAGGATATATTCATAACATTGAAAACAAGAAACAAGGGGGGGGGGGGGGGGGACTACCCTACATTAGGCAAAAAGAAATGGCGCCTGAAATTTTATGCGCAAACTTTTTTTTAACATTCTGGGTTAGTGTAGAGTATAATGTGAATATAGGGCCTCAGTGCTATTCCAGTTGGAATTAATTATCGGAAGTAATGGTGGAGAGTGGTGTGTACATATTTTGGCTGTACGAATTCAAAAAAAGAGAGAAAAGAAAAAACACCGCTAAAAATTTTAACTTACCATTGTCTTTCACAGTTACATGTATTCCTGTACAGTGTTTAGAGGTTCTTCTTTGTCCATTCAGCATGTTCACCGAGCATAATTTGCTTCACTTCAAAGCTTAGTTAAGAATAACACCAAAAGTTGGATTTTATCACTCTTTTTTCCAAAAACACATAACAAATCATCTTCAGAATAGTAATTTACAGGCATACATCTTGCCTGAGTTCCTTTTTAAACTGAATAAGATATAAAGATTCATCAACCAAATTGACCAACAGTCATCACTTTCAAAATCTGCATTCAAACTGACCAATGCATTCAAAGAGAGGCTCTGCCTGAAAACTTCCGCCCCCTGTAGAGGGTGGTCAAGCAGGAACGCATTAGAAACGTATATCTGATACACAATATGGCTGCAAAAAATTACTCCTCTAGGAAACGCAATCTTCAATGTAATAAAAAGCCTAATATTCAAAGTCTAATAACTGGATTAAAAGCCATGTTTGACTATTTTTTTCGAATATCTCCCCCATTAGTGCCTTTAGAAAACAAGGTCATCTAGAGGAATGAAACATGTGGTCATAATTTAAACTGTTCATAATTTAAAGATTAATGCAGAATCCGTCTAAGAGCTAAGCCGGAAAACGTCTAACAAAAATACGCCTCAGATTTAAGGTGGAATCCACCTAAGATATGAGGCGGAAAACGGTTAAAGCTAAGACGTTTTCCATGTCCGCCTTTAGTACGGCTTAGTCCACCTAGCACTTAACCGGAATCCGTCTCAGTTCACCCGGACTCCAGGCGGAAAACGGTTAAGAGTTTCGTACGGGTTGAATCACAGTAGAGCACCTGTTTTTCGCTGCTGTTCATCACTACATCGAATACTCGGTCGGAACTCCTCTAGAATTTACCCATTTATGTGTAGTTAAAATACACACAGGACGTAAAACATAGCAGCTATCGATTTCATGTCAAAAAAGTTGAAGAGGATTTTAGACCTTTTTAGGTATTGTAAAAAATAATGTAAAAATTCATGCCGTGAGTACAAACGTGTTATACTGATATTAAAATTGGAGCTGTTGACTGGCAATCACTGAGAGTCACAATCGACATGCAGTGGTGGTTTTCATAATCAAATACTTTATAATATTCAAAAAAAATTTTTTTTTTCTCTTTCAGTATTTTTGGGATGTTAAAGTAATACTGAGAAAAGTTTAAATTATGCGCACTGCACAAGCTAAGAAATCTCCCTGGAACAAGACTTACCCCTAAATTTTTCCGTGCAAAAAATTAAGTGATTTTATGTCTACTTTGGTCCCCATGTAGTGTATCAGTTGAGAAATAATTTAAAGAAAAAGTGGGACAAGCATATTTTTTGGTAGGACAAGTAATTTTACGATGGTAACCTGTCCGAGGGCAAGTACTGAAAAATTCTATTTGTCTACCCCTGCTTACGATAGAAATTACGAAAATTACGCATGTTGGTGAGGATTCTTGAATATCTTGAGTGCAAAGACCGCATAATATTCAGAACACGGATGTTGAAATGATTTTGGGACGTTTTTTATTGTTGTAGTGTTGAAGGCTCGAGGGGGTTAGTCATGCCTGGCACAACTAACCCCTATGGTGCGCGTGCGCTAACTAACCCTTCTGAGACTGAACAAACACTGACTAAGCCTTGGTTTTAGGCCAAGTCCACAAAATAAAGTCCAAATAAAAAAGAACACCAGCACAAACAACATTATATAAGAAAAATAAAATTGATAAACACAAAATCATTATAAATTAAAGAGAAAGAATGAATTCAAACATATTATTAGTGGTATTACTATATAATAACCCAACATTTATTGGAATATTTCTTGTTAGTTGGCAAAGTTAGTTAAGACTAACCCAACATTTATTAGAAAAATTATTGTTAGTTAACTAAGTTAGTTAAGACTAACACAAAAAGAAATGGAAATTCTTGTTAGTTGTTAAGTAAGTCTGACTAAGGGCTTTTTTCTTGAAAACCCCAAATTCCAATAATCAAAATAATTCCAAATTCAAATAATACACTGTTTTAATATTAAATGCTTGATTGTGGTGTTTTATTTTTTCATATATATATATATATATATATATATATATATATATATATATATATATATATATAAATATATATATATATATATATATATATATATATATATATATATATATATATATATATATATATATATATATATATAAATAAATATATATATATATAAATAAATAAATATATATATATATATATATATATATATATATATATATATATATATATATATATATATATATATACTTTATTTCAGAATTGGTTGGGAAATTACCACAAATCCAAAAGTGGACATGGTAAATTGGTTCAAAGGAAGACACTCCCAGCAGTAAGGCCAACTGCTTATTCCTTATTTTGTAAGGAATACTCCAAGGGTAAGATCTGACTATTAAAATTTTAAAAAACCTTTTTTTTAAACTTTTCCAATGAATTATAATTCACTTTGAAACTTATAGAATCTGGTAAATTTAATCCAATAACCAATCAAGTTTTGATATAGTTAAGTGACAGTTCCCTTTTTTAGGTCACCTGACTCACTCAGGTGACCTATTGATATATGTTTTCATCTGTCGTCGTTCGTCGTCAATCGGTCGTATACTTTTGAACATTTTTAGCTTCTTCTCTGAAACCACTGAACCAATTTCAACCAGTTTTGGCATATAGCATCAATAGGTGAAGAGGAGTAAAAATTGTGAAATCCATGGCTCTTGCCCCCCTGGGGCCTGAGGAGTGGGGCAAAAACCACTAAAATTAATGCAATCTTTAAAAATCTTCTTCTTTGCTCCTGGACATCAAGCAGTCAAACTGTTCGCATGATTGTACATGTAAGAAGCAATGAGCCCTCTACCAAAATTGTGAAATTCATGGCCCCAGGATCAGGAGTTCCGGTGCTAGGATGGGGCTCTATTGAATTTAGTGAAAATGCATTATTTCTTAAAAAATCTTCCCCTCTGCTCGTGGGTATTAAGCCAATGAACTGTGTACATAGTTATGATGAGGAAGGGTGCCTCTTCCAAAATTGTGAATTTCATGGCCCCTGGGTCAGGGGTTCTGGTGTTAGGGCGGGGCTCTATTGATTATATAGTAGAAATGCATTAATTCTTTGAAAATCTTCTCTTCTGGTCCTGGGTTTTATGCCGATGATCTAAGTACATAGTTATTATGAGGAAGGGTGCCTCTTCCAAAGTTGTTAATTTGATGGCCCCTGGGGGGTACCTGTTGGCTGGGGGGCCCCTAATGATTATATTCTGAAATTTAATTAATGCTTTTAAAATCTGCTCTTTGTTATTAATCAAAAATTTATGATGAGCAAGGGTACCTTTCCCAAAATTGTGATATGTGTGTCCCCAGGGTCAGGGATTCCTGTGAGGTGGGGCACTACTGATTATATGGTGGAAATGCATTTTTTCTTTGTTCTTCTGCTCTGCCTCTTGGTATTAAGTAATCAAAGTAAGCATGCTAAGTGTAGAGTTATGATGAGCAATGGTACTGCCTCCTTCAAAATCGTGAATTTCATGTCCTCTGGTTTAACACAAGAACCAAATTCAATTGCTACATGATACTCAGGTGACCTATAAGGCCCATGGGCCTCTATTTGTCAAATAATATTATTTCATTGTATCTTCATTTCCTTTTTTATAACCTGATGCCACATACATTCATACATATATTTATTAAGTTTTATTAATTTAGTAAGAAAATTATTTTACATTATTATCTTGATTACATGCATGTTCTATTTCACTTGAAAAATACTCAAATTTGTAGATCATCCTGGCTTTAATCCTTCAATATGGAAAATGGAGTGGGAGGCAGCTGGAGAGAAGGAGAAAGAGAGGTGCGCAAAGATGGCGAGGGAGATGTCAGAAGAGGGGGGAAGTGTATCAACAAATGATGATCCCACTACTCAGAAGAAGACCATTAGAACCCTTCTGAAGCAACTGGAATGGACTGTAAATACCTCAGATTTTGATATTTATATATTTAGTAGAGATTTTTGATTTTTTACAATTATTCATGTTAACCTAATTATTTTTGCCTCTACTGCTGTGGATTAATAATTGATTATGAAGGACTAATATTCATGGATTTCATGAATTTAATCTTGCCTATGAATTAACATATCCACAAGGGACATCTTACAATGTATCAGTACACTACAACGAATGTTTTGTAAATATGAAATCATTATGACCCCAAAATCCAGTTAAATTTTGGTTGTCAATGTGCAACAGAGACATTTATCTGAATTGGCTTCGGATTGAATCCAGGGACTCTGGCATGCCAGTCCAGTGGGTTAACCCACTAGTCCAAGCTAGTAGGATGCCATGTACTGTATCTAATGTACACTACCACATATGAACCAACCACCACAGATTAATATGATTTCCCTTTGTGATAGTTTAATCCAAACCTGTTTTAATTATCACAATAATGTAAACAAATTAATTAATTTGTTAATATTATATTCATAAATGCATGCATGTACTAAGGTATGCATTGTTTATGTATATAAATTAAGTCACTCAAAACAAACTTATTTCCTGACTAGAAACAGACAGTATTTTTTAGGGCTGGGACGATATATCGAGATATCGATAATATCGATTCAATGTGAGGATGATACGCATATCGATACGTATGAAGAAATATCGACATATTTCCCAAAAAATTCTGACTAATGTTTTTCTTTGTTAACTTAACATTTTGGGTTTAATATGTAAAATAAATATGCTTAATATAAATATGAATATGAAATACATAATAATTAAGACCAAAATAATTAAGTTTTACAACAGATATACAACTTCTTTGAATAAATTATTCTTATTTGTGAAGAAATATCTTGTTCATTTCAATATAAAAAAAAGAATTTATAACCAATTTAACATATCGTGATACATATCGTATCGTGGCTCAAATATCGGGATACGTATCGATATAGAAAAAGTTGTATCGTCCCAGCCCTAGTATTTTTATAAAAATAGGAGGAAACTTATAGAAAAGATTTTGATTAAATGAAGTATTCAATTTTTCTCTATCAAATATTTTGGCTGGTATAATCATAATTTCAGCTAGGTAAAAATATCAGGTACTAGCAGATTTTGAAAGGCCTGTTTTATTATAACTGTCATGTTTATGATGTCATTTAATCTCCATTTTTTGTTGAAAAGAATCTGTTTTCATATTACATATCATGAAAATTATAAGTATCAGGTTTTTGCAGTCATCTTGGGACCAAAAAATGCTGATTTCTTGACTTCTATTTGAGTCTTCTTTTAATTGAACTCATTTTGATAATGTAAAATGATCTATATTTGTAGAGTAGGCGATTGGAAAATATGGGCTTGCCCAATTTCGCTTTGGTGGCTGAAAATAATACTGTCCACAGCGTTGGAACAGGGAGGGGTCGAGAATTCCTTGATCGTGAGGATATTGAACCAAATTTCAGCCGATTTTGTAATCAAGGTTAGTAGGTCTATAAATTGATATTGGTTTATATGTTAACTTTTGTAATAATCGATAAGGATTACGTGCCATAAGGCCCCCGGTAATATGACAAAAAAATAAAATCTTAATTTTACTCTAATTCATACATGCACTTAATTGTTGATATGTGTATCATTATAAAAATACTGCATGTAGTTGAGTGTAACATTGAAAATTTTCACTCCAAGAAAACCATTGTCAACCGAGGCACAGCCGAGGTTGACAATGGTTTTTTCGAGGGGTGAAAATTTTCAATGTTACACTCAGCTACATGCAGTATTTATTATATTATACTGAATGTTTTATACAAATACATATTACAGTGAACCTTGCGTGCATAAATTCTGCACAGTCAATATTTTTTGGAATAACACCCTTCGTCAAGCAATGTTGACTGTTGCTATGCTGGAGGGCAAGGCTTCATTAATAGTGTTTTTTAACAAATGTTTCTCGATGAATCAGATTCTAATAATTTACGTGAAAGTATAATATCATGGAATACCACTTTTACCAAAAACAAACACCATGTGAAAGATTAAATATTTTTGGGGGGTATATACCCAAGTCAAAGTGGAAGGCAGTTCTTTAGCAGTTTTTTAACCTTAACAGTTCAGTGCTTTAGCAGTTCTTAGACAGTTTACTAGCCTTCTCCTCTGTTGGTGGCAGAAGGTTTTTGTCATACTGATCATTAGGCAGTTTTCTTAGCAGTCCACAATTTAAGCAGTACTTAGCCAGTTCATTAGCAGTAACTTAGCAGTTGCTTAGCAGTTTCCTTAGCAGTATCTTAGCAGTCAATAGGAAGGTTAAGGAGAACTGCTTAAAAACTGCTTAATAACTGCTAAAGGTGTTTTCTTTTGTTTGCTCTACTTATATGGAAATGACTCTGAGTGACCTACATATAAATTTGAAAATTGATTAACTGCTTAAAAACCGGTAAAAAGAATGCTATAAGTACTATTCTTGTCTACTTATAAGAAGATAACACCACCCATATACATGATATATGAATACAAAAATGCATATAATTTATGCTATTGAAAAAATAACATCACATATGGGAATTTAACTTAGTATTGAGATTTAGATCAGGTATGAATTGTATTAAATAAGTCCTTTCATTAAGTCCATTTTCTTGCATAAACGAGTGGCAACTTTAGAGCTTGGTTAATTAATACAGTGGACTAATCTACAGATCCCTCTATCAGTATAGCTTAAATTTATCTGCAAATATTTTGAATTTATACCAAGTACTAATAATTAAAATACAAACTAGATTATACGTTTTATAGTTTAACAGTTATCCAAATGAGAGTGGGGATGACTATTATATCACAAGCCCACACACTTACCATATTTTCTGAAGCATAATACTTTACTGCCAACAAATCTTTTAAAAATTTTCCTATATCACTCAATTCCATTGTTGCTGAATGCATGTATGATCAGATTTTTATAATAATGATTTCCCATCTCATGGAATTTAATTCAGATACACTTGTCACTAAATATTATGTTCACATCCAATCCTGGATGTGGTGATCACAGATAATTGTATTTTCCAAAGCATATATTTTACTTCTTCACTGTATGGGTATATAATATTCCAGACCATCACAAACATCTTCACAATTTGTAATTTTGAACTGATGTGGAAAAGGTGCACAAATCTTGACTGGCTTTCCTCATTGGATACAACCCTTTAGTTTCAAGCAACCAAGGGGGACACAGCAGGTTGTTAATGTAACTAGAGGACTGGATTTGCAAGTTGATGGGATAAAGATTAGAAGCTCATATGCTCATGCTTTTTATAATATGAAGCCTCAATTTATTATAAACTATTGTATCATTTCTAGTAAGATTTTTAGTATATATTTTTTTCTTTCTAATTTTATTTTCTGTATAAGAAACTCCTGCCTGGCCCCCAATTATTTGTGACGTTATCATCAGGAAGCATTAACAGTAACACATGGGCAGTAATGAAGGCTAGTGAAAGTTAGGACCACCAAGAGTGAAAAAGTGTTGAATTACTTCTTATAAGAAGTCGAAATGAATTAGTTGCACTTTTAGCAGTTTTGAGAAACTGCTTGTTTGACTGCTTAAGTTTGTTCAATACTGAACTGCTTACACAAATTCTTAGCAGTTTTTTAACCAGTCTGTAAGCAGTTTTAAGGAATGCTAAGACTAAGACTGTTAAGAACTGCCTAAAAACTGCCAAAAAATTGCCAGACTGCCTAATAACTGTTTATAAACTGCTAAAATAAGCAGTTCACTTTGACTTGGGTAGGCCTACCATGTTTACATCAGATTTCCATTGAATTTTGGCCCATGAAGTTGCCTCACTGTTTGAATTGAAGCCTTAAAAATATACCAGCAAAAGAGGGTACATTTTGCCCCTTTGGCATATATCTTTGTATTTTATTGTCTATACATACCTATATGTGAAAGGAGAAAAATGTACTCAAATAGTGTGTTTTAAAACATTTGAAAATCTTGTTGGCCTTTCCAATCAAAATAAATTCACGTGCTAATTGAGGTACCAATGTAACATTCAAACCAACCAATCAGATAAATGAGTAGCATTTCAGGTGAATAATACAAAAATACAAATGCTAGGAAATTTTAGTATTTAAGAAAAAAAAACAACTTTTTTTTTTTTGCTTTTGGATAGACAATATTATTTTTTCATGCATTTTAGTCAGATGAAATATGAACCATACTTTGCTATTAATTATTTCTATGCTCACAATTAAAAACAATTGTTTTATTGACATACTTTCTAGAATTCTATTTTTCTCCACTCCATTTGGCAAGGGATTGATGGACAATTGCCTATATATATTCCCTTGTATCAGTGAATACAAATTTTATGTGCATTTCTTGACTTGTCCAAAAAAAATAGACAGGTTCCTCACATCATCATTTATAAATGGCCTATGTTGACCACTTAAAGTTTGAAATGTAGAAGAGATGGGATGTAAATTGACCTGAACCATATGTGTCTGTGATAAAATGCAAATTTGTTGTAAGCATCATTCATTCATTGGATTGGACAATTTTTGTCAATAAGCAACTCTTTGTGAACTGTGAAATAATAACAATAGCCCTTTAAAATAATTTCTCAGACCTGTATATCCTTCTTTAATACTTATCTGCCCATTCCTTTCATCTATATTAATAAAAGAAAAAAGCCACAAACCAGTTATAGCTGTAATAGCTAGGGTCTAAAAATTCCTCTATAATGTGGTATTCCTACAACTTATAAAGAATACAAACTATAGACTGATATTTATTTTCTCAAGGTGTTATTTTCCTTTACTCTTATTTTAAAATTACCAGATTGGTATGAGGTTTATTATAATTCATCGTAGAAAAGGGGCCCCAGATCATAGTTCCAGGAATTCATCCTTTAGTAAAAAATATATTTTTAAACATAAATTCTTAGGTATGGAGAAAATAAAGTACATATTAAGTTAAGTGTATTTCATGGATTGTAAATTTTATGTTTTCCTGTATTTTGTATTTCTGCATTTTGTTATCCATTTGATATTTCGATCTGTCCCAGATTGAAGATCAAAGAAAAATTTTTTTTTGTCTTGTCTGAAAATCTTTTTTTTTTCAAAAATATATGATGACCCTTTTTTTATAATGAAATGAGAATCACAAAAAGGAAATATGTATTTTTAATAATCTTTATTTATTACAGATTATTCTACTCCAGAGAAATCAAAAGTCAATGAGCTGCGAAAGACAGTTCAAGTACACATGAACGAATTATACAGTTAGTATAGATTTTATGATCATTTCAAGTCTAGTGTATAGAAGGGTGTTGAATTTTTTTTTAATTGTTAAAAGCATACAAATATATAATATATCTGAGATTTTTTATTGAACAGTATAGGTCAAAAGTGGTTTCAGTTTCTTCAGACCAGTTTTGTCCCTTAGCTACCATTTGGGTTCTCAAAGGGAGACGATGTTCCTTTTGTCAAAATCCGAAAATATATTGCATATACATGTACATGTATAATAATAAAAATTAAGTTTATTCCTGCTTTATAGCTGAAATCTAATTAAATTGGAAATGAATCATAAAATAAATGAAGGATTAATTTTTTATATCCCAATTCTAGAAAACATTTTAGTGTATCGACTTGGCTTAGCCAGAAATATGTCACAAACTTCAGTTTAAATCTCATTATAGATCAGTCATGTAACATGACAAGAATTAATGTTGATGGATACATCAAGCACTGGCCCTATCAAAATGTGTATTATTAACTACCTAATTAAATGATCAAAGTACAATATTAAGTCCCGAGAATTAAATTTTTCAAACTTCAGTGGTTTAAAGAAAAAAATCAGAAGTTTTAAAACTATCTTTAGTTCAGAATGTGTTGCAATGTTTTGAGTCTTAACATAAGTTAAACTCTCCAAATATGTTTATTTGTGGATATTTTAAAATAATCATTCAAAAATTTTTTTTATACCTATCAAGTTTGTGAATGTAATTAATTTCAAAACATTCTCCAAAGAGATGTAATATGCTCTGCCTGCTTCTGTCTCCTATTTATTTTCTTTACTTTGATAGCTTGATAAATTTTTCAAATAAGATTCCTATTGAAAAAAAATGCTTTCCCAGGATATATATATATAAATATATATATATTGTAATTAATTTTCAAAAGCTTTATTTAAATTCCTCCAAAAATGTGTAGACCCGCAGCTAAGGTCAGAATTGTAGAATCTTTTGTGGGTTACTTTGAAGATGAACACTAATAGTTCATGACTGATACTATGGAAAATGATGTAAAATTGTTTTAACAGGAAAGGCTTCAGGCAAAGCAGGGTGCTTTCCCTACAAGATGGTGCGTAAAGGGGATATTGTGGTGGAGGGACTTCCCCAGGCTGTCTTACCTTTGCACCCTCCATCACACTATGGAGAAGAAAAGCTGCAGCTGTTGTTATCTTGTCCCAGCATTTCAATAAAGTATGTGTATAATGGTCATATTTGATCAAAAGTGTTTGATACTTTAAAAAGCATTTAAAGGCACAAACCTTTAAGAGCCAGGGTTACACTGTATATGGTAGTCTCTTTATTTTGATAAAAAGAAAGAAGTAACACTCAGATGAATTTGCACTCTTAGCATATACCTAATTTCTACTGTAGAAATGCTTTGAACATTTCATTAAGCTTTAATTACATATAGTAGCTGATTCACATGTAAAGATCGAAATTCACTTATTCAAAGAAAATGTTTCCTTTCCTCTCTAACTCACAAGAAATTCAGAAGCTTAGATGAACAAGTTTGTCTACTTTATGTTTTTTCATGGAGAACATCACTACTTTGAATGGGCATATAAGCATTTCTACAGAAAAAAGACTGCTTCACTGCTCCTCCTTAATAGGGGAAATATTATATTCTCCTCCAGGGACATTTGGTAGGGTTTTGGAAGCCCAAACTTTGCAAAGGAAGGGTTGGTTTTGACTTAATTGGGGTGTTCAGAGGGTTTACTGAATTTTTCCTTATAGCTCGACCCTAATTTTTCACCAAAAAAATGATTATATTAGGGAGTGTCAAGAAGCTAGGCCAAGTGCATCATTTCAGAATATGTAGAGATTGCAGAGACTCAAACTTGATGCAAAGGTTGCTTATGGCCAGGGGATGAAATATCCTTAAACTACGACTGGTATTCTTGGACACATTTACAATGCTTGAAATCAATGAAATTTCATTTTTTGGGGTATATATTCAGTTTGTACATTTTTTAAATATGTTTGTATTGAATGTTTCATTATTATGCCCAATGGCCACAATTAGCTTCAATAGGACACATTTAGTTTTTAGCTCACCTGAGCTGAAAGCTCAAGTGAGCTTTTCTGATCACCCGTTGTCCGTCGTCCGTCCGTCCGTCTGTCTGTAAACTTTTCACATTTTCAACTTCTTCTCAAGAACCACTGGGCCAATTTTAACCAAACTTGGTACAAAGCATCCTTGGGTGAAGGGGAGTTTAAATTGTTAAAATGAAGGGCCAAGCCCCCTTCAAAGGGGAGATAATCAAGAAAAGACAAAAATTGGGTGGGATCTTTAAAAAATCTTCTTCTCAAGAACCACTGAGCCAGAAAAGCTGAAACTTATATGGAAGCATCCTGGGGTAGTGTAGATTCTAAATTGTTCAAATCATGACCCCCGGGGGTAGGGCGGGGCCACAATAGGGAATCCAAGTTTTACATTGAAATATGTAGTAAAAATCTTTAAAAATCTTCTTCTCAAGAACCACTGGGCCAGAAAAGCTGAAACTTATATGGAAGCATCCTGGGGTAGTGTAGATTCTAAATTGTTCAAATCATGACCCCCGGGGATAGGGCGGGGCCACAATAGGGAATCCAAGTTTTACATTGAAATATGTAGTAAAAATCTTAAAAAATCTTCTTCTCAAGAACCACTGAGCCAGAAAAGCTGAAACTTATATGGAAGCATCCTGGGGTAGTGTAGATTCTAAATTGTTCAAATCATGACCCCCGGGGGTAGGGCGGGGCCACAATAGGGAATCCAAGTTTTACAATGAAATATGTAGTAAAAATCTTTTAAAATCTTCTTCCCAAGAACCACTGGGCCAGAAAAGCTGAAACTTATGTGGAAGCATCCTGAGATAGTGTAAATTCTAAATTGTTCAAATCATGACCCCCGGGGGTAGGGTGGGGCAACACTAGGGAATCCAAGTTTTATATTGAAATATGTAGAAAATATCTTTAAAAATCTTCTTCTCAAGAACCACTGGGCCAGAAAAGCTGAAACTTATATGGAAGCATCCTGAGGTAGTGTAGATTCTAAATTGTTCAAATCATGACCCCCGAGGGTAGGGCGGGGCCACAATAGGGAATCCAAGTTTTACATTGAAATATGCAGAAAATATCTTTAAAAATCTTCTTGTCAAGAACCACTGGGCCAGAAAAGCTGAAACTTATGTGGAATTAACCTGGAATAGTGTAGATTCTAAATTGTTCAAATCATGACCCCCGAGGGTAGGGCGGGGCCACAATAGAGAATCCAAGTTTTACATTGAAATATGTAGAAAATATTTTTAAAAATCTTCTTCTCAAGAACCACTGGGCCAGAATATCTGAATCTTATGTGGAAGCATCCTTGGATAGTGTAGATTCTAAATTGTTCAAATCATGACCCCCGGGGGTAGGGCGGGGCCACAATAGGGAATCCAAGTTTTACATTGAAATATGTAGTAAAAGACTTTAAAATCTTCTCCTCAAGAACCACTGAGCCGGAAAAGCTGAAATTTATGTGGAAGCATCCTTGGGAAGTGTAGATTCTAAATTGATCAAATCGTGACCCCCAGGGGTAGGGTGGGGCCACAATAGAGAATCCAAGTTTTACATTAATATATATAGATATGTAGGAAAAATCTTCTTCTCAAGAACCACTGGGTCAGAATAGCTGAAACTTATGTGGAAGCATCCTTGGGAAGTGTAGATTCTAAATTGATCAAATCGTGACCCCCAGGGGTAGGGTGGGGCCACAATAGAGAATCCAAGTTTTACATTAATATATATAGATATGTAGGAAAAATCTTCTTCTCAAGAACCACTGGGTCAGAATAGCTGAAACTTATGTGGAAGCATCCTGGGGTAGTGTAGATTCTAAAGTGATCAAATCGTGACCCCCGGGGGTAGGGCGGGGCCACAATAGGGAATCCAAGTTTTACATTGATATATATAGGAAAAATCTTCTTCTCAAGAACCACTGGGCCAGAATATCTGAAACTTATGTGGAAGCATCCTGGGGTAGTGTAGATTCTAAATTGATCAAATCGTGACCCCCTGGGAGTAGGGCGTGGCCACAATAGGGAATCCAAGCTTTACATTGAAATATGAAGGCAAAATCTTCTTCTCAAGAACCACTGGGCCAGAAAAGCTGAAACTTACATGGAAGCATCCTGGGGTAGTGTAGATTCTAAATTGTTCATATCATGACCCCGGGGGTAGGGCGGGGCCACAATAGGTATTACAAGGTAGGAAATTAGGTGAAGAACAGCAGGGCCAAAGTTACTCAGGTGAGCGATGTGGCCCATGGGCCTCTTGTTTTAATATATTACATTAAAATTCCTAATTCATGCAATTATTTTGATTTTTTTCCCTATTATCAAGTTATCCACAGTCAGCAGAAGAACCTACAGATTCTCTATCCCAGGAACCATTCATTGAACACTCATCATCTGCATCCTCTAATGAACCATCTACCTCCTCTACTAGGCCATCATCATTGGAACCATTGCCTACATCATCATGTATGCATATATATCTGATTGGTAGTGATATAAAGCTTTCATTATAATGTATTTTCCTTGCTCACAGATTTTTTTTTATTTAATCATTAAACTGATACAAAATCTAGATTAGTAGTTTACTACATGTACTGTAAATGTTACAGAAAAAAATGTGACCAGTTACATCAATGTCTGTTAAGCAGCTTGAGCTACGTACTAGAAAAGAATGTTGATAACGTGTAAACTCAAGCTGCCTAGAAGAAATAACCCTGTTTACTTTACAATATTTCTAAAAATCATTTTCAGTAGGATTTTTTCTTAAATTTTGATTTTCAGAAATGATTAATTGTGAGGCAATGCTTAAGGAAGACAGTTGCCACAAAACGTACAGTACATATTTTGATCAGGACACATCTTATTACTAATATTTTATGAGGAAATAAAAATAAGTTCTTAGTAGGTAACAAAGGTTTTACAGGTAGAGCATATTCATCAGGAAAGAAAACAGAATAAAGAAGATTTTTTTAATAAAGAGTACAATCTAGAAATGCTTTGGAGGGATTCTGAATGCATATACAATGTCAATCACTTTCCTAGTGGAAATAAGTGTTCACTTCAATCCATTGTTTTATTTACACACTAATGTAGGTTAGATAACAGTACATGTTTTTCTGAGAAATATTCCCTTGTCAGTCTGAACAAATGTGTTGAAATTACAGTTTAACTTGCCTGAACTTAGATTTACTAGCCTGTTTATGTTGTGATGTAGAAATGTATGATTTTGTCTTCATCGTTTGCTGCATAGCAATCAAGGTGGTGCAAAATTGTTTCATATTCTATATGCCACAGTGACAACATATAAAAAATCCTGATTAACAAACGCAAGGGTTTATATACCACAATGTTGATAGATAGGTGATAAGAAAATAAATATGGTGTTTGCCTATTTATGAGTTGTGTTCAACTTTAATTTGCATTTTTTAAAAAAAAAATACCGGATATTATTGTTTGTGCAGCATCTGCTTCAACAACCAGTTTGATAGGTAAATTACTTAAAATGATTTATTTGTTGAACCATTGTAGGGTGGTTTGTCCATGGTGACTGTCATGTGAAACTAATATTACTCAATAAGGTACATGTGAATTAATATCTGAAAAAATGTTTTCAGCACAGCATGCCACTACAGAGATGGAGGATGTGGGAAATGACCTTATTGGCATACTTGGAGTGACATCAGAACTAGGTATTCTGCAACTTGTAATTGTTTAATTTGTAATTTTAAGCACTTCAATTGCGGAAATTGAAATTTTTATGGTCACCTCAGGTGACTTACTGTTACTGTTTTTGTTTGTCATCCTTTTTTAATCTATCATCAGTCGTCAGTCCACCATTAACTTTGGAACATTTTCAGATTTATCCCTGGAACCGCAGAACCAATTTCAACCACCTTTTACATTAAGCATCTTTGAGTAAAGGGAAACAAATTTTTTTGATTTTCGTTGTGCCTGTCCCACTGGGATCTGAGGGGTGGCACTAAAACCATAAAATCTTTAATCTTTAAAAAAATCTTCCTTGCTCCCAGGCATTGAGCAGTTAAACTGTTACCATGATTGTAATGCACATTGTTTCCTCTTTCGATTTTGTGAAATTCATGGCCCCAAGGTCAGGGTTCTAGAGAAAGAGTTGAGCTGTAACCTTATTGTGAAAATTAATGCATATATTTTTTTTCTTATCATCTTATATTTAGCAGATAAACTTGGTGCATAGTTATGAAGATCAAGCAATTACTCTACCTTTACCAAAATTGTGACAGTTATGGCCCCATTCATCATGGTGTTCTTATGTACATGCTACAAAATTAAATAAATTATTTTATTTGGCTTACACATGTACATGTAGCTTAAAACAGACTATAGTCTACCTGTAAGAACTATATGCGGTATATGCATATTTTTGCCCCCACAAAAGTCATTTTTTGATAATATCTTGAAATGTGCTGAATTGTATATATTGTATGAGAATTCTAAATTAGCAAAAAATGTTATAGTTTCAAAGTAGGTTATTAGCAATTTTTTCTTCTATGACATCACAAACTATTAGGATTTTGTGTTCTTTTTCAGGAACAGGAAAAAATGGACAAAATTTGTTCAATTTTTACTATAAAATTATACAGCACAGGCCTGCTCCAGAACAATATTTACATATTTCATTGATATCATCATTCTACACATTATATTAAAATATTGAGTTGGAGCAGATTTGCGCTCGGTGACTTTTACTCAAAATATTGACATAATATACACCTTTGTCTGTATAAATCATGGAAATTTTGAATTTACATCATTTTTCTGACGTCATATCTAACATTTGGCATCATGGATTATGAAAATATTCATTGCTTTGAAGTCTGCAGATATCCCCCTGTTTTAGAACATAATTATATATTTCTCCATCAAAGTTTGATTTTGGGGGCAAATATTGGTCATTACCGAATATAGTCCTTTATTTCTTTTGTTCTCAATTTGCACCCCATTCCCACTTAGCCAACACACTTTTACCTGTGTTTTACCTGTATTTTTTCAAAATGTTGACTAAGTGGGAAGACGCCGTGAAAATGCACAATTTCTCTGACAATCCTTTTTTCTGTTTTGGTATAAGAAAACTAAATGTATAGTAATGAAAAGCACAGTGTCTCTTCTAAAATAGAGATTTTTCAGGACCCTAGGGCAGGAGTTCAAGCACCTGCTCGACTTCGACCGAAACAAACTTGCGTGCCTTGCTGGATGCCTATGTATTTTTTGGTACTAAAATCTTTATAAAGAATTGTTTTACAAGATCTGAAAAGGAAACTTCTCAAAAGTTTGTTTTCAATTAATACCACCTACTCAAATTTGCGCATTTTTGGTAAGAATATATAGCAAAATTTAATACTGTTGTGCAACCGTGTTCCTTTACTAGTCACTTTTGTTAAAATTCAGATCCTTTTCAAAAAGTATATATAGCTATGTTAAAAAAAAATGCAAAATTAAGCTTTAAAAGGGGTTATAAACGTCTTTTCTCAAACTTTACTAGTTAAACCTTGTTATCTCAACTTGCCATGATTCCGATCAAACTTTAAAATGTATTCCAAGAATTAGACAAAATGAAGTTAAAACATCAAGAAAAAGTGATTGAACTTGAGACTGCCATTTCTCTGAAAATGATAATGTTTCTTTGATAACATGAAACTAAACCATAAAACTATTCAAATGGCCATGGACAGCAATTAAGTTATAAATTAAAATTACATTTTACTTAATTTTGAGAACAAGGGCACTGCAAAGCATAGCATCCCCTTGCAAGGAGCATTTCTATAAATTAAGGCAGCACTAAACATCAATCCAAATGCAAATTATGTCACTTCCATTTCCCACAAAGGATAAACTAACCCACATACATGCGTTACTACATTCCCTTCCAACTCCGTTGTAAGAGGCTAATAAGAGCACTGATTCCTTATATGTACAGTGCAATAATACAAATAGCATTGATCCTCATATAAATAATTAGTTTTATGACATGTAAGCTCATAGGTCCACTCAATAGAGTGTTGATAAGGTGAATTTAACAATTAATAAATATGAAAAATCTAACAGTAAAGAGGTTTTTTGTAACCATATGCAAGGGACATGGAGCAATTCTATGTAGTTTAATAAAGCTACTGCAAAACTATTGTTAATTTCCCCAATGCATACCAGAATAACCACTTTGTAGTAAACCAGCTGAAGAAAAAATCTTTTTAATTATATCAGCTAGAATTTAGGATTTCTATTAGGAGAAACATTTTCAATGAGTAACTGAATGAAAAAAGGTAGATGATCAGTATCCAAAAGACAGTCCAGTACTCAGTTACTTGTGGATATCACTAATACTTACACACAAACTTACTTTTGAATATGGCCTTTCAATAGTATTTTTTCATCCTCATCAAGGGAATCAGCCAACATTGTCCTGCAAATAGTATAAATATCAAAATGTTTCATATCAAAATATATCTGAAATGAATACATGCAGATGCAAAGAAAAATATATTTTATTAAACTCAAATACATTCGAACCTTGTTATAATATTATGAGAGATATCAAAGATTCATGATATCAGGGTTAAAATACTTAAAGAATAATTGGTAAGGATTTCCAAATCACCTCCACATATCCAAGGTATTTAAGATATCAGTGTTTGAGATACCAAAGTATAACTGTATATCTATAGCTTGTAAATAATTTCAATCCATTAATAACATTTAGTTCCCAATTAATCTTATACAATTTGTTAAAGATTATTCAACTTTAAAAAGTCTAAATAAATTCTTTAAACTACTAGCTACCACAAAACAATTATACTTTCCATTTGATTAACCAAAAAAAAAAAAAAAAAATTATTATTTCTAGAAATAACCATTTGAAGTCTTTGAAGTAATTCTACTTACCTCTGTGTAACAATCTGATTGGAAAGCCAACAGTACCTCTCATCTGGTGTTAAGGTGACTGTAAGAAATTGACAATGAATATAGCATTAACTGGTTATACGAGTACATATGCAAAGTGTAAAAATACATGCATGCATGGTTCTAATGAGTCATGAAAAGACAAAAAAAAAAAAAAAAAAAAAAAAAGGATTTCATGATAATCAGGAAAATTCTGTTTCAAAGAAATAAATATGTTACATCTGTAAATAGCAATATACAATTTTACTCGATATAAAGAAAAAAACAACTCTAAGCTCATTACTCAGTAGCATTCAATCTTACCGGAAACCTGTCTTCCACTTCTCGATAACTCTTTCCAGAGTAAAAACCATTCTGAGGAACTACCTTCAAAAGATAAACATTTTTGATTTAGTGAAGTAAATTCATTGATAGCCTTTCCATGCTTCATCCTAATTATTTTTTTTACCTTATCAAATTTCATAAATTTATAGCATACCATCATGTTTGGCTTCAACAGCAGTGTACACATCTCTGGTTTCTTGTTGTATTTTTTTGGCTTTCTCCAGCATGGCCTTTAATCGTTCGCCTTAAAGTTATTTCAAAATTCAAATTATAAAACAACAAACATCAGTGTATCAAATAATAAAAATATGTTTACTAATAAATAAATCATACAGGAATTCTATAAATCTAATAATCTACCTCCAAAAATGGATAAGTTAAAGATATTGTCATGTAAAAAGAAATGTACCCAATTTTTCTTTTACAGTATTCTATTAGAATAATGTTCAAGTGCATCCACAATCAAATGTTGTCTATTTGAAACAGTCATTTCTTTTGTGATGGAACTGAATTTTCTGAGGTAGGACCACAATCTCTCTACACCTTCTCCATCATTTAGTCCAGTTCCTTCAACAAACCTCTGCCCATATTCAAGCTGAAAAAAGTTTTGGATCAATGTATTACATTTTATTTGGCAAAATTTACTTTTTGGCTTTCAAAAGAAAGACAAGTCTGGATATGAACATATTTAAATTAAATTGGGGATGATTCTAACTAGAAATTGTTATGCTGTTATCAATAGGGTCTGAATTTAAAGACAAAAAACTTAAAGAATTTAACATATTATCAACATATTTTGGAAATTGATATGCCAGTTAATTCACTTTGTTGACTGGTTTCCACTGTAGGGCATTCATCATCAAAACAATTAAGAAATTTAAGAATGAAAAAATTGCAGCTGACATTCTCACAAAGAAGTTAAAAATAGGGTAGATTTTTACACTTGCAGATTTCATTTAAATCACATCAATAAATCTGTTTCACAATTTCAACTATTTCATTCACTCCAGTAATCACCTATGCCCCCTTAAACTTGCTATTTCCAATTTAAAAAAAATAATGCCAATTCTCCCAAACACTTAATTCAAAAAATATTCTTTTACAATAAGATATTACACAATAATTGAGAACTAGATGTGTCGTAACACCATCAATGCCCCCGCAGGTAGCCAAAATTTCAAATGCCGTACTGATTAGAAATTGTGAATTTTTAAAGAAATATAAATCTTTTCTAAGTACAATGGGGATAACTGTCAAAAATCACCAGACCAGGACCAAATTCGAACTTGACCTGTATTTTCTGGTAAAATATCTTCACATCTAGGCAATTTCTACCTTATACATACATCCTTCCAAAAGTTAGTGAGGGGAAAGTGAGAATTTCCTATGTTTGTCTAAGTTCAAGAGGGATAACTCCGTCAAAAATCATCAGACGACGACCAAATTCAAACTTGACGCATTTCTATGATGTATCCATATGTCAAATTTGAATTGAATGTGTGCAACTGTTGCCAAGATAATGAACAGAAAGTCAATGATGACGGAATGACAGAACAGGTTAACACTATATGTTCCAGACCATTTTATGGGGGATGCATTAAAACTAAATGCCGAAGAATTCCAATGCCTTCACAGTGTGCTAAACGATTAAATTTAGGCAGCTGCATTTGAAAACAATCAGCATACTTTTATATTATAAATTTTAATAGAGCATACCTGGCATGCCATATTATGTGCATAACTGTGAAAAACTGGCACAACAAACTTGAAATATGCCTGTAGGTCTTTGTTTTCTTTCTGTTTGACAAAAAAATGAAGTAACAATAAATAAAAACAGAGTTTTTAATGAGACAGTTAGGTCAAAAATATTTCTAAATCTATATACTGATTTTTATTATTTATACCTGCAAGTGTCTCTTTAGGCTACATGCTATGTCATACATAATAGTTCCTGGTCTTTCATCCTGCTCAGAATTGTCAACCAAGTGTTGTAGGAGGTGCACTGAATATGCCAATCTAAATAAATTCAGTAGAATCTAATCATACTGTAACTTGTAGTACATTATTCAAATGAAATTTCATGACTTGTCAACAACTATTTACATATGTACACATTTAGTATTTTAAAGAACTGACAAATTTAAAAAAAAAAAGAAAGAAAAAAAAGGAACTAGTCTTTTTTCAATCACTGAACAAAGAACATTATGTACTACCTCTATATATAACCATACTTTTCCTATTTCCATTAATTGTTGCAGACTATAAAGTATATGATCTCATATCAATACACTCAAATATATGAAGTCCGTTTTTTTTTTTTAAATTAATTACCTTTCACCATGTTTCAGATTTAAAAAAATCTGTGGGATATCATGTTGGCACACAGAACCAAATAAACCAGTGATATCTAATTTATCAGTCTTCTTTTTAGAACGGATGATATTTCCTGCTTGAAAATCTGAGCAATTCTGAAACATAACAAGAACACATTAAAAAAAGTTGCTGCATTTTCATTCTAACTGCATACCTGAAACACTCTTTATGTCTAACAATGACGCAAGCTGTGTATATGATGTAAGATTGGAAATCACTTGACAAAAACAATCCAGACTTTTGATAGCAACATAGCTAGCCAAGGGTTTGTGAGCAAAGTAGCAGATTAGAAACCCTTGGCTAATAAAGATGTTGCAATGCATTATATGCATGATATTTCCTGCATACAATAGCCAGCAAGTTACATGTATTCATACTATGAAATTGAATCAAACTGACAATTACGATTTTATATGCATCACTATGAATTTGGTAATACTGATTCAAGAACAATAAAGATTGATATCACTAATACTAAATCACAGTTTTCTATAAATATGTATGTCATATTTTTTGGGACAGATATGCCATTTCAGAAACCCAAAATATAAACATTTATCTTAATATAACAATCAAATCAACAACATTCCTCTATAAACTCATTTACTTTTTTTGCCTTTTCTAATTATGCTAATTAATTGATACAGCCTTATGTGAACCTTCTTCAATAAAATAAAACACTTACAATACTTTGCTTTTTGGTATCTAGACCATAAGTTGACACAAATGCGTCAACTTTGTCTTGGTCCATGAAAAATCTTTCTTTTCTTC
The DNA here is from genome assembly GCF_033153115.1 of Saccostrea echinata. Lineage (NCBI taxonomy): Eukaryota > Metazoa > Mollusca > Bivalvia > Ostreida > Ostreidae > Saccostrea > Saccostrea echinata. The sequence goes on from NW_026889821.1 coordinate 1,588,941, forward strand.
TGGGTATGCCACTTCCCTCTCCTGATGATTTCTTATGTACAAGACCAAAGTTACCATCCAAGGAAAGTAATTTAGTTACTTCACTCTGAAAATTTATATTGTTAATATAAATACACCTTTTCATTATACTTACATTTTTTCCCCAAAGATCTGTTTAGATATATTTACATTTCCAAATATTTATCCTTAAGTTTCTTTGCAAATTAGAAGATTGTTTATTTTCCCATGAACTACTGTGGATGAGCATGAATATCTCCAATGTTACATCATAATACCACACTTGATGTCAAAACTATAGTGCAAACTGTTTGGCTTTAAAAATGACAGTTGAATGGCATAATTTGTGGCAACTCATCAGAAAAATAATGTAAATATAAGAAATGAATTTGATTTTTGAAAATTCATGAGGTACATGAACTACAACACTTTACGCCAGCATATTTATCACGAAGCGCTAATGCGCTTTATGAACTATGCCAGCATAAAGTGTTGGCGTCATAATTCATGTCCTCATAAATCTTTAAAAATTAAATTCATTTCTTAAATAAAGACAATTTATGATACTCTTAAACCTAGATATCTCATCATAAAAAATGATTGCATTACAACATGTAAAATTTTAATTTGTATAGTAAAACTTACATTATCAAAACTGACAAGTGCCAGACTGATTGAAACAGATGGATTAGAGGGTCCAGTGGCTGATTTACTGAGAATTTAGTGTTTAGTGATTTATCATTAGAGATGCCCGATATTGAAATTTGCAGACTGGAAGTATACCATACTTCAGCATAAATTTTATGTAAAATTTTAGCCAATGTTAAATACATAATGCACACAAAAATCTTCATATCAAAACAGTGTTTCACACCTCTAACATGTGGACAATTAATTCACTCCTCTGTCCACTGACAGTTATACAGTGAACGCTGCATTTCATTTCCGGAATTTTGCATAGCATTGCTGACATTTATTTTTTTCATTTCTGGGATTTTTGCAGGGTTTGCGAAAGTTCACAACACTTACATGTGCCTCAGGAAAAAAAATCTTATTTTCCCTTTATTACAAAACTCATTATTTAGATTTTAATGATTTATTCATCATCTATTCTTAAATATTTTTTTATAAGTAAAATCTTCAATCCTGCTTTCATTTCTGAAAAGTACTACATGAAAAATGTTGGAGATGAAAACTTTAAAATGTCGGAAATGAAAAGTTGAAAATTTTAAAAAAAAATCCAGAAATGAAATGCAGCCACAGTGAAACTTGTAAAACCTGGATGCTGTATACTCTGAAATCTTGCAAATACAGAAATGTGAATACATTCACATTTTTCTTCTAATAATCTTTGTTAAAATAAGCAATGAGTAAATTTCACTTTTCAAGTGTAGATCTTATGCAAATATCTTACATGATCGAAGAAAAACTTGTTTACCCATACTAAAAAAGTCAAGATACTATATTTCAAACAATTTTCATCAATATACATGAAATATATACCCATATCTCCCATTGAAGTTACTGGTAGATATTTCAGTTTACTTAAACAAGAGGCCCAAGGGCCTTAACGGTCACCTGAGTATAATACAACAATTTAGAGGATCCATAGAGTATAAAATGAACTGAAAGGTGAAGCTTTGTTGCCCAAAAGCAAGAAAAATACTAGGGTGATCAGGATCAACAAAATAATTAATCTAGTATTCATTGATAGTTTATGAATTAGGTTCTAATCTGTTCTCCATTTATCACTATCACTATACAGTGTATTAAAATCTATCAGTGCTTCTGTACTATTTTAATTTCTTGTTGAAATCTCTTACATTGGCCTCTCTTGGTCTTTGATGAACATTTAATAAGACAAGTTATTTTTGTTCCATTTTTATTTATTTATTACTTATAAGTCTCTCTGATCATTAAAAGTATGAAAATACTTTTTGTATTATACAATAAAAATTCTTGCTTAATTCTCTTATTCTATTAACCTTTCAAGTACATTGTTTACAGTGATTAATTATCAAAAGTAAATGGCAAAGGGGAATAACTCCTCTCAGTAGAATACAAATTAATAGAGCTCTGGCCAGGACCAGAACACTTGAACAAATGGTCCAGATGTTCAAAAATCTGGTAAAAATACCCTTCCTTATTAAAACTTTTAATCTTTTTGCCTCTGATATGCCCAAGCGCAGAGAAAATTTTTAAAGAAATAATGCATTTTTACTTCAGATTCACTATATTATCAATAGAGCCCCCCCCCCCCCCTCTCCACCAAGAAACACTACAGTCTCTCACCCTGTGACCAGAAGTTTGCTCATCATAAGTAATCACTTTGTTTATCTGCTTAACACTAAGGAGCAGACAGGATTATTTAATAGAATTAATGCATTTTCACTATATTATCAAGAGCCCCACCCTTACACCAGCACATCTGACCCGGGTCATGCAATTCACTACTCTGGAAGAAGCACTCTTGCTCATCATAACTATATACTTAGCTTCTTTGCTTTTTAACCAGAAGCAGAAAAGAATATTTTCAAAGAAATTTTGCTTTTTCACTATATAATCAATAGAGCCCCCCCCCCCAAAACCTTTTCACTAGAACCCTTGACCCTGGGGCCATGAACTTCACAATTTTGGAAGAGGCATCCTTGTGTATCATAACAATGTATTTAGTTTGTTTAAATAGTACCCAGGGGCAGAGAAGAAGATTTTCAAAGAAAAAATTCACCTTCACTATAGGATCTATAATAGCCCCACCCTAGAACCAGAACCCCTGTCCCTGGGGCCATGAATTTCACAATTTTGGAAGAGGCATCATTGCTTATCATAACAATGTACTTAGTTTGTTTCAAAAATACCCAGGAGCAGAGAAGAAGATTTTTAAAGCATTAATGCATTTTCACTATATAATAAATAGAGCCCGGGCCCTAACATCAGAACCCCTGATCCAAGGGTCATGAAAATCACTATTTTGGAAGATTCACCCTTCCTAATAACATAACTATGTATTTAATTAGTTTCAATTATACCCAGGAGAAGAGAAGAAGATTTTCAAAGAAATAATGCACTTTCAGTATATGATCTATATAGCCCCACCCTAGCACCAGAACCCCTGACCCTGGGGCCATGAATTTGACAATTTTGGTAGAGTCACCCTTGCTTATCATAACTATGTATTCAATTTGATTCAATAATACCCAGGAGTAGAGAAGAAGATTTTCAAAGAAATAATGCACTTTCACTATATGATCTATATAGCCCCCCCCCCCCCCCCCCCCAGCACCAGAAACCCTTACCCTGGGGCCATGAATTTCACAATTTCGGTAGAGTCACTCTTGCTTAACATAATTATGTATTTAATTTGTTTAAATAATACCAAGGAGTAGAGAAGAAGATTTTCAAAGAAATAATGCACTTTCACTATATGATCTATATAGCACCCCCCCCCCTCCCCACCTAGCAACAGAACCCCTGACCCTGGGGCTATGAATTTCACAATTTTGGTAGAGTAGCTCTTGCTTAACATAACTATGTATTTAATTTGTTTCAATAATACCCAGGAGTAGAGAAGAAGATTTTCAAAGAAATAATGCACGTTCACTATATGATCTATATAACCCCACCCTAGCACCAGAACCCCTGACCCTGGGGCCATGAATTTCACAATTTTGGTAGAGTCACCCTTGCTTATCATAACTATGTATTCAATTTGATTCAATAATACCCAGGAGTAGAGAAGAAGATTTTCAAAGAAATAATGCACTTTCACTATATGATCTATATAGCCCCCCCCCCCCCCCCCAGCACCAGAAACCCTTACCCTGGGGCCATGAATTTCACAATTTCGGTAGAGTCACTCTTGCTTAACATAATTATGTATTTAATTTGTTTAAATAATACCAAGGAGTAGAGAAGAAGATTTTCAAAGAAATAATGCACTTTCACTATATGATCTATATAGCACCCCCCCCCTCCCCACCTAGCAACAGAACCCCTGACCCTGGGGCTATGAATTTCACAATTTTGGTAGAGTAGCTCTTGCTTAACATAACTATGTATTTAATTTGTTTCAATAATACCCAGGAGTAGAGAAGAAGATTTTCAAAGAAATAATGCACGTTCACTATATGATCTATATAACCCCACCCTAGCACCAGAACCCCTGACCCTGGGGCCATGAATTTCACAATTTTGGTAGAGTCACCCTTGCTTATCATAACTATGTATTCAATTTGTTCCAATAATACCAAGGAGTAAAGAAGAAGATTTTCAAAGAAATAATGCACTTTCACTATATGATCTATATAGCTCCCCCCCCCCCTCCCCCTAGCACCAGAACCCCTGACCCTGGGGCTATGAATTTCACAATTTTGGTAGAGTCACTCTTGCTTAACATAATTATGTATTTAATTTGTTTCAATAATACCCAGGAGTAGAGAAGAAGATTTTCAAAGAAATAATGCACTTTCACTATATGATCTATACAGTCCCTCCCTAGCACCAGAACCCCTGACCCTGGGGCCATGAATTTCACAATTTTGGTAGAGGGCTCAATGCTTATTACAATCATGCAAACAGTTTGACTGCTTGATGTCCAGGAGTAAAGAAGAAGATTTTTAAAGATTGCATTAATTTTGGTGGTTTTAGACCCACCCCTCAGGCCCCAGGGGGGCAGGGACCATGATATTCACAAATTTTGTTCCCCTTCACACATAGATGCCATATGCTAAAATTGGTTGAAATTGGTTCAGAGGTTTCAGAGAAGAAGCTGAAAATGTTCAAATGTTAACACACGACGCACGACGGACGACGGACGAAAACAGATAGCAATAGGTCACCTGAGTGACTCAGGTGACCTAAAAAAAAAAAAAGGCTCAATCTGATATTGGAAAAGAAGTAACAGGTATCAAGATTCACTTTTATCATTTTTACACACATACCTCACTACAGATAGGGCATTCATTGGTACTTTCAATATGGTTCTCTTCATACATCTCTCTATTGTTAAACTGAGATCTATGGAAACGATATTCATTGAAAGAATCCCCAACAAGACTTCTGTATATATCTTTCACCTGTAGGTACAGAAACAAAATATTTAAGCTTTTTGCAATAAAAATATACATTTCAAAAGATAACTGGTTTTATTGATGCTGAATTCAGAAAATACTGTTCTTCAATAAACTGCTGCTTGATAAACTACAGTAAAACACGCTTATAGTAAACACGCTTATAATGAATTGAAACTTATAGCAAAGTGATTTTCATTTCCCATCAGACTTTAAAATATATTGTAAACTTAACAGATAAAACGAATTAGGCTTATAGCGAAGCAAAATCACCTGTCCCTGGCACTTCGTTATAAGCATGTTTTACTGTACTACAAAGGCAAAGATATATAGCACATCCATATATAATGTAAAATTGATTAATTTCACAGGGATTTATTTATTATAGTTTTCATGACATGAAGAGACTCAGGAATTCATAAATGTACACCCCCCTCCCCCCAAAAAAATATTGAATTTCAATATTGCAGCATTAAAATAATGTTTCCTCTTTAATCACAAAATAAAATCTCTTTGAACAAGTAATGACCTAACCATAAAATTTTATCCCATGAAAATTAGTGATTTAACAGTATACAATTTAATTGTATTCCAATTATATTTTGTTGTATTTAAATGTCAATTTACTCAGATGTCATTCAGTTTCTCTATCTTGATATAAATATTATTTCAGATTTTAATCATCATGCTAAAATAAAATTTATATGAATTGAACGATTCCCTTCAGGTCAAGTTTCTTTGATTAAATACGACTCAAAAGTATATTCTTCAGTCTAATTTGAATTGCCTACTGTGACCTTTACCTTTAATGAAGATTTTAAACTCAACAAGGCAGTGCATGCATCTCATTGTGACATGTCCATTGAATAAGATAAAGATGTGAATTAAGATATAGATCCGATTGGTTGTCTGAAACTTTTACTCCTCTCAAAAACTTCCCTAAGCCCACACTGATGCTGGCATAAAAAGCTCTTTCAAGTGTTATACCAGTAATTATTTCTTTTCTTTTCTTTTTTTAAACAAATTCCACTTCCCTCTTTTATCAATATTGCAATAAATAATGATACAAAGAAGACAACTGAGCAACATAATCATTACTACAATGCATCTCCTATCAGTCCTCTCTCAAATAGGATCTTCTATAAAGCAGTTGAGGTAAAGTTAATATATATATATATATATATATGTATATATATATATATATATATATAGAGAGAGAGAGAGAGAGAGAGAGAGAGAGAGAGAGAGAGATATTTATATATAACAATAACAATTACCTCATCAGGTCGCACCATAACAGGAAATCCATTTTGAGATTGAATGATGGCATCACAGAAGGATTTTAAAGATAAATGCCCCTCAAGCTGAAGGACCACAGCCAATTCCATCAATTTAAAATCAAATGCAACACGGGGAGTTTCAGGAGAAGATGGCCAAAGTCTGCACCTGACTAAAGTGATAGACTCCTTCTCACACTTGCAAAATTGCATATTTATCTTATGCTGATGTCCTGAAATTCAATTAGAACCGATATAAATGTTATTTTCAGGGTTATTCTTTTTTTTTTAATAAATGCTTGAATAATTTCATATTGTTTACAAATTTGCCAAGGAAAACTGTTAATGAGAGTGAAATTCATTATAACAAATAAACTATATACATATGGAGGCTCAAAAACCTAAAATACTACCATTTGTGTCTGCATGTTTTTCAAATTTCTTAATCTTGATGACTTTTACTTTTAAAACATTGGTACATAATATGTTTCATATAAGATCTTTGATTTAAATTTTGAACCCTTCTTTTGTGGCCCTTTCCTAGCTCTGAGGGTCAAGACATATCAAATAAACTTTAATCTGCAGTAGATGGGGATGCTAACATACAATAACACTTATAAATTTCATTTGAGACAGAATACACTTAACTTGCTAAAAGATTTAAGCTTTATTTATATGCAAATATTTGTACAAACTATTCTATGCCTGTCCTATCCCAAAGAGTCATGACTTGATCAAAATTTAATTTTTTGTTAGGGTCTGGAACTAACCATCATTCACTGTAATGAACTACAGGTAATGTTAGCAAGTTCACAAAGTAATGCCCCCTGGTGCAATATTTTTAAAATGCCTATTTGTAATCAATTTTTGCAAGTGTGTCCTTGATCTTGCCAAATTGTCCTTGATTAAAAAAAGAAAAAAGGACATGATTTTAGGTTTCAAGTATTCGTTGAGTGAAAGATGGACATCCAATTTTTTTCCGTTAGAAAATACACAAATCATAAATTTTACAATTATTCTGCCAGTGACCTTGAACTTGCCAGAATGAACTTGGAGCAAGATCAAGACACACCTGCAGGCATAAAAAAAATCTTTGTACCATGTATAAGGTTTCAGTGAATCTACATTACAAAGTACAGCTTGGAAAAGATTGCATAGACAGACAGATGGCCAAGGTGATTACTATATCCCCACCCACCCACCTTTATTTGAAAGGGGGGGGGGGTATAAACAGCTTAAAGAAGGGACAATTAGCTCTCTAAAACCAATTCTCATTTACTCAGGAAACGATTCAATTTTGTACAAAATTTTAACATCTCACAATCGTGAATGTTAATTTAACACATTTGAGGTGTGTGCGTTTCTTTTTTTTCTTTTTTTTTTTACTTGACAAAAGTACTTCCCCTTAATCTGAAGTGGGCATTTAAAAACAAAAAAATATGCTTTTTCAGTCTTTCTTACATTCAACTGCAAAAAATAAGAAAAAAATTTAAAAAAAACATTTGGAGACATAGATTATAAACTACAACAAGAGGCCCATGGGCCACAGCGCTCACCTGAGTAGTTTTTTTCCCTGATGTTATTCACCTGATTTCCCCCCTTTTAATACCTCTTGTGGCCCCGCCCTACCCCAAGGGGTCATGATTTGAATAATTTAGAATCTACACAACCCCAGGATGCTGCCACTTAAGTTTCAGCTTTTCTGGCCCAGTGGTTCTTAAGAAGATTTTTTTATGACCCCACCCTATTTTTGTTTTTTCTTGATTATCTCACCTTGTTAGGGGGCTTGGCCCTTTATTTTAACAATTTAAACTTCCCTTCGCCCAAGGATGTTTTGTAATAATTTTGGTTAAAACTGGCCCAGTGGTTCTTCAGAAGAAGTTGAAAATGTGAAAAGTTTACAGCCGGACGGACAACGGGTGATCAGAAAAGCTCACTTGAGCTTTCAGCTCAGGTGAGCTAACAATTAGAAATGTGGTTACCTGATAGGCTTATCACAGCAAGGATTTTGGTGTAGGTGGTGGGACATTCCTAATGATCTTCCCTTCCAATGCATGTTTCAGATGAATTCTCATATGGGACATACATATCATTCTTAAAAAGACAAAGGAAATTTAAAAAATGCATATAAACCAGAAGGGATATTTATAAACTTTAATTTTGTAATTTTTTGTATTAAATTAAAGTTCATTTTAAGGAAGTTCATATAATTGTGAAAAAAAAAATTAAAAAAAAAAGTAAATAAGGCCAAAAATTTGTTTTTTTTGCCCTCTCCCAAAAGAGGATAAAAAAATTGTGTAGGTAGGTAGGGGCAAATATTCTTTTAGTCAAAAACACCTGCAAATGTGAAGTTAAAATAGTTATTAATAATTAAAAAAAAAATTGTTTCCTGGAGGTCAAAAAATTTTTGAATCAGGCTGTTTTTAGTCAGTCGGTCGGAAGAGGGCAAACAAACAATTCTTTTTAAAGATGACCAGCTGATTATTATTTACTTTCCAAACACATGGCTTGTGAAAAAGCACTACACTGTGGAGTTTTGTGCAGCATGTTTCACAGTAGTATGCTGTTGGACCACAGTCTGGACAGTAGATAATATGCATCGTCTCCTTGCCACAAAAACAACATTCCCATGTTGATGGGCACATTTCCTCAATTCTAGCCCTTAGCATTGAAGGCTGTACTGTTTCCCATCCTTCTCGTTCTTTAGTTTTTCTGGATACATAAGTCCTTACATCTATTTTTCAAAATAAAATTAATAAAATATTCTAAAGTTTGTAATACATAACAAATTGGTTCACATGCTTATCTCTGATAACTTTGTTGCTTTTCCTTTCTTGTTATTTTTTTACTAAGAGATTAGACGGTCTTGGAGGACCCATGATAGACAATGAGCAACAGATTTAAAGTAAACCAGAGAACTGTAATCCCTAAATCTCAATCGAGTCTGACACCTTGGTCCTGATGTTTGTCAGGAAAGGTTTCACAATTTTTTCCCACTTTATTCCCATGAAAAATTTTGACCTCATATTGTTGACCCACCCTTCACCCAAGAGGTCTTGGCTTAAGTGGTCTGAATCCACATAAGATGGGGATGCTTCAGTATCAACATGAAAAACATTGGTCTTGATTTTTATAGAGGAATTTAGACAGTTCATAATCATTATATACATGTATTACCATGAAAAACTTTATTCTCGTTCTGGAAGTAAAAAAGAAATGTGGTGGTTATATTTAAAGTCCTTATTGCTATGAGGATGCATGTAAAATTAATTCATACAATTACCTTCCTGAACAACTGAAGTTGATGGCTGATCCAACAGTTCCTCTGTGGCAATTTTCTTTGGTTTCTTGGAACCTGAACATTTTGGCTCAGACTTCACAAATTCAATTTCTTTTCCCTCTTCCTTGTATTTAATTACTTTAATTTTTTGTGAATATTTTTTTACTTCTAAGTGGCATCTTTGCTTTTAAGTGGCATATCTGAACAATAAAAATGAAAAATACCAACATGTAATTCTGGACATAATACACTCAATATTGACAAAAGCTGATCAACATATGACAATGATTTCAAATAATTATTTGACCTTTACATAGCCACTGCTTCACTATCTGATCCTCAGAATGTAACCAAGCTGTAGAGAATGTTAATATGTAAATGTTAACATAAATCAAAAAAAAAAAAAAAAAAAAAAATATGTCTAAGTAATACCTTATCTTAAAATATGGGATCTAGCTCTCAATACATAATAGTGATGAACATGGGCATAAGAAAGGGGGGAGGGGCCTGTGTCCCCCCAACAATTTTTTTTTTTTTTGCGGACATAATGATATAGAATATTATAGAAAACAAAGCTGCTATATTGTGTATAAATATGCTCGTGTCCCCACAATAAACAAGAGGCCCATGGGCTCATCTGAGCTCTTCCTGTTCTTAATCAGCAGATTCATCTTTCAAATGTGTGATACATTCCAATATAAATTGCAAGTTGTAGCCCCACCCTATCCCCGGGGTTTATGATGTGAACAAACTTCAATCTACACTATCTGTGAATGCTTCCATATAAATATGACTATCATGGTTTTCCTGTTCTTGAAGAGATTTACAAGCATTTTTTCTTATATGTCCATTATGGCCCCACCCTATGCCCAAGGTCATGATTTGAACAAACTTGAATCTACACTACATGAGGATGCCTAAATATTATGACTAATCATGACTATGCTGTTCCTTGGAAAAGGCTTTTTAAAAATATTTCCTTTGTTTTCCTATGCAATACTTTGATTGCCAATTTTGGCCCCACCCTTCCCCTGGGGGTCATGAATGTAATAAATTTAAAATCTACACTACCTGAGAATGTTTCTTTTTAAATATGATTGATCATGACTATGCTGTTTTTAAGAAGATTTGAAAAGATTTTTCCTATATATACCAATGTAAAACTTTGTTTGCCCAAAGTGGCCCTGACCTACCTCTGGAGGTCATGACTTGAAAAAAAAAATTCTTCTTTTCTGGCCCAAATAGTTATTGAGAAGAAGATTTTTAAAGATTTTTAAATGACCCTAACTTTTTACTATTTCTTCATTACCTCTCCTTGGAAGAGGGTGTGGCCCTTTATTTGAACAAATTTGAATCCCCTTTACCAAAACAAACTCGTTGAAAGTGGCCCAGTGTTTCTGGAGAAGAGGATGCAATTGTAAAAAAGTTATTATCAATTTCAGTGAAGTGTGCCATTTGGCATTACGTGACAATCTATCTCGACAGATGCGCCCAGCGTAAACAATTCACGCCCCCGGTATAAGACCTGTGTGATTGGTCAAATCATTTTGTCAACATTGACACGGAAATAGCCTGTTGCACAAGCAACCAATCAGGGATAAGGAGAGACTACTATTTACCTTGAGTGCAGCTGTCCTCATAGGTTGTGTCGTAATGCAAAAAGGTACACTTCACTGGAATTAATAAAAATGACAACAACAAAAACGACTACAACAAACAACGGACTAAACGCATTCCAAAATCAAAACAGAAAATTTTTTTTTTTCTGTTTTAGGCATTTTGCCCTCAGGTATTGACAAAATCTAACAAAAAAAAAACAGTTTTATAAGATATTTATTCATAAGATTATGAAAAATCAGCATTTTTCTAACGGATACACGATCTAGTGTCACAAATAAACTGAAATTTAAATATTTGGAGGAACTATTGACAATTTAGCAAGACTTTACGGGGTAAATTTCCCCCGAAAGAAAATCACTGATTCACATCTTAAAGATAGCAAAAACATACAGGGTAAATTTCCTCTCAAAAATTACATTGAAACAGTACCTAAAGTAATTCAAAACAAAAGCAACAATCTTTTAGATAACAAGACTTTACGGGGTAAATTTCCCCCCAAAGAATATCACTGATACAGTTTTCACTACTCTTATAAAAAGCGAACATTACACTTTTAAAATAGCAGAACTCTACAGGGTAAATTTCCTCTCAAAAATATGACATTGATTCAGTTTATGTACAGTGTTTGAAAGCAAATGCAACCATCTTGATGATAGCAAGACTTTTACGGGGTAAATTTCCCCCCAAAGAAAATCTCTAATACAGTATTTATGATTCGCAAACATCGTGAAGATGGCAACAATCTACAGAGTAATTTTTCTCTCAAAAATATTATTGATACAGTTTATACACAGTATTTCTAAGCAAAACACCAATCTTGTAGAAAGCAAGATTTTACGGGGTAAATTTCCCCTCCAAAAAATATCATTAGCTGACACAGTATTCATTACTCTTATAAAAGCGAACATTACACTTTGAAAATTGCAGAACTCTACAGGATACATTTCCTCTCAAAAATGACATTGATTTAGTTTATATACATTGTTTGAAAGCAAATGCAACCATCTTGATGATAGCAAGACTTGACGGGGTAAATTTCCCCCCAAAGAAAATCTCTAATACAGTATTAATGATTCGCAAACATCGTGAAGATGGCAACAATCTATAGAGTAATTTTTCTCTCAAAAATAATATTGATACAGTTTATACACGGTATTTCAAAGCAAAAACAACCATATTTTAGATAGCAAAACTTTACGGGGTAAATTTCCCCCAAAAGAATATCACTCATACAGAATTTATGCTTCACAATATCTTGGCGGTAGCAAAAATCTACAGGGTAAATTTCCTCTTAAAATAATTATTGATACAGTTTATCTTATAAAAAGCGAACATTACACTTTGAAAATCGCAGAACTCTACAGGGTAAATTTCCTCTCAGAGATGATATTGATACAGTTTATATACAATAATTAAAAGCAAAAACACAAACACCTATCGTTTAGATAGCAAGACTTTACGGGGTAAATTTCCCCCCAAAGAAAATAACTGATATAGTTTTTATGATTCACAACATCTTAAAGATAGCAAACATATTCAGGGTAAACTGCCTCCCAAAAATAACATCGATACATCTTCCATATATTAATTCAAAGCAAAAGCACCAATGTTTTAGATAGTAAGACTTTACGGGGTAAATTTCCCCCCAAAGAAGGTATCACTGATACAGTATTCACTACTCTTGTAAAAAGCGAACATTACACTTTGAAAATCGCAGAACTCTACAGGGTAAATTTCCTCTCAAAAATGACATTGATTCAGTTTATATACAGTGTTGAAAGCAAAGGCAACCATCTTGATGATAGCAAGACTTTACGGGGTAAATTTCCCCCCAAAGAAAATCACTGAAACAGTATTTTTGATTCGCAAACATTTTTAAGATGGCAACAATCTATAAGGTAATTTTCCTCTTAAAAATGACATTGATAAGTTTATATACAGTATTTCAAAGCAAAAACACTCATCTTTAAGATAGCAAGACTTTACGGGGAAATTTCCCCCAAAGAAAATCACTGATACAGAATTTATGCTTTGCAATATATTGGAGGTAGTAAAACTTTACGTGGTAAATTTCCTTTAAGAATATTACTGATACAGTTTAGATGTACATCATACTTAGAAAAAACAAACATTAAACTTTGAAAATAGCAAGTATGTACGGGTTAAATCCTTCCCTCCCAAAGAGTATCAATAATACAGTTTATATTATTCAAAGCATGACCAAACACTGCAACTCGATGATAGCAAGACTTTACGGGATAACCCCCCCCCCCCCTCCAAAAAAAAAAAAAAGAATGTCAATTATGCAGTTTATATAATTCACAGAATAAATCAAATATTGCTTTTTGAAAAAAAAAACAGAACTTTTCAAGGTAAATTTCCTCTCATAAAATAAACTAATTCTGTATATATTGTTTACAGAAAAGCATACATTACATCTTGATGACAAAAAATTTCATATTAAAGAATATTAAAAATATATTATTTTTATATCACAAACGATACTTTTATCTTAATAGCATGCAAGCTGGAAAAGCTAAATATTAAAGTTAACATAATATTAAACCTTCTAAACATAGAAAAACATACAAAAACGTAAAAAAAACCTCTGACATCTTTCTTTCTCTGTTAAAGGTATAAGATTTCTTTGTGCCCCGTTACACTTTCTTTATTTAAACATCGTCCTCCTTTAATATCTTTGACCGAAGTTCCAATACTATGCTTTTCTCTTGGCTGATACACTAGACAGATTGTAGAGTGCATTTTCCAAAGGAAATCTGGCAATCCTATTCTGAACCAATCCATAGTCGACCTATGGATGAAAATTTTAAGTCTCATAAACTTCAATTTTCCAAAGCCTTAGGCATTTATATATGATTTCATGACAGATATGACTGGTTTTATATTGCGCACTAGAGTAGATCAGCAGGTGCCTGCTCCGAATTTTTGTAAAACAGTCTTTCTGTTTATATTGCATGGAAATTGCATTCATCTAAAGATCCCCCCCCCCCCCCAATACACACTCATATACACACATACATTTATACATGTTTCTGAGAATAATGCTTATTCGTGATATGGATCTACATAAGATAATCAAAAAGGTTACTTACTATAGTATTGTATTTGTATTGTACATGTATTACTGATGTCCTCTAGGTCCATCATGGACATTTTTTAAGGGGAAGTGAGAGAGGTAACTAATAGCATATGCAGATAGTTTTACTGCAACCTAAATGTTGGTTAAAATTTAACATTTCAGCTTCAGTTATTAAACCTAAAAAATATATATATCGTGACATATATAAAATTGTATATTTACCTTGTTTGTTCAAGATTTGGACTTGAATTTGTAGTTCAGTTCCAGCACTAAGCAGTCTTTTTTGTATCGAATCGTCCATAAAAGTACACTTTTGAAACATTCTTAAAGTACTTGCGTGCGTCCACAAAACTGAGAGGTCATCTAGCTTGGTTTCCTTTCCCTAATTTGCTTAGTGTTCTGTGTGACCTTTGGCGTGGATGAGCCAGGGAACAAGGCAATGAACGCCGGCCATATCAATACGGCCAATAATATTTAAATTCCCAACTCACTATTCATCATGTAGTGTATATTACAGGGAACGGACACATTGCTTTCAAGGAAAATGAGTGAATTTATCAATGGGTGGTTGCGAGAAAAAAAATTGAGGTGATCAGTTTCTCATCACTTTACTGTTTACTCTTCCGCTGCGTGAATTCCAGATGTTAATCAACCCTTTATTGGATAGCATTGCGGTCATGTCATAAATCTGACCAAAGCTAAAATAATTTCTACATTTTCTCTGCATCCATGTCTTGATCTATAAAAAGCACAGGTTGACCTTCTTAAAACTTGGTGACATTTTACATTTTGCTTTCTATATTCTGGTGTCTAAATTTCCTAGCTGTATTCTTTGCGGAGTATCGGATGTTAAGTGCAAAAATTAATGAAAGAAAGATAGACAAAAAATTTAAACATAAGATTTTTTCATGTACATGTACCATAATTACAATAACGAAATCTATCTACTTCTGTTGTTTATATTTTTATCTTTTACGTCCTTTTTCCGAAATTATAACACGTTATATTTTGTGTACATGTACATGTGTATATGTACAGATTAAGAGAAAAGTACATGTATAAAAAAAAAAAATAAAACTACTGGTATACATGGTAGAGACCGTGAACCATTACTTTAAACAGGCTCATATCGGCAATCATATATTTGATAAGTAGAATGAAGAAAAAAGGAATTCCCCGAGTGTTTTTCGAGTATTAATCTCATCTAAATTCTTATGATACCATTTTTGTGATTAATTTTAATAATTGAATATTTACACTGCACATATAGGCAGAATTATTTATGAAAATTTTCAAAGAACAGAATTGTTACTTAGCAGACATTTTCGACAATCGATTATGCCGGAAATGTCAGAGAGGATTGCGATTGTCATAGTCAAGGTCATTCTATTTTAGTTCAAAAACGTATCCTTTACAATTACTTTCTCTATTCCACGTTACACAAAACAATTCCGCGCAGCCAAGTACAGATGGCTATCAGATTTTCAACCCATTAGTTCACGATTAGTAGCAATGTGTGCTCAGCATGTATGCTTTAGGTACTCAAAGGCAATGATATCGCATTGCCCATCCTGCAGAAGTCACCATGCAATTCAGTCAATTAATTAGAAGAAAACAATTCTTTTACACTCTATTGCTTAGCATGGTATTACAAGATATAAAGAAATACACAAAGAATGCATAGTTTTTTTTTAATGTCAAAAATGATGTACTCATAAATTTAATTTTTTTTAAAGTTCGGAATAAAGTTCTATTAATATTGCTTTTATATTAGCTTTTTTTTAAAATTGATTTTTCTTTTTATAACTTAAAGGAGTAGCCGTATAGATAGATGAAAGAATAACTGTTCATGATTTTTGTTACATCTTGAAAAAAAAAAATTCAATAGTGCAATAAAATACTGCCACATTAATGAATTATGCATATGCGATTGCAGTAGAGTACATGTAAAACAAGTAACTTAGTATAATGGAATGAAATTCAATGACCTTAAAAAATCAACAAATTCAAAGAGGGCAGCTTGTGCATTGCAAGAAATCCCGTCCGATTTAGCTGTGAGCTGAACTCAATACAAGTGCTATTAACGCTAATCACTGATATTCCCCTAAGAGTGATTCGAGACAATTGATGGCAGAATCTTGGAGAGGTGGATCTAAGGGGAAAAAATACTTTTACAATTTTTTTTCTTCGGATGTCATTGATAAATTTAGCATTTATTTCCTTTGATATGATTAATTATTTTGCTACCACGCATTCTTCTACATTTTTACATGTGGAATTTATTTCAATTTTATTTAGAATTAATTTAAATTTTTCTTGGAATTTAGCGGGTTTTTTTTAATTATAGCCTTTAAATATTTCTGAATCTAAGGAGAATCCATAGTGTGCAAGTCCCTCTAGGACACAGCGAGTTACATGTACCCCATACGATGCATATTTCACTTACCCCTTGAGAAGAAGGTAAACATGACCTATTTACACCCTTCCTACTAAGCATTCAAAGGCAACATTTCTCAGTATTTTAAATTTCAATATTAATTCTTTTCCCAACACACTCTCCTTTCAATGCCCTAAAATCAGCCCAATCCACCCCGTATACATCATTAGACATATTTAAGGGAGAAAACTGTGTTTTTAATTGGTACTACTTGCGTGGTCAATGAAATGGGGTAAAATTAGTAACCTATGACATACTTATACCTTCTACCATCAAATTAAGGGTTACAGATTCGAACATTTATTTTAGTTTCCTTTTTGTTTTACTTTGTTTATAGTTAACTCGTTTATTTCCTATAATTATATGTTTCATTTTAAATTCATTATTATTATTGAGCGCGTAGGATATTGAAATCATGCCCTCCCCCTCCCCCCTCCCCCCCCCCCAAAAAAAAAATAGGGCCTCAAATTGTTCTCTGAAAATGTTTTAAAGCTTTAATTTTTAAAATCTGTAAAAGTTTTGGATCCTTCCCTCAACACTGCTGACATCATTTGTCTCGCAACACTCTCATAGGTAATATAAAGATTAGCGTTAATTGCACTTTGATTAAATTCAGTCTAAAACTACACTGGAGAAAATCCACAGAATTTCTTCCAAAATCTCTTAGGTTTGATAGATAACAGATTTAGTTGCTGAGAAAATTTAGAAATAACAGCCTAAGGTCAGATTTATGACACGGCCGCAATGCTATCCAATACAAGCCCGGGTTGAATAAACAGGACTTCACGCAGCGGGAAAGTAAACGGTAAAATGATGAGGGACAGATCACCTCAATTCAATATGTTCAATAATTTTCTTTAAAGCAATATGTTTATTTTAATTTTTGTGTTAAAACAGTTGATTACGTATTTAAGGAGTGTTTCAAAAGTGTATTTTTATGACGAGTCGATACAAAAGTGACTGTTTTGTGCTGAATGGAACAATTACAAATTCAAGACCAAATCTTGAACAATACTAAAGTTCTTGAAGCTTTCTTTGTGTATTTCTTTATATCTTGTAATACCATGCTAAGCAATAGAGTGTAAAAGAATTATTTTCTTCTAATTAATTGACTAAATTGCATGGCGACTTCTGCAGGATTGCCAATGCTATATCATTGCCTTTGAGTACCTAACGCATACATGCTGAGCACACATTGCTACTAATCGTGAACTAATGGGTTCAAATTCTGATAGCCATCTATACTTGGCTGCGCGGGGTTGTTTTGTGTAACGTGGAATAGGGAAAGTCATTGTAAATGATACGTTTTTGAACTAAAATAAAATGACCTTGACTATGACAATCGCAATCCTCTCGGACATTTCCGGCATAATCGATTGTCGAAAATGTCTACTAAGTAACAATTCTGTTCTTTGAAAACTTTCATAAATAATTCTGCCTATATATGCAGTGTTTAAATATTCAATTATTAAAATTAATCACAAAACATGGTATCATAAGAAGTTAGCTGAGATTAATACTCGAAGAACACTCGGGAAATTCCTTTTTTCTTCTTTCTACTTATCAAATATACGATTGCCGATATGAGCCTGCTTAAAATAATGGTACACGGCCTCTACCATGTATACCTGTAGTTTTTTTTTTTATTCATGTACATTTCTCTTAATCTGTACATATACACATGTATATGTATAGAAAATATAACGTGTTATAAATTCGGGAAAAAAGACATGTAAAGAGAAAAATATAAACAACAGTAATAGATTTCGTCACTGTAATTATGGTACATGAAAAATCTTATGTTTAAATTTTTGTCTATCATTCTTTCATTAATTTTTGCACTTGACATCCGATACTCCGCCTAGAATACAGCTAGGAAAGGTAGACACCAGTATATGGAAAGCAATACGAAGGTGGATATTTTTTCTTTAATTTTTAAATTGATGTACAATATATTCGAGTTCTAAAGTCAATAATACGTTCTATCAATATTGCTTTTCATTAGTTATGTATTTTTTTTTTCTCTTTTTCAACCTAAAGTTGTGTCAGAGTAGAAAGATCAACTGAAAAAGAATAACTGTTCATAATTTTTTCACATCTTACATATTTAGTAAAGTAATAATAACTGCCACATGAATAGATGATGCGTATGCAACTGCAGTAGAGTATATGTAAAATGTCACCAAGTTTTAAGAAGGTCAACCTGTGTTTTTTATAGATCAAGACATGGATGCTGAGAAAATGTAGAAATTATTTTAGCTTAGGTCAGATTTATGACATGACCGCAATGCTATCCAATAAAAGGGTTGATTAACATCTGGAATTCACGCAGCGGAAGAGTAAACGGTAAAGTGATGAGAAACTGATCACCTCAATTTTTTTTCTCGCAACCACCCATTGATAAATTCACTCATTTTCCCTGAAAGCAATGTGTCCGTTTCCCTGTAATATACACTACATGATGAATAGTGAGTTGGGAATTTAAATATTATTGGCCGTATTGATATGGCCGGCGTTCTTTTGCCTTGTTCCCTGGCTCATCCACGCCAAAGGTCACACAGAACACTAAGCAAATTAGGGAAAGGAAACCAAGCTAGATGATCTCTCAGTTTTGTGGACACAAGTACTTTAAGAATGTTTCAAAAGTGTACTTTTATGGACGATTCGATACAAAAAAGACTGCTTAGTGCTGGAACTGAACTACAAATTCAAGTCCAAATCTTGAACAAACAAGGTAAATATACAATTTTATATATGTCACGATATATGTATTTTAAGCAGTATCTGCATTTGAATTTGTTCCTGATCTACAATTCCATTGCGCAGCATAAGGATTTCGGAACTTGGTTGCTTTCTTTATTACGTGAAATAATTGAAGCTGAAATGTTAAACTTTAACCAATATTTAGGTTGCAGTAAAAACTATCTGCATATGCTCTCAGTTACCTCTCTCACTTCCCCTTAAAAAATGTCCATGATGGACCTAGAGGGTATCAGTAATACATGTACAATACAAATATAATACTATAGTAAGTGCATTTAACTTTTTTTTGATTATCTTATGTAGACCCATATCACGAATGAGCATTATTCTCAGAAACATGTATAAATGTATGTGTGTATATGAGTGTGTGTTGGGGGGTGGGGATTTTTAGAAGAATGCAATTTCCATGCAATATAAACAGAAAGACTGTTTTACAAAAATTCGGGAGCAGGCACCTGCTGATCTACTCTAGTGCGCAATATTAAACCAGTCATATCTGTCATGAAATCATATATAAATGCCTAAGGCTTTGGAAAATTAAAGTTTATGAGACTTAAAATTTTCATCCATAGGTCGACTATGGATTGGTTCAGAATAGGATTGCCAGATTTCCTTTGGAAAATGCACTCTACAATCTGTCTAGTGTATCAGCCAAGAGAAAAGCATAGTATTGGAACTTCGGTCAAAGATATTAAAGGAGGACGATGTTTAAATAAAGAAAGTGTAACGGGGCACAAAGAAATCTTATACCTTTAACAGAGAAAGAAAGATGTCAGAGGGTTTTGTTTTTGTATGTTTTTCTATGTTCAGAAGGTTTAATATTATGTTAACTTTAATATTCAGCTTTTCCAGCTTGCATGATATTAAGATAAAGGTATCGTTTGTAATATAAAAATAATATATTATTGATATTCTTTGATATGAAATTTACCCCGAGTCTTTTTGTCATCAAGATGTAATGCATGCTTTTTCTGTAAACAATATATACAGAATTAGTTTATTTTATGAGAGGAAATTTACCTTGAAAAGTTCTGCTTTTTTCAAAAAGTAATATTTGTTTTATTCTGTGAATTATATAAACTGCAGCAGTGATATTCTTTGTGTGTGTGTATGGGGGGGGGGGGGGTTATCCCGTAAAGTCTTGCTATCATCGAGTTGCAGTGTTTGTTCATGCTTTGAATAACATAAACTGTATTATTGATAGTCTTTGGGAGGTATTTACCCCGTACATACTTGCTATTGTCAAAGTTTAATGTTTCTTTTTTTTAAGTTTGATGTAAACTGTATTAGTAATATTTTTTAGAGGAAATTTTCCCCGTAAATTTTTACTACCTCCAAGATATTGCAAAGCATAAATTCTGAATCAGTGATATTCTTGCGGGGGGGGGGGGGGGGTTACCCCGTAAAGTCTTGCCATCTTAAAGATGGGTGTTTTTGCTTTGAAATACTGTATATAAACTGTATCAATGTAATTTTTAATAGGAAAATTACCTTATAGATTGTAACCATCTTATAGATGTTTGCGAATCAAAGATACTGTTTCAGTGATTTTCTTTGGGGGGAAATTTACCCCGTAAAGTCTTGCTATCATCAAGATGGTTGCATTTGCTTTCAACACTGTATATAAACTGAATCAATGTCATTTTTGAGAGGAAATTTACCCTGTAGAGTTCTGCGATTTTCAAAGTGTACTATTCGCTTTTTATAAGAGTAATGAATACTGTATCAGTGATACCTTCTTTGGGGGGAAATTTACCCCGTAAAGTCTTACTATCTAAAGGATTGGTGGTTTTGCTTTGAATTAATATATGGAAACTGTATCGATGTTATTTTTGAGAGGCAGTTTACCCCGTTGCTATCTTTAAGATGTTGTGAATCATAAAAACTATATCAGTTATTTTCTTTGGGGGGAAATTTACCCCGTAAAGTCTTGCTATCTAAACGATGAATGTTTTTGCTTTTAATACTGTATATAAACTGTATCAATATCATCTCTGAGAGGAAATTTACCCTGTAGAGTTCTGCGATTTTTCAAAGTGTAATGTTCGCTTTTTCTACGTATAAGATAAACTGTATCAATAATTATTTTAAGAGGAAATTTACCCTGTAGATTTTTGTTACCGCCAAGATATTGTGAAGCATAAATTCTGTATGAGTGATATTCTTTTGGGGGAAATTTACCCCGTAAAGTTTTGCTATCTAAAATATGGTTGTTTTTGCTTTGAAATACTGTGTATAAACTACATCAATGTCATTTTTGAGAGAAAAATTACTCTATAGATTGTTGCCTTCTTCACGATGTTTGCAATCATAAATACTGTATTATTGACTTTATTTGGGGGGAAATTTACCCCGTAAAGTCTTGCTATCATCAAGATGGTTGCATTTGCTTTCAAACACTGTATATAAACTAAATCAATGTTTTTTTGAGAGGAAATTTACCCTGTAGAATTCTGTAATTTTTAAAGTGTAATGTTCGCTTTTATAAGAGTAGTGAATACTGTATCAGCTAGAGATATTCTTTGGGGGGAAATTTACCCCGTAAAATCTTGCTTTCTACAAGATTGGTGTTTTGCTTAGAAATACTGCACTAGTGTATAAAATGTATCAATATGAATTTTGAGAGAAAAATTACTATATAGATTGTTGCCATCTTCACGATGTTTGCGAATCATAAATACTGTATTAGTGCTTTTCTTTGGGGGGAAATTTACCCCGTTAATCTTGCTATCATCAAGATGGTTGCCTTTGCTTTCAAACACTGTACATAAACTGAATCAATGTCATTTTTGAGAGGAAATTTACCCTGTAGAGTTCTGTAATGTTCGCTTTTTATAAGAGTAGGGAATACTGTAACAATGATATTCTTTGGGGGAAATTTACCCCGTAAAGTCTTGCTATCTAAAAGATTGTTGCTTTTGTTTTGAATTACTGTAAATACACTGTTTCAATGTCATTTTTGAGAGGAAATTTACCCTGTATGTTTTTTGCTATCTTTAAGATGTGAATCAATGATTTTCTTTCGGGTGAAATTTACCCCGTAAAGTCTTGCAAAATTGTCAATAGTTCCTCTAAATATTGACATTTTAGTTTATTTGTGACACTAGATCGTGTTTCTATTAGAAAAACGCTGATATTTCACAATCTTATGAATAAATATCTTATAAAACTGTGTTCTTTTGTTAGATTTTGTCAATACCTGAGGGCAGAATGCCTAAAACAGAAAAAAAGATTTTCTGTTTTGATTTTGGAATGCGTTACTAGTTCTTTTTATGGCTTGTTATGGAATTCTTGGTGGTGCCCCCTCCCCAACTGAAAATATATGATTGTACTCTCTCCTCTAAACTGAAATTGCTTCCTTCAGGTCTGATAAATACAAATGAATAAGTAATGTTGAATTTAATTTAATATTACAAAATATTAATAGATGGGGTTAAGTCAGACATAGGTGTGAGCAAGTGTCATGTGGCTGTGGGTAAATACATTGTAGAGGCTAGTCCTTACTTTGCAAATTCATCTTTTCAAAAGTTGTGGCTTTGTGTTGGGTCAACCAAATGGTCAAAAGGATCAAAAGAAATGATTTA
This sequence comes from Saccostrea echinata, assembly GCF_033153115.1. Lineage (NCBI taxonomy): Eukaryota > Metazoa > Mollusca > Bivalvia > Ostreida > Ostreidae > Saccostrea > Saccostrea echinata. The sequence goes on from NW_026889821.1 coordinate 1,612,068, forward strand.
GGGTGCAACAATGTATATTGTGATGCAGTGGGGGATACACATGATATGATAAATCAATACATAAATATAAGGGTATTTGCAAAGACAAAATAGCAAAACTTATTTTGAATATAGAAATCTTTTTTGTAAGAATTAAAAAAAAAAGTGAAAATATTCATTTTGGTTTATTTTTGGTTAAAAAGTAGGCTACTAAATAGACTAGGTCTATAATAGAAAAAGATTTTTTAAACATGTTAAAAAAAGTGTCATAATTTAATCTATATTTCCCTTCCTTAAAGATGTAGAAACTTCATGTTGTATTGCACCCCCCCCCCCCCAATTTGGCGGGTTTTTTTTTTCAATTCAAAAGGGCGTACTGTCATTATTTTTTTTTTTCAATGCCCCATGTTCTTGGGAAATCAAAATACAAGAAGCAAAGACCTTTTTCCTGTAAAACATGTTAAAAGACAAAAGTTGCAAAGGGTTCGCTACATAGACCTATAGGCCTAGATTAATCTCAGCGAGATTCGTAGAGACTAAAAGTGTTGGTACGGTGTCTCTGCGGTCACCAAACCAAAATTTTTAGTCTCTACGAAGCTCGCTGAGATAAGGCCTAGATGGGAATTGAGAAAGATGGCGACCAAGGGACAAAACTTTTGAAAAGCGTGGCTTCAACTTTCCTCGAGTTAGTACCTAGTAAGGAGGATGAGAACGATTAAAACGAGCCCCCTTTTCAATCAGCTGTTAAAACATTTTCTTACCTTCTACTGGACTGTTGACAAATGTTGCAGAAAGGTATGCCTGCGCCTTTGACCCATGGTACTGGTGTCCATCCACGTGACCGTTCTGAAGCTTCCTCTTATCACGTGACTTCACAATGGGTACGGATAACAGAGACATTAAACAGATAGGCCTATGTATCCTACAGAGTGCAATTAAAGATGACCCATAATTTTGTGGGTATTTCATTAGGAAGTGTTAATTTATCACGCAGAGATATTCATGTTGTATTGTTTCATCGATAATACCACTACTCAGAGAAGCAGCGAGGATTTTTTTTTTTGGGGGGGGGGGGGGGGGGTGGGGGGTCCTTTATACCAGTCTGTTATACTGCACCGTGCTACATCTGCAGTTTTTTTTTATTTTCTCTGCATGACGTGAACGTCCTACTTTTATAAAATAACAAATGTAGAAATTTTTATGGTTTATAATTAAAAAAATATGTATATTATTTCTATCACAGTTAAATCTATAAGCCACCAACAGCTGATTAGCCTTTAATCATTTATATTAATTTGTAATTTTTTAATTATTATAACTTATCTGAACAAATTATACGTATAGAGGAGTTTTAAAAAATACATGTACAATATTTATTATTTTTATAAATAATATACGGTCTATGTTTTAAGTACAACCATATACTAAATGTTAGGACCTATATAATTTATGCAATATGGATCTATAATGAATACAATTAACTTAAATCCTGATTTAAGCTTTAAATTGATAATGTGTTTGATGCACATGAAATATTTCTACTGATTCTGATTTAAGTATTGTGCATGGATATACGTAAGAGCTTGAAAAAAAAAATCAAACTGATTGTATTTTAAATATAGAAGACTAAAATAATTTAAAAAAAAAAAAAAAAGGTATAAATTCATATAGAGCAATATTACGAATCATATGTGTTCGTTTTTTTTCATTTTATATATATATATATATATATATATATATATATATATATATATATATATATATATATATATATATATATATATATATATATATATATATATATATATAATGATTTTTTTAAAAGTAATCCGCGCACAATACGTTCAGTGCGAAAGAGAGCGAGGCTTTCCGTATTGCGTCTGGTGTTACTGTTCTGAACGCTAACCCCAATAGTATATGGTATAATGGTAATACCACAGACAGCATTGAGAGCTGTAACCCCGTTAACTTTTTTGTCGGTTCAGAGCTGTAACTCTGTTTGTATCAGGTGAAAATCCTTATCCTTAGCTACTATAGTATGTATTTTACTACATTAATTCAGTTTTACTCAAACATGATTGATAAACACTTTGTGTTTGTTTTCAGCTTAACGTGTCTCTTATTATCCTTTAAAAGTGTTACATATATCAACGATTATACCAGACAACCGTTGTATATTCTTTGTGGCATTTCTTTAGAGCACAAATAGCTTTAATTAAAAATTAAACCAAAAGTTTTCAGAACTTCTTGAAAAATTCATAGTAAAATTTTCCCAAAATTTTAAAGAAGAGCCTATATTGGTTATTTTTATTCCATTAACGTACATATATTAGTTTCTTATACAAAATGTCAACGTCACGACGTTAAAGTATGTAACGTCAACGTAATGACGTGATAGTATTATTAAGAAAAACAATACCAAATTTAAACGTATGTAAAAAGAAAACCAGAAAAGATATTGTTAAAGAATAAATTGTTTTACAACATATAAATCTTAGAATTTTATGTGAGAAAGTTTCATTTATTTTGATGACTGGGCCGATTTAGCCCCTTCGTGGATTTAGCTCTTTCCTCAATATCTTGTAACTGTTGTTTTGTCTCCTGAACAAGAAGGTGCCTATGTACATTGCAACAAGAAAACTTGCTAGGCCCACCAGACTTAGGATTCCAATTCGAAATTGTTCACTTCTCTTTTGACTTTCATTCTTAACAATAATATCGAGAAAGTTGACTTCCACTGATTTTCCCGTTGTTACTTTACTCTCATTCATTTCTTCTTTCGTATAGAAAGAACCTCTGGAGTGAAATTTCGGTTCAGTTTTATCGGTTGTTACCTCAATTCCTGAATCTTAAAAAAATGACACAACCAGCATTAGTCTCTTAGCATAAAATACAAAAATGTATTCCCCCTGTCCATAAAAAGTATGTATATATTAACATTTGCATTGATTTCTACTAAACCCACCATGAAATTGATTTGAATTCCATTTTCTTGTATTGACATTCGTCGAAATAAAGATGGAGACCACAGAGTGACGTCAAAGTGAGGCAAACGAGATTGTAACGAAACTATAACGATATTGTGCAGCATAAAAAAAATAATTATGATAAATAAATAAATAGGTATATTTTTTTGTTTAAAACATATTAAATGTAAATAAAAGAATTTTAAATTTGGTTTGTAGAGAGATTCACCAAATATGCCTACGTGACAACCTGTGTGATTAACACACCAATAACACTAAAAAAAACTTTAAATAATCAAAAACATTCACTTTGTAATCAATACGAAGAGACAAACACCTTTTGACGTAGGGAGAATATAATTATATGAATATCTGTCAATTAACATACTTGGCAAATTATATTGGAAGCAACCTTTGGCATAATGACAGCTGCTTTTATCACAGATGCATAGGCCCTGGCAGAAACGTCCAAAGGTTGGATAAGGACACTCTAATTCGCAATGTTGTCCAAAACGCCCTATTTTACACTCTAGATTAATGAAAAATTAAAAGCAAATTTATCTTATAGTTGACCTTTACCACATTACACCTTTAATTGAATGAATAGTTTTTAAATTAAATTAAAAAAAAATAAATGGATGGTTTTAATTAAAAGGATATTGTTGTACATTCTGTACACTCTCCAGAAAATATGAATGTACAACATTTTTTTTTCTTCATTTCTTAAAATTAAAGAATATGATCAAATCAAAAAAAAAAAAAAAAAAAAAAAAATAATAATAATAATAATAATAATAATAATAATGTCACCTACCGACACAAATTTCATTCTTGGTTTCAAACATATAACCAGAACAGCATTTAGGTGGACTATAGATATAAATTAATGATTTCATATAAAATATGATTCCTCTCTACATTTCTTCAGACTTTTAAACATAATGATAATGCTATGCACGAATGATAAAAGAAGCATACTTATCACACAATTTTTGTGAATGACATGTCACCAACAGCATTAAATAAGAAGGTAAAACATATGATATGATTCGTTCTTCCTCCATCGTTAATGTTTAATCTGTGATTATGGAGAGTGTTGGATTTTTTCAGAATATGTAAATGCCCTATTTGAATTCAATAATAGTTGCACTTAAACAACCGGAAGAAATGTCTGTATCAACACAGGAAAGCAACAAGTGCTTTAACGATGATATAACTATTCAATGATATACCTTTATATTTTAATTAGTCTATATATATATATATATATATATATATATATATATATATATATATATATATATATATATATATATATATATATATATATATATATATATATATATATATATATATATATATATTCATGAAAGAACATCAAAATATGTTAGAGTTAGTGTTCTTGATACCTTGGATACAAGAAATCTATTATTTGCCGCACATGTCACTCTGACCACAATAGGTAACTTAAAATGTATACACGTACATATGTTTGGATCTTATATGTGTTCCACATTGTGATCTTCTGAATAAGATCCGGAGGATTAATTGAAATTTTTCAAAATCTATATATAACCACAGGTATGTTGTTGTGATCGGAAATTTTTCAATTCTATTTATAAACATTAAATTCTTAGTTGAAAATTTTTTTAGCTTATTTTCACTTCTATCACTTTATAGGTATTTTTTTTTTCAATTTTAGATTGATATATTCCTTAGTAATATATATATATATATATATATATATATATATATATATATATATATATATATATATATATATATATATATATATATATATATATATATATATATACATACACACACCCTCACACACACACACACACCCTCACACACACACACACACACACACATACGTGTATGGACTCCGATCTGGGGACTCTGTCATAAAAACTTAAAATGGGGACTAAGCGATTTCATGACATATTTGGTATTGTTTAACTCATTTTACTTCGTAGGTATCCTGGTTTAAGTAGATGGAGTGAGTCTTTGAGATTGAATGATATTTCCATGAATTTAGAAAATGGGGACCCGGACGTGCCAATCTGAGGACTCTGTGTAAAATTAGGGGACCCATCTTCTCATAAGCAAACAGAATTGGGGACCTAAATTCAGTCCCTCATACACAAACAGAGAAAAATGGGGACCCTAATTTATAAATCAAAATTTGGGTTGGGTAGACTTATGAAACGCACGGTGTTTATTTATTTGGTGTCTGTTTTCGTGCCATATATGGCCATAGATATACATGTTTTTGTTATACACTGAATTTCGGTAATTTGGTTGACTTGTACATACAGGCCTTTTATAACTCCAAATTAGCATCTTGTGGCATAGCTTGGGGTCGATCAATGTGGAAGCATAAAATGGCGGGGAGGGGGGGGGAGCATAAGGCCCCGATGGGACCAAGCCGAAGTCCAGGGGACTCTGGGTACGAAGCCCCTGGAAGCTAGTGCATTTTAGATAAGTGATGATAGACTTAAAAAGATTTATAACATTTTAAACCATAAAATGTTAAATGCTAATCAATACTTTTTTTTCTAAATACCTTTTGTAGTTATTATTAATGATATATATTGTCATAAATGCGTTTTCAGCGAGAAAAAAAATCTTGGTTCTCCCTGATGTCCTTATTATTAGACTGCATGTTATAGGCCTATATGCAATTTACATGTATTCAATATTACACTAAGTATGTATTATCCTTTATATACATGTAATGCTTTTGAAATTTCAATCATACATGCATGTTTTCATGAACTCGAGTCTTATAAATTGTATATAGAAATGATATTCATAAATTAATATAAATTGAAAAATTAAAACATTAAACAAATAATGCCAAATTTTACTACAGTTCAGTGTTCAGTATTTTCTTCGGAGAGTGTTTTAAATTTATTTTTGAAAAGCATTTTAACTTTTTATGAATTCATTTTTCCCACCGAACAATGTGGAAGCACGTGCTTCCGTACTACAATGGAAGCTACGCCCTGTTAGTATTTAACACGTTTTCTCTCTTGAACTTCTTCAGAGTTTTGCAATTTCAAACTGAAGGCCGTGGTCACAAAGTAGTAAATATACCTTAAACTTATTAAGGATGAGGGCGCATTTGATTGATATTTGGCAGGAATCTGGGCGTATTTGAAAGTCAAACTTTCAGCATTCTTTTTATGTATTGTGTTCTTCTGAAAAAGGAAAAGGAAATATTTTCCAAATATTGTTGTTCTGATTTGCTGAAGAATAACTTGAAAATTGGCTAAATGAGTCATGTGGTTCAAAATGTTACCTATTAAACTGGTTTATGAAAGTTCTAAAATACATGTAGATAAATATGTATAAGTTCAGTAGCACTGAGAGCGAAACCAATTTGAAACTTTGATATACTTGCACATGTAGATGAAAATACATTTGACTATACCCTATTATCTTACTGGTGTTATTATGTATTTGCAGTGTTACTATGTTATCGTAATTATTAAGATAAGCGAACATAAATGATAAACTGAAGAGGTATTTTAATGAAAATGCAACTTTTTCCTTATCGTCTCGAGCAACGGTCCGGAGTCGTAGAATTACTGGCCTGGAAGGATTTTCTACGGTCGAAAAATGACCCTTCTTGTCGTAGAATATTGACCTGGGTCATTTTTCTTCGTAGAAAAATGACACCTTGGTCAATACTCTACGGGGGTCACTTTTCGTTGTTACACCGGAGTCCGCATTTTGCTCTCTTCGAACATGGGAGAGGATTATAAATTTTGGCTGTGCATTGTTTGCGCCAATGCTTTTTCCTATGTGTGTAACTCTGTAAAGCCTGTCCAGCTGTGGTCAGCCGACCAAATTATGGATATTTTAATTAATTATTTAAATGTTTCATAAACACGATTCCTGTGCATCACATGTCAAATACGCCCATATATAGCACTGTGACGACGAATATTGACCTCTGAGGAAAGATGACTGGGTGTCAATTTCACCGATCGATATTTCTTGCCTTCTCATAAATGTTTCAAAAGAGCTATATGTCCGTGTGATATAATGGGATCACATACTTTGGGCTGTGTATCCGTAGTTTTGGTATAAAAAGATATGTTGTTGAACTAAAAAGAGAGAATGTTGACAGTGAAATGTCCAAAGTAACGAGGAATGTGGTTTTCGAATTTATTAACAAGTCCCAGCGATGGCAATGATTAACATGAAACAACAAGTAACCAGTCGGATGCGGCCATTGTCTCCAAATTGTTCAGTAGAAATGGTAAGAGCGTAAAGGGGAACGAGGGACAGTAAAATGCGACAAGGCTACTACATATTTAAGAAGAACTGAACAGATTTAAAAATGGCATATGGTAATAATGAGTAAAAGTGTTACAGGTAAAGTTATAAAATGTTTTGATGGCATGGACATAAAAAACACAGAAAAATAATGATACTTTTTTGGGGAAAAGTTCTTTTAAAAAGCACTGTCTTTGGACATTATCACTCTGCTCCTTTGTTGTCCGACCAGTGCCACTCAGGAATTAAATGAGGAATAAGTGATTTAACATGAGAAGATTTTCAATACGGAATAATTTCTGAATATTGAATTTCAAATTAAAACAAAAAATAAATAAATAGATAAATAAACACGGCATTTAAACCTCTGAACGAATTAAAAGTAAATCAGTCAATTTCTTGCGGTGATATATCTGTCAAATCTCTCTTAAACACATTCCTTGTTGTACCGGTATGTCTCTCTCCCCCCCCCCCCCCCCCCAAAAAAAAAAAACAAAACAAAACAAAACAAAAACAAAGGGGAGGTGGGTTAGATGGGGCATATATGTAGTTTTTTTATTATAAATTTTACAACTTCACTACCAAAACAGGTAAAAAAAAAAATAGATCAAAAATAAGTTTTGGATATTTTTCTATGTCATACTCATCTTGATCAACAATATTAATTACAAACTGATATGAATGAAATTCTAAAAAAAAAATCTGAGCTCACTAAAACAATGTTCTGAGTCCAAAAAAGTTATATTGATAAATCCAGACGGCAAAAGTGTTTGACACGGATTATCTTATCGTTATCTATCGGTGTTTGTAAAGAACGAGGGTGCTTTTGATTGGCATTCGGCAGGAACCTGGGCGCACTTGAAAATTGAAAATTTCCTTGACCTGTCACCTGAAATTTTAGCATTGTTTTGATGTATTAAGTTCCTGTGAAATAGGAAAGGGAAATATTTACCCGATATTGTATTTTGATTTGCCAAAAACTAACTTGAAAATTGACTAGAAGAGTCATTTGGTACAAAATGTTACAGTTTTAAACACGGTTTTCTAAAAATTTTCTATCTCTGGGTCATCTCTACATGACTTTGAAAAGATATTTGTGTGCATTTTAATTCAATGTAACTAATACTTCATAGTCGTAGAAAGATTGTAACTAATTAGTAATGCAGTCGCCTTAATTAGTACTTAAATCGTTCAAACGTCGTATTTTGTCGAACAGACATCGTAGACATGGCGTTCTTGCAGGCAAAAAAAAAAAAAAAAAAAAAAAAAATTCGTGGGTTAAAGTAGAATTAATCGTTAAAGTATGGCCTATATGTAAAGGCAAAGACTCGCATCAAGTGAATTTTCTGAATTTCTGATATATATGGCTCTATGTATATCAGTATATCTAGTGTGCATATACCAACATATAGCGAGGAAGTTTGGTACGAGTGATTTGTATTTCTTAGGAATAAACCCGCTAAAAACTTTGACAATTTCAATCGCCTAGAAAATGTACGTCAGATCATCCTTGTAGGTCAGAAGTTGCATCCGAAGAATGTCTGGTGGTGTGCAACCCGTTTCCTCTCATAGCAAGGATACTTTGCAATAATTTTTCTATCATGGCCAATTACAACACCAGTAACTGTCATGTGATCAATGTTTATAAAGTCACCCCATTGCAAAATCAATATTCCAATCTATGTATTACTGTATAGTACATAATTATTTCATAATTGGCCAAAGCTTTTTTTAAGTCCACAAATAAAATTGTAAATGTATTGTACAAAATGCTTAAACTGTATAGTGATGAAAAATGATTAAACCCGTGGTTAGAATTGCATATTTTACAGAAAATCTGTAAATGTGTGTGCTGTCAGACACGTAGTATCGTTTCTGAAAGTTGAGCCTGAAAGGGGTGGGGGTGGGATGACAACCTACCTGAAAAAAATAATGTGACAAGAAAAAAAAAATAAATTGTCCACACTCTAAAATCCTATGTCGTTGGAAAGGGGGATCACAGTCAAACGTTATCAATGCATTACCCATGATTTAAATATACTGGAACAAAAGTGGCGTAACAATCTTTTCTAGGAACATTTTCAACAGTAAAAAGTTAAGTTTGTAAAAAATTGAGCCCCCCCCCCCCCCCCCCCCCCGATACTACATGCCGAGATGTATCAAATATAAACAAGGTGTCAATATGAATTCTTAATGAAGGATACAACATGTAATCTTCATTATAATGCAAATGTTACATCAAATTATTCAAAAGTTGTTCAGTGATAAGTTTATAAACTCTTTAAGCAAAGCATGGGATCTGAAAATTACATTGGTAACTTTTCTTTCATTTAGAAAAATACTTTTAAAATTTCATAAATAAAATCGTCGTCTACCAGTAGAAGCCAGACGATAGCATGATATACCACATAGGGAAAAAACCCTGTACAGCCTGTAATATTGCCCAAGTTGCTGATGAGTATCACTATATTCTTGAATGTAAAGCTTTTAATATAAGAAAAAATACACGAATAATATTCATTATTAAATTTATTTTAAAAAGTAGTGTCGACTATATATGTACATCCAGCCGGAATTCGCGTTGGAGTAAGGAGCAAAAGTGGCGAGGTTACATATCGAGGTCACAGGCACTTGTTTCTGTAATAAATTTTTAACCCATATTATAATAATCATTATGCAAAGGGTTAAAAATTTATTGCAGAAACAAGTGCATGTGCTACATTGCCTCTTTCATTAGTCAGCGGCTTATGTACGTACAGGTTGATTAAAAGTACAAAATAATGCATATACATGCATTAGCTGCAGAACTGAAGCTCTCCGAAAAAAAAATATTGACAGACCGGAGAGCTACAGTGCCACCCATTGAAAAAAGTGGATATTTATTGCGCACAAAAAAGTGCGCTGTTTCTCGATTTATTTTTCCGTGTTTTTCAAACCGCCGTTTCAAAATATAACTAACTGTGTGTTCCTAACATATTCCTGTACTATTTCCACAGCAATACATTCCTTATAACCCTTGTAAATACAGGCGCCTGAAGTGTGGATCGATACCCCCCCCCCCCTCCCTTCTTAATTAAAAAAATGTAAGAGCGTATATCTCAAACATACATATTTTTTCAGTCAATCACATCTATATGTCGTTCTATGCAAGCAGATTGCACTTTTTCTCACGTTTAGAGAAAGGACGTATACGGTATAATAGTGTATTTTTCTAAAAATGAGTGCGCAATAAATATACAGTTTTTTTTCTTAGGGTGGCGCTGTAGCTCTCTGGTCATCCCAATTTTTTCAGACCAGCGAGCTACAGATCTGCAGCTTATACATGCATAAGACTAGCTGCAGATCTGTAGCTCGCTGGTCAGAAAAAATTGGGATGGATGACCAGAGAGCTACAGTGTCAGGCGAAAAACAAGAAATATTTAAGGCATTTCAGACCTGTTTGCGTTTGAATTTAGAAACACATGGGCAATTAGTCTTGGTGATTTCTTTTAAAATAAATCACAATGTATTTTGATCATGAACAACCGTCTTCTTTCGATGTATCAGGCTGAGGACCTTAAGGACCTTATACACACGGTTAAAGTTTGGGGACTTACACAAGATAAGGGTATTTATAGAAACTGAGGACCTTATATACATAGTAAAAGTTTGGGGACTTACACAAGATAAAGGATATTTATAGAAACTGAGGACCTTATACATAAGGTAAAAGTTTGGGGACTTACACAAGATAAGGTATATATAGAAACTGAGGACCTCTTACACATGGTAAAAGTTTGGGGACTTACACAAGATAAGGGTATTTATAGAAACTGATGACCTTATACACATAGTAAAAGTTTGGGGACTTACACAAGACAAAGGGTATTTAAAGAAACTGAGGACCTTATACACATGATAAAAGTTAAGGGACTTACATAACATAAGGGTATTTATAGAAACTGGGTATTACACAAGATACAGTTATTTATAAAACTGAGTACTTTATACACATAGTTAAAGTTATGCATAATAAATGTATAGAAACTGATCACTTTATACACATTATAAAAGTTTGGGAACTTACATATAATGAAAGTATAGAAACTAAGGACCTTATACACATTGTAAAAGTTCAGGGACTTACGCAAGACAAGGGTATTTATAGAAACTGAGGACTTTATACACATGCAAAGTTTTGGGATTTACACAAGATAAGGGTATTTATAGACACTAAGGACCTTATACACATGATAAAAGTTTAGGGACTTACACAAAATAAGGGTATTTATAGAAACTGAGGACCTTATACACATGGTAAAAGTTTGGGGACTTACACATAATGAAAGTATAGAAACTTAGGACCTTATACACATGGTAAAAAATTGGGGACTTACACAAGATAAGGGTATTTAAAGAAACTGATGACCTGATACACATGGTAAAAGTTTGGGGACTTACACAAGGTAAGGGTATGTATAGAAACTGAGGACCTTATACACATGATAAAAGTTTGGGGGCTTACACAAGATAAGGGTATTTATAGAAACTGAGGACCTTATACACAATGGTAAAACTTTGGGGACTTACACAAGATAAAGGTATTAATAGAAACGGAGGAACTGATACACATGGTAAAAGTTTGGGGACTTACACAAGATAAGGGTATGTATAGAAACTGAGGACCTTATACACATGGTAAAAGTTTGGGGGCTTACACAAGACAAGGGTATTTATAGAAACTGAGGACTTTATACACATGCAAAGTTTTGGGATTTACACAAGATAGGGGTATTTATAGACACTGAGGACCTTATACACATGATAAAAGTTTAGGGACTTACACAAGATAAGGGTATTTATAGAAACTGAGGACTTTATACACATGGTAATAGTTTGGGGACTTACACATAATGAAAGTATACAAACTGAGGACCTTATACACATGGTAAAAGTTTGGGGACTTACACAAGATAAGGGTATTTATAGAAACTGAGGACCTTATACACATGATAAAAGTTTGGGGGCTTACACAAGATAATGGAATTTATAGACACCGAGGACCTTATACACAATCGTAAAACTTTGGGGACTTACACAAGATAAGAGTATTAATAGAAACTGAGGAACTGATACACATGGTAAAAGTTTGGGGACTTACACAAGATAAGGGTATGTATAGAAACTGAGGACCTTATACTCAATGGTAAAACTTTGGGGACTTACACAAGATAAGGGTATTAATAGAAACGGAGGAACTGATACACATGGTAAAAGTTTGGGGACTTACACAAGATAAGGGTATGTATAGAAACTGAGGACCTTATACACATGGTAAAAGTTTGGGGGCTTACACAAGACAAGGGTATTTATAGAAACTGAGGACTTTATACACATGCAAGGTTTTGGGATTTACACAAGATAGGGGTATTTATAGACAATGAGGACCTTATACACATGATAAAAGTTTAGGGACTTACACAAGATAAGGGTATTTATAGAAACTGAGGACTTTATACACATGGTAATAGTTTGGGGACTTACACATAATGAAAGTATACAAACTGAGGACCTTATACACATGGTAAAAGTTTGGGGACTTACACAAGATAAGGGTATTTATAGAAACTGAGGACCTTATACACATGATAAAAGTTTGGGGGCTTACACAAGATAATGGAATTTATAGACACCGAGGACCTTATACACAATCGTAAAACTTTGGGGACTTACACAAGATAAGGGTATTAATAGAAACTGAGGAACTGATACACATGGTAAAAGTTTGGGGACTTACACAAGATAAGGGTATGTATAGAAACTGAGGACCTTATACACATGGTAAAAGTTTGGGGGCTTACACAAGATAAGGGTATTTATAGAAACCGAGGACCTTATACACGATGGTAAAACTCTGGGGACTTACACAAGATAATGGTATTTTTAGAAACTAAGGACCTGATACATATGGTAAAAGTTTGTAGACATAAACATTATAAAAAAAGCAAGGTTAACTTAGGGCTTTTATGGTCCTTTGAATTGTGAGAAATCAAAACTACTCAGTTTTGATATCATGTGCATTAAATTATCTTTTGGACCTTTGGTGACTGTATCTATTAAAAATGATGTAAAGAGCTGGGTTCACTTTATCCATAAAATGGCCCTTCATACATACCAATTAACTGACAAAGTCCCAGGGTCCTATTTCAAACATCAATATAAAGGAAAGATTTTCCCCATATCCTGAAAATTGCTTCAACAATGGACAAAAGTTTTAGCATTTTTCAAAAATATTTCATATAGAGTGCAATCTCTAATCCATGCAGAGGATATTTAATAATTAAGGATCTGTTTCTGAAAAACATGTTTTATATTTTGGGTTGAGGAGTAAGCTTGTATTTAGTTTTCTTTCAAATAAGCCTGTTTTCTGCAAAAGTTCAAGAACTTTGCAATTTTACAAAGCTTGTTTAATTTCCAATCTCTGGACTCTTTAAGAAACTTTGTTAAAGGAATGAAAGGCACTCTCTGCTTTATTTGGATGTTAGAAATGGGACAGAGGGTGATGGACAATTAACTGATATAAGGACAGGGCTATCTTATGCATAAAGTGAACCCAACTCTTTATATTCAATTCAACTCACTTAAAAGTACATTTCACTGTAGATTTCATAAACAATACCATAGTGGATAAATAAAAAAAGAATTTCTGCATATAACTTTATTTGGAGACTTGATCAAACTTAATTGGGACATGCACATTTTTTTCACTTTCAGAAAGGTCATGCAATACTTGAAAACATGTTCATGAAAAAAAAGGAAAAAATTTCCTTCTGCACAGAATATTTAATACATGTACTTCAAAATCATTTGCTACACACATCATGCAGTTTCTTCTGCACTCTTCAGTCATGCAAGTATCATGGTCCATGCAGGTTTCATAATGATAAAACTGTTGCAAACAATTTAACCCCCAATACTGCTAATTGTGGTTCCAAAACACAGTGTTTATCATTTTTCTCAAAAATATATCAATTGAAATTAGTGTGTAAATCAAGATTTTCTCTGTTTTTTTTTTTAAACTAGATTATATGCTTGGTCTTTAACACTTATCTAAGTTCTTATTACATTTTTCTAATCTTTTCTGAAATGTTTTTTGATTAAAATCATTTCACATGATGTCCATGGGATTTTTTGTATCTTCTGTCACTTGCACGCAGAATCTTCCGTTTCTGTTGTGGATCTGTGATCAGAAAGTGGCTTCCTTTTCCTTAAAATCAAATTTTCAGAATATAGTTTTTCTTCTGTTTATACTTTTGTCTGTATAAAAATAAAGCAAATAGCTCTGAAAGTGGCTTATCATGACTGGCTAAGTATTTTGTGAAAAGTGAAGAACTTTTCAGCATCTGAAATACAATTTGGTAGGAGAATGATTGTTCACTAATATATATGTATTAAATAGGTACATTCATTATTTGAATGATCTGTAAACTTGCGTGCTTGGCTACTTAAATTTACATTCAGTTTTAGATCAATATTTTGTTCTATTTGGAATTTAATCTCACTCTTCCATCTCCATTCAGAAGACATCTGTGTGAAATGCGATGACTCTCATATTGGTAAAGTTCCACCAACGCAAATAACTTATTTCAGAATATACCTTGCTCTACCCTTGAATATATAACCACTCTTTTTGTCACTTATACTGAAGCTCTTCTGTTCATACTCAATATCCAGTATTGAGAACTACACATTTTTCATGCATGTAGACCACGCAGCACTGTTAAGGCATACAATGAAGAAATCAATGGAAAATAGGCATGTACAAATAGATAACTTTTTAATGCTGATTTATTTTTGTAAAGCTATTATATTCCCAGATGACTTAAAAATGAATAAAAATAATATTGTAGGCCTCTACCCCACTCTATATTGAATCTAGTTTGGTAACCTTATTAAGAAGTCACGTGATAATTGCATATAATGTGTACTACATGTAGGTCATACACAAATTTCAATATCGCAAGGGCATACCCTAGTTCCATTAAAAAATCTAAGTTATAAATTATTTCTATATACCTTGTACTTTCTGAAAAGTTCTGCTGCTTTAGAATTTGCATTTTATATGGAAAAATTCATGTTATGTAGCTCCAGTTGAAATATGTGTGACCTTTACAAAGTGTTTTATGCATTTATTAAATAATGCTCTTGATTTCGGGAAAGCAGCAGCACTTTTCAAGTTATGGAAAATATCCTTTATTTACATTCAAAAAACGGTTCAGATCTATTAAGTGTATGCCCTTGCGAAAAAACGATTTAATTAGGCACCTCGATGTTAAACATGGGTCGGGAACCTTGTACATAAAAACAAGGAAGAATTTATTAAATACATTTTCTGTATAATTATTGAATAATCGCACTAAACAAAGGTTTTACATTTGTATCACTTGCCTGTCTGAAATCTGTAAATAATATTCTGTTTAATAATAAAATACATTTTTCACTGTAAAAAAAATCTTCGCTCTGTCTCTCACAGCACATGAAATATATCATTTTTACCAAAATTGATGTCATGTCGACAAGTTCACTGCAATCAGTAATTTGTTAATAACCTGCTCTGTGGGATTTAACTAGCAACAAAAACTAATGCATTGGTGGTTTTCATGTTGTTTATTATGTTAAGATAGTTTAAAATTGCAAATTATTTCATTTTCTGGTATTATGAGGAATAACTATTTTTGTGTGATGTCATAGTAAACTTTTCCGTAAAAATTAGGCCCCATTCCCTTTATGCAGCCTTAACAATGCTGTGCATTCAGGGCTTCTGCTTATAATATCAAGAGAAGGAAGTTATTGCTTAAAGATGGGTAATGCAGTAATGTAGTGTGTATACAGTACCTGGAGTTAAAGTGTGGAAATCATGATTGTCTTGACTGTCATCCATTTCCTCCTCACTCTGATTCTCATCACCAACACAAGAAACATCACCATCGATTTCCTTTACTGCCTCTGAAAAAAATGCAACTTAATTGTAACAAGCATTCTGAGTGTATTGCATTAGCAATACTAGTCCCCTACCGGCAAGTGTAATCTGGTTCCCGTTAAAAATTGAAAATGCCATAATTTCGTCAAAAATCAATGAAGCGGAATGAAATGCATACTTGATCTATAACTCATCAAGGTAAAGTCACATACCAAAAATCAGCTCAATATCTGCAAGCGTTTAGAAGAAAATTGCGGAAAACCCTTAGAAATTGAAGAGGTCATAATTCCGTCAAAAATCAATGAAGCGGAACGAAATGCAAACTTGATCTGTAACTCATCAAGATACACTCAATACCAAAAATCAGCTCAATATCTGCAAGCGTTTAGGAAAAAGTGCGGAAAACCAAGTGGGACAGACTGACAGACAGACAGACAGACGGACAGACAGACTCAGAGGAAACCTATAGTCCCCTCTGGTTTCACTGGCAGGGGACTAAAAACACAAACATTTCAACCAGAACAAGCATTCTGAGAGTTTTGCCATTGCAATGCTAGTCCCCTACCAGCAAGTATAATCTGGTTCCCATTTAAAACTGAAAATGCCATAATTCCGTCAAAAAATCATAATGCAAACTTAATCTATAATTCATCAAGTTAGACTCGCATACCAAAAAACATCTCAATATCTGCAAGCGTTTAGAAAAAAAGTGTGGTAAACCAAGTGGGACAGACTGATAGACATACATATGGACAGACAGAGAGATGTACAGAGAGACGCACAGACACGGTGAAACCTCTTGTCACCTCTGGTTTCACAGGTGGGGGACTAATAATAATTCTAATAGTTTTTGCAAAGATTAAAAAATGCTGTGGACATAATTCTACATTAAATCACAGTTATCAAAAGCATAAAAGGTATACAATTCATATTAAAATTTGAACTGGTGGAATAAATACTTGTACAGTTAGTCAGAAAAACAAGCCTATATCAAAGTGCTAGGGACAGACAATTTTGCTTTGTTAAAAACTTAAGGTAAATCATTATTCATGTATTCATTGAGTTGTAATATGTTTAAAAAAAAACAGAGAATAAAAATCACTTTGCCATTAGCTTGAATTCATTATAAGCTAAAGCCTGTTTTACTGTATATGTATAAGAAAATAATGATACCATATCACTTCTTCTGCCAGTCTAAACACTGTGTACTACCTTCTTTTGTTCATCATGACCTCATGTAAACAGAATATTTTAACAGAACCCCCCAGCATAACTTGTAAATAAAATGTCATTTTAAAAAATTATCAACAGTGTGTCTTTGTCTTTGTTAAAGCTACAATTTATGTGAAACAAGATGTGTTTGTGAAACACTGATGCCCCCCGTAGGGCGAGGGTTGAAGTTTCTCAAATACATGTCAAACTCTAAGGTCAAGGTGAAAAAGTCAAACTGTTGGTATCCAAAGGAAGGTGTTGTCACAAGGAATACACCTGTGAAATATGAAAGCCCTTGTGCTAACTGTTGAAAATTATAGCCGAGGTTAAAGTTTTCAAAAAGTGGGTCAAACTCTAAGGTCAAGGTCAAAAGGTCAAAAATATTTATGCCCATTAAAAGGTCTTACCACAATGAATATACAAGTGAAGGATGAAAGCCCTAGCACAACCGTTCAAATGTTATTGCAAAGGTTAAAATTTGGTAATTTTTTGTGTAAGTGGGTCAAATTCCAAGGTCAAGAGGTCAAATTAAGTGATACCCAAAGAAAGGTATTGTCACAAGTGACCTGTGAAATATGAATGCCATAGTTCCATCTACTAAAAAAGTTATGGGCAAGGTTAAATTTTTGCAGACAAACAAGATCGATAAGCAGGGCAAAAATTATATACCCCAATACTGACTAAGGGGTTAATTAATTCTTAAAAAGAAGATTCTATGACAGAAGCAATACCTGATGCCACTTTATTCCTAACCAACATTTTTCACTCCTGGAACCTTCAGCAGAGCAGATGCTTGACTGGGACCTACATGTAGGATATCAGTGTTATAGGCACCTGGGAAACCAGCATGGTAACACTTTCAATAATGAGACTTTCAGGCTTCTCAAGAGATGTGATCGTGAACCAACCAAATTCATTTCCTAGTGAATTTTTAACACTAGCTGTTATTTATTTCTTAAATTCCTAAAAAAAATTTTTACCTGTAACACACTAATGATGAGGCTTTCTGACATTCTCCTAGCCATGGAACCTGGTACATTTCCATCATTAGGTCTTGCATTAACTAATTCTCTAGCATTATTTGCTGAATCTGTTGATAAACAAACAATATTTACTGTTAACTTTTAACTTAAAAAATATGACACATAATAAGTGAATCTTGATGATTTCTACACAACTATTCTTAATGTAAATATTGAACAAACAAGAGGCCCATGGGCCATAATGCTCACCTGATTAACTACGGCCCTTCTGTTCTCCGTCAGCAGATTCTTTCTTTTCCTATTTATTCTTGTGTAAAACTGATCACATATTATAGCCCCACCCTACCATAGGGGGTCATGATTTGAATACATGTAACCTTCAATCTACTCTACCTGAGAATGCTTCCATATAAATATGACTTCATATAAATTTTCCTCTTCTTAAGAAGAAGATTTTTAAAGACATTTTCCATATGTATTCCATTATAAAACTTTTACTGCCTATTGTGGTCCCACCTTAACCACCCCCCTCTCCCCAGGCATGATTTTAGCAAATTTGTGTCTACAATACCTTTAAAGTTTCTTAAAAAAATATGAAATTATGGCTTTGTTGTTCTTGAGAAGAAGATTTTTAAAAAATATTTTCTATATATTCCAATGCATTACCCTGATCCCCTGTTGTGGCCCAATGCTAGTCCCGGAGGTTATGATTTAAACAAATTTGAATCTTCACTACCTGAGGATGCCTCTGTATAAAAAATGACTAATAATGGCTTTGGAGGAAGATTTTTGAGGTTAATTTCTACATATTCCTATGTAATTCTCTGATCCCTTCTTATGATCCCATCCTACCCATGGGAGTCATGATTTGAACAAACTTTAATAGAAGCTTTCACATAAATTTCATCATTTCTGGTCAAGTGGTTATTGAGCAGAAAATTTTCAAAATTCAAATTTTCATGAGTTCCTTGTTATCTCCCCTTGAAAGGGGGCATGGCACTTCCTCTAAACAATCTTAAATTCCTTTCACCCAAGAATGCTTTGAGGTAAGTTTGGTTGAAATTGGCCCAGTGGTTCTGAAGAAGAAGTTGAAAATGTAAAAATTAAGTTTACAGACAACATGACAGAAAGCTGCTGATCTGTAACTTGCTGGTTTGAAAAAATTGGGATAGATGACCAGAGAGCTACAGTGCCACCCATAGAAAAAAAGTGTATATTTATTGCACACAAAAAGTTGCGCTCAGTTCTGAATTAATTTCTCTAAATTTTTACCTCAACTGCACAAAACCTGGATTTCAAAATTTTCTTTAGACCTCTATCAACTACTCTTGTAGTTGACATCTGCAAGAAGCGCGTTGGACCGAATTACCTTGCCACCAAGGATGGCAGAATAAATAGACAAAATTTTCTATGGTTTCAATTTCAGGCCCAGGAGGGCTATTGATATGATTAACAATGGTTGTAAAGAATGTTTTGTTGTGGAAAAAGTGCAAAAATATGTTAGAGACACAGGGTTAATAGTATTTTTAGATTGCAGTTGATAACAGAGAAATAAATCGAGATTCTGCTTACTTTTTTTTCGCGCAGTAAATATACACATTTTTTTAATGGGTGGCACTGTAGCTCTCCGGTCTGACAATATATTTTTTTTTTCGGAGAGCTACAGTTCTGCAGCAACACGACAGACAGATGGACAGAAGGTTGACAGACAGCTAGATAGGCAGACATCGGACACTTTTTGATCAGAAAAGCTCACTTGAGTCTTCTGCTTGAGTGAGATAAAATCTCTTTTGGAAGATTGAATTATTTTATTATTACCTGGAAGGCTGTAAACAAATTTCCTTGCATCTTTTTTACTCATCATGGTTTGACAGCTTTGTAACTGTATTAAAAGAGAATTCTCTAATTAAAAGCTGTTCTTTATTTCTTCAAGGGATCTCTGTATACCTAAATTGGAAAGAACAACTTCATAAAAGTCATAATTAAGCTTTGGCAATCAAGTATAAAAATAAGAGGATGAAAATGATATTTTTACTCCTGAAGGTTTTACTACAACTTCTGCAGGTACTTTGGCAACACTATGCACTTGAATTCTTATGTTGCATCGTTAACCACTGAATTGTATAACATAGAGTATATCAATTGACATGTCTAATCTCTACAGTTCAGAGGGGGAAATACAGAAATCTTTTTAAAGTGTAGGCTATTAAAATTAGCATAAATTACTTTTCATTTTTTAATTTCTTTTCGTTTCTTTGAAAACAATATGCTTTAGAAGCTTATAACTACTACACCAAAAGACCGTTCATGGTAGCTCAGTTGGTAGAGCACTCACTCTGTGATCAGGAGGTTGTGAGTTCGAATCTCAGCCGCGACTGACCTAAGTCCATAAAAAATGGGTAGCAACTGTTTCTTCGCCATGCGCTCGGCACTTTGAAGTGAAAGTTGCGGGTTCTTCGGATGAGACCTTAAAAACCGAAGCCCTGTGTCACAGCAGGCGTTGGCACGATAAAGATCCCTCACTGTTCAATGGCCCCGAGTGCTGAGTAAAGGTCAAAATTTGAAGCCCTTCACCGATATATGGTGAACAACATACATACACACTACACCAACAAAAGCAATACAGGACATTAAATGTTGAATGATACAACAAATTCGGTTTGAAATATTTCATTACCTTAAAAAAAAGCAAATATTTATGGTTGAGTTTAAATGTAGCACCTAATAATCCAGCTTTGATAATGCATGTAACTGTACTGTCTCTATGTTCAGGGGGGATTCCATGCATCTTCTGTTTGCCTCAAACATTCTAACAAAAAAATTTCATAAATCTAATTCTGAATTTATTTATTCATAGATTTGCTAACATTTTTGACCAATCAAAGTGCATGTTTTTAAAACATGTGTCGTTTTAAATGTTAACATGCTAGATACAGAGTAAATAGTTGAGTATTTGTTGTTTAATATTTTTTTTCAACTTTTAAACATTTGTTAAGCTATCGATCAATTACAATTATAATGTGTTAAGTTACACTATGCATTATATCATGAGTGTTTATATTTGTTGGAGACAAGAACTAAAGTCACTGTGTCAAAAATGTAGTAAATTCCAGATCTTTTGATAAAACGGCTCTTGACTTTTGAATAGCTTTCGGTCTCAGTCAACTAATACCTGACCAGGTCTGTATAGTAATGAGTAGACCTCATCGAAAGTCAGTAATTGTACATGAATTCAATAATATTCATCTGGAAGATAACATGCAGGTGAATACTGTAAATGTATTCTATATAGCGTGTACATGTACGATATTTGAGGGAAATTAACTTTTGAGCAAGTTAGCTTAGATTTGATTTAGCACATTTCTTAATGTTCTTAATCATGAATAATTATGTGCTGCAAGACATTTAGCATTGTACTTGAATTAACAGAAGATTCTTTCAGCCAAAGGCACTAAAAAAAATACACATCCAAATGTAATACGTCTACAGTATAACATTTTTTGATTTCTAAAATGTTGGCTATCAGACAATCAAAAACCTGAGAATTATTCAATCATAAAATGTTAATCGTGCAACCGTTAGGGCAAGCGCAGATACCTTTTCAGTGTACTGTTTATCATTGTAATTAGGCCTGTCTCTATAAACCGCATGTGACATTTGGTGCGTCTAGACTCTGACGGCACGTGATGTAGTATGTAAGTTTCGTTACCATTAAACTGAAGAAAGAACAGTGCTTATTTTAATGAAGAATGTTTTATTGACTATTTATCTGCAATATATCCATTAAATAAAGGCGAGTTTATTATTTGTTGAACTTTTGTTGTTATTCTTGTGAGAAGGTAATTTAACAAGCAATGCATTGTGGGTCCAGAAGTTACTGTGGAAAAAAAATTTGTTTGGATCAATGTGCAATGTCCAAATTTTCTCTTCACCCACGCATTGTATTAAGAGCTCCCAGTGATGAGTGGGGCTTTGCGCCACTCCCTGTACTCGCAATGATTATTGTTATCATAACTGTTTACTTACAATTTACATCGAAAAGGGTCTCAGTTTGTAGGATTTAAAGGGAACAAACAAAAATTTTCTTTAACAAATCCTCAATGATTATTGCACACAACTTGATGAAAAAGTCAATACTTGATTTTGCATATACTTAACTTAGCAGAACTCTTTTGCGGTGGAGGTAGGAAATGCCTGTTGGATTGGGGCAAATGTGCTATTGAATACAATGCAAGATTGATCATTGTGGAATTTATAAGAAAGAAATCCTGGTGAAATATCTTGCTAAACATATGCTGAACCAGCCTAATAAATCTGAGAGAGGAGCTAATCCTCAAATGTTACATTTTTAGTGAAACTTTTCACTAAGCGGACTCTTCTCATGAAATTCTCATTGAAAATCGTTACTTTTTATAGTTCATAAAATACTTTAAACTTTCCTTATTTGACAAAATAGCTACTATTTCGAGTTCAATCCTTGGCAATACATTGTACTTTCTGCATACTCATCACTGCTTATTGTTCGAATCATTTGATTGTCACTGCTGTAAACAATGTTATGCCCCAGAAATCTTGCGAGATTTAGAGCTTCCTCGACTCCCCCACAAAAGAGCAGTAGTAAGTAAGATAACTGCGAGGTACTCGTGATTCTATGTATTGTTCTGTTAGTTCAATATTCGATATTGGTATGCCGACCTTACAAATTTATTACTAGTCTTACAGAAAACAGAAAACTGTTATAATTAATGTACAATGTGGAAACCTAATTTCCCCAACCAAAATATTGCCTAACTTAACCCAAATATTAATCTATTGTGATGGTTTGAAGTGTATTTATTATGTGTGTATATATTTATTTATCTGTATGTGACATATTTCATTCATATTTCCCCTATTTGTCTTAACTTGTTATATGGAGTTATTCCCCTTGTTTATAACCCGTCCGGATTAGGCACGCCCAGGTCTATAGTACCCGGCCGGGATTTATTGTTGTCATATTATACATGCATTTGTGTATAATCAGCAGCAGTCGATATTATTATTGATTATAGATTAGACATATTTCGAGGATCGAGGCTAAATTTCTATCTACAATAATGGTAATTATCACACTCTTGGATCGTAGGTGATATTGTTTAATATGTTTTACGTTTGATTTACATGATTGTTATTTTAACAGAATATAGAATCTAATTCTTCAGTCTTTAAACACTGAAATTCTTGTTTTCTTTCATCCTTCCGAACTCGGATTATGTACGGGACTGACCCCTAGACAGTCATGTTACACTATAAAAGCAATATAAACAGACAAAAAAGAAAATGATTCCAGTATATGAAGAGTGTAGCTAGCAAAGTCAGCTGTCTCCCTCCCCGATGATCTGATAGCTAGCTGCATAGCTTTATATGGAAATGAGAACAAAAGGAACTGTCAAAGAACTTACTGGACAAAAGTGGGCGTTTCCACATATAAGATAAATAATTTACATCGGGATCGAAATGAAATGATTTAAGAAAACGTAAATAAACTACATCTGCCACAATACATGTCAAATGTCTGATTGAAAAGATTAGGATACAAAAATTAAATACATTGCACCCGGCCTGCTTTAAAAAGAATCATATGATATGCAATTATAATGAACTTTGCAGAACTTAATTTAAAAATTGTTCGTATATAAACAAACACACCAAACATGCTAAAAAGCTGAAATAAGAAACCTAGGCAATTCGGAAAGTCTTATCTGTCGTAATAACAGATATAAAACATTCGACAAGAAATTGCGCAGATGTTGTGTGTCTTTAGAAAGACTTCAAGTCTGCAGAACATAATTACACATTCATTTCAAGGAATCAAACAAGGATGCGATTTTTTCTTGCCCAAAATTATGCCTTACCTAAGTAAGCTGTTTACAGCGGATGTGTATAATGTCCTTATAGTACAATGTCCTGACTGATTGTAATGAATAGTTTTTAGGTGCACAAACAATATCATTTTTATTGGAAATAATAATAAAATTATTATTCTCTTTAAGAATCATGGCGAAATGCAAAATAAAATATATAAAATTTTTATTGGACATAATAAAAATGACAGGAGTACATGTATAATGTCCTGATTTGGGGTATAATGACCTGATTTAATATGTCCTTCATAACAATTTAAATTGGTATTTATATTTATATTCTGTTTTGTTTTGTTTTTTTTTTTCATAAGATTTTTTAAGATTGAAATTAATGTGTTCACATAAAAATTGGGATAAATATATATTTATTCTTGGGAATTTCATTTTTCATCTTTTTGTACTGGATGTCAGTAGAGATATATAAAGGCTCACAATTTGGAGAAAATGACAAATAAGGCTGGTTTGACAGTTAAAATGTGATAAATGTTTACTTTATCATTAATAAATTTTGTACAAGATGTTTTCATCCATATTATCTTTTTGAATGAAATTTTTTATTCCTAACACATGACCTTAGAGAGACCATGCAATGTGATTTTTTAAGGAATGCTGTAAAATGATAATAATTAAGAAAAAATGTGGAAAACATAATTGTCACTTAATGAATTGAACTGTCATATCAGTAATGTGGTAGCTTTTTTAATCAATGGATGCTTCACCCTGAGTTTCTTTTATATATATAAACAATTATGAAAACAATAACTTAATATTCAATTATTTTGCTCTTTAACACTAGATAATAAGTGCATTTTGAGTAACATTGAGGTAGGTCATTGTTGTATTTAGTAAATCCCTTTTGCTATATGTCTAATGTCCTGTTCACACAGGGAGTTTAATTCACAGTAAATTAATGCGAAGTGAAATAATGTGAATTAAAATAATGCGAATAAGAATGCATTCGGATAACAGCAAAAGCGAAGAAAGCTGATGCGAATTAAAATTTTGTTTCTAGGCTACGATAGCTTTTCAGTAAGGCTATTATGACATCATTTGTAAATCATGTCATGTATGCAGAGCAGATCATTTGACATAACATATATAATCATAGTGACTGTATACATTTTAGTGATTTACATTACTTTCCTTTTTTTCAACCAAAAATAGCACAGATACATAAATCTAACCACTGACATGTGGCCTGTGCCTTAATTCTGGCCTACGTATGCGTCAAAATTTAATTCGAGTTAGCTTCTCTTAGCGTTCACATGGAGCTAATGCAATGTAATTTAATGTGCAGTAAATTAATTCGAATTAAACTAATTCACACTAAATTCTCCATGTGAATGCACTTCAAATTTAATTCGCAGTAACTTGACGTATTTAATTCAAATTAAACTCTCCTTGTGAACAGGGCATCATTATATGCTCTGTTCTCATGGAGAGTTTAACATTCCTCTTGAGAATTTTTCACTCATATGGAGACACCGCGTGGTGCAGTGGTTAGAGCGTCTGCTCTAGAGTCGCGAAGTAAGGAGTTGATCCTTACGTTGTGGGTTTGAATCCCACTGTGGGACGTGGAGACCGGTCCTTCGGATGAGACTGTATAGACCAAGGTCCCGTGTCACAGTAGGTGCTGGCACGAAAAAGATCCCTCACTGCTCAATGGCCGTAAGTGCCGAGTATAGGACAAAATTTGCAGCTCCCCACCGGCAAGTGGCGGCGTCTCCATATGAGTGAAAAATTCTTGAGAGGGATGTTAAACAACACACAAACAAACAAACATATGGAGACACCACCACTTGCTGGTGGAGAGCTGCAAATTTTGTCATATACTTGGTACTTATGGTACTTACTACTGTGTCACGGGACCTCGGTTTATAAGGTCTCATCCGAAGGACCGGTCTCCATGTCCCACAGTTGGATTCGAACCCGCGACATAAGGATCAACTCCTTACTCCATGACTCTAGAGCAAAAGCCACGTGGGCGACTTGATGCATCACAGTGTAATGGCAAATGTAAGGTAAATGCACATGTGGGTGGTCAGCTATTATAGATACTTGTGCTATTTTTTAGTGAAAAACAAAGGAAAATTATGTGAATGAAATGTGTACAGGTAAATGGATCTTCTTTGCATAAGGTGACGTGATTTGAAAATAATGTCATAATAGTCTGACTAAATAGCCTTACTGTAGAAATTAAATTTTAATTCGCATTAGTTTAGTTCACATTAGCTGTCATTTGAATGCAATTTAATTTGCATTAGTTTAATTGTATTAGTTTAATTCGCATTATTTTGCTGCAAATAAAACTTTCCATGTGAACAGGGCATTAGAGCAGATCAGAATATATTCAAGCTGGCTCCACGAATATCCTCCTTAAGGCTTTAAGCTAAATTTAATGAGTTGTGAAACCATTAATATTCAATTGAAAACAAATGAAATGATGTCTATATATTATAGGCATAAGTTAAATTTAAGTTAAATTGATAATCATATTATATTCTAAGCATAACACGAAATAAGAGGAAGTAATAGATTGCAGCTCTCAAGAAGAAGGGGGGGGGGGGTGTTTACAATCAGATCTCACTTTTGGCTAAAAAATTTAAAAACAAAAACAAAAAAAAAGAAAAGAAATAGGTTGCTGAGCTAAAGAAGAAGGGGGATGGGGGGAGGGGGGTGATGGTTACAATTCGATCTCACGTTTGGCTAAAAAACCAAGTAAGAGGTTACAGATTTCAAGAAGAAAGGGGGGGGTTACAATCTGATCTCACTATTGGCTAAAAAAACATATATGTGAACTACGTTTCCAAAATCTCCAATTAACACGGACCAAATTTAGTTAAGTTGAATCTTACAAAAACAAGTGAAGTTCATTTCATGTTGAAATGACACACACAACACATTCGATTATACCTTTCATTTGATGAATTTTAAATCATTGTGAAATGAATAGCAAACATTGTGTACTATTCCAAGAAAGAAAATTATCACATAAATACGAACTGTCTTTTCATTTCAACAGAGTACCCGATATGCAGCAATCGTCACTGACCCCCCCCCCCCCCTTACACTTTGATGTAAGTTTCTATACACCATATTTCATCGAACAAGTAATAAAACATACCGTTTTCCACCGTTTCTTTAACATAGAATCCATCCTCATCAAAAGAATCTGGGATTCTCTGCCCAGGCTTTCCTCTGCGTCTTTTTTTCGACATGTTTATTATATCCCGCTTCAAAACAATTGGACTTCCGCTCTCTTTACACACGCGCATGCGCATTGTAGATGTGTGTAACGTCAGAGGTGTGTAAGTGAAGATGGCAACTTCAATCCGCACGATATCTGTGTAATCATCTGTTCGATGAAACCCCGAAACTGGGACACGTTATTTTTTTTACTTTTTTAGGATTAAGACATGTCAATTTTTCGTTTTAAACGATAAAAAAGTTTGGGGACTTGATTCAAGTCCCCAATGTTTTTTATGTCCCCAATTTACGACTTGCGTATCTGTCGAAGGTCCCCAATATGGCCTTCCCACACACGCACACACACACACACACACACACACACACACACACATATATATATATATATATATATATATATATATATATATATATATATATATATATATATATATATATATATATATATATATATATATATATATATATATTAAAGATTGACATAATCTTAATTGAGACTCAAACTTCATTTGCATGCAGGTGGATAATGAAAGAAAAACTACCCTTTTTAACTCTGCTTGCAGTAACTGCAATATGTGTATCAGAGGTAAGTAACAGTCTTTTCGTTTCTTCGTGCCAAAGTATGCTTTTTCTTCTTTCCCCGTTTTCCGAAAACAAAATATGTGCAGAATGATATATAGCAAGATCTGTATTACATCCAATATCAAAGTTCGACCAATGTTTGATATTGGTTGAGGGATGGTATTGGGTGTAATACATATCTTGATACATGTGTATGTATCGTTGTTTTTGTTGTTTTCCTAATCAAAGATACCATAATTTATAATATATATGCATGTTTATTAATAAAAAAGAAATAAAACAAACAAACAAACAAAAAAAAAAAACGTTCTGCTATTTTTGTGGAGTTCCTTTTTCTCATCAATTCGTCCGAAGGCAATTCATTTTTAAGGTCCATTAAAATGCAATTTGAACCTTTTACAATGATATAGGATATTTAATGAAGAAATATGTTAACATATTTAAGGTCAAGATCTAGTAAATAACTTTAGACTGTCTTTTTCGTGCTAGATCCTTTATGACGTCATAATCAATTTAAACTTTCTTTTTCCCGTACTTTACGTCTCTTATAGAATTATGTAGAAAATAAAATATTTTCAAGGAATTCAATTTGAAATCATGTGAAAAATAATTCCGATATCTATATTCAATTTATTATTATTTTAAAGAAGAGACTAAGACCATATAAATTACCGTTTTCTGACAGACTGTAGGCAATCTGGATACATTTCCTTTGTCTGATATGGAAAAAGCTCCCATATTTATAACTAGTTTTCCTTATTTTTCATTAAAAATGGCAGTTTAAAATATGATTTTTCGTCTTGTTTACCTACACATTATGACCCGAAACACCTTATTTGACCAAGCTTAAGTTATGAGGCATCATTAAAGGAATTTATTTCTCAAATTTGAGAAATATGTAGGCACCTTTCATTTACTAGATCTTGACCTTAAAGAATATATATATTTTTAAATTAAGTATGCCCATTGAGGCATGGAAATTATTCCGCTTTTAAAGGGTAGGAGAATATCTGAATTTAAAAATCTTTAATAGCGCAATTTTCTTTTTACCAGGTAACAACATTTGGCACTTGTGAGATTTCTTTATTAACTATGAGAATTGTTGAGAAATGTCCAGAAAATGGAGGGTCGTGGGCAAGAGCAGCAGAAAAATTAGATTGTGGGTCTATTACTCAGTCGTGCACAGATTCCATGAAATCCATGGGACCCCCATTCAATACGCAAATCTATATTTTCCAATACCACTGCGTAATAAACGCTTGGCGAAACGCAACGATTGAAGTATGTGCATTAAACCGCACGATATTGGGTAAGTATTCGTGAGGCAGCCCTCATTCCCAATCCATAGCCAATGATCAATTTTCGACGAAATTATCTTTTTCAAATTTTGCATACATTTTTTTTTTGTTTGGATTCATCCCACCTTTAACTGTATTGTAGTCCCCTGACTACTGAACAAACATAGAAAACATAAAGATAATTTTTTAAATAATGAAATGTTTTACGCTGCGTAAACTGAAACACAAATGAAACAGTCAGAGCAATTTATGTTTTTTTTTTTTTTTTTTTTTTTTTTTTTTTTTTCATGTATTCATTTCATTTTATTTATTTATTTATTTATTTATTTATATATTAAACCACCAAAAGTCAGCCTTTTCAGTAGCTCTGCCAAATTTATAATATCCTCTCAATAACTTAATGATTTCAACAAAATACAATTATGTTAAGATTTCATTTACAAATTATCTAAAGACATCCGGCTTATGAAAAATTTGTATTAATTTAATCATCAAGAATTTTCTACTTAATTTAGGATTTTGCGCCGAGTTCAATATACATGGAGCGGTCATACAGGATAATTACGATGCAGACTGTACACAGCATACTCCACCTTGTCCAACGAGTTATAATTCAGCTGAGGCCTATAAATGTAAAACATTTAATAACTTACCGATTGTAATTGTTTTTCTTTAAAGAGGCAATCACCATTTTAATCTGTATTTTACAGTTAAATTACTCATTTTCGTGGGGATTTAATTTTTGTTGTTTATGAAATGCAAAAAGACCCAAGAATTCATGTCCACCAGGAAATGTAAAATGCCATATTCATAACTACTTGACAATTGTTTATGAATGAAATTAAATCCCCATAAACTCATGCTTTTTTTAAACGACAAAAATTTTACTCCACGAACTTATGTGATTTCACAGTATCCCTTTGCCTAGACTGATTCTTTTCTTCTCCTTTTCGTGGAATTTTGCATTTTGAAATAAATTAGCTAGTTTTGATTTAGATCCATCATGCTATGAAATGACGAAAAATCACAGAAAAACAATGGAGGAAGAATTTCGTGCATCCTCAAGTTCGAGGTAAGCATGTACTTATAATACCTCAACCTCATTTAATTTATCTATGTCCTATGTTTAAAGTACATAATTATTGTTCCATTGTAGGACAATTGTAAACGCCCTTTTCTTCATACTCTGTTTACTAAGAAGGACAGTGTCCAGATAAGTCTTTGTCGTAAAAACAAGTGGAAGAGGCGAGTGGGTTTTTTTTTCGACAGTATTTTCCTCTGAAAAAATTCAATTTTTATGGCATAAAAATACACCTGTCCGGAGGGTGTATGTATGAATGTCTGTAGATTTTAATTTAATATATTCTTTTTAACTATGTGATGGTTGTGCTGTTGATATGTGTGATTAAAGATAATAATGTGAATTGAACAGTGCATACGGGTATGTACATAAGGATCAGAAACTACATCCGTGGTTTGTTGTGATTAATTTTATGTTACTGTAGCAAATGTTAAATAAAGTATACTTTGATATAAGTGCAATGACAATCATGTAACATATAGTGTAAATGTATGTCATGCAGATTTCAGATATTGATGAATGTTTGATTGCAAATAAATCGCATTTTTTTCTTAAAGGAAAGACAAGAAAAAGTGCCAATTGAAAGCAATTGTTAAAATCCATGGAGTACTTCGCTAATAAACGTATATAAAAATGTGTAAAAAAAAATTTTCTCTACAAAAAAATAAGACTACCTACTTGTTGACAAATAAGATTGGAAGCTATAAGAGGAAATTCATCAATAAGCAGGCGAAATCATACTCATGTTCAAAACGAATTTTGACATATTTGCTGGTTAAAGCTCCTCCTTTTCGATGCAAAAGAGAGTAGGGGCAAATCAAAACAATGGTTTGAGAGAAGAAAGAATCTGGACGCAGAATGTGGAATAAGTGCACAAATATCCCCCTTGGTTTTTTGTAGTTGCACGATGATGTTAAGAGACAATAAGGAATACATTTTATTCTTTCCAACCCTGATCGTAAAGTAACATTTAGATCATGGTCCTCTCGGAAAAGTGCAATTTAAAGTAAAATTTTACAATTTTGAGTGCGTTTCATTGAAGGGATTCAAAGAAAAATAATCTTTTGCTTGAAATTTTTTTGCCTCGATGTAGTAATTGAATGATTGGATATGAGTTTGAGTAAATTGTGACTTTTAAGAGATTATGTACCAAAATAATTTTCGCATCGATGAAAATATAAAAGGTTACATATGAAAAGTGATGGACAGGTATCTCTGGCAATGCAAAATCATGTTTAAAGGGAATTTTAATTTTAGCTAAAATGGACTCGACTTTTTTCAAATCAAATTTGAATTTCCATTAAATTCAAAGCGGATGTACTGGAATTAATTCATAATTAAGCTCAGACTGTTTTTGCATGTATCATATATATGTTGTAAAATATTTTTCAGGAAATGTTTATTGATAAAATCCTTCCTTGTTTAAAATTTAATTCATATTTGATTTAATTTGAAAAAAAATTTTTTCACTGACTAGGTGTATATTTTCACTACATCTCATCATTTTAATGGACTCTAGAAAAAGGATTTTCATTTTATTTTTCCTCTTCATGTGCATTCTGGTACAATTGAATTCAGGTCAATGCCGTGGGTGAGTCGATATTCTAAAATTTAAATTTCTATTTCAATGGATTAGCATTTTTTAAATCCCAATAGACATGAAGAATATCATTTTAAACAATGACTCTTCTGTGATAATAAACAGGTTGAATTGTTGTGGACCAGGTTGCTGTGCTGGATTTATGCTTGATATAAATGCAAACGTTTGCATACGTGAGTTCAATTCATATATGCATGTAATTGTTGTAATTCTTTTCATCGAGATAGCAATTTGTAACTTCAAGGAATTCGAAACACGAGTTTCATCATTTTCTTTTATTTTCAGTGCTTATATAAAGATAAGATATTTATTGATGCATCAAATAAAGAAATAAGATAGTTTTTGATCCATCTAAAAAGGATTTTTTTTTTTATCTACATGAAAGCCTGTGGTACCGGTTACATTGGGAAGCATTGTGCGATAATATGTCCATTTCCAATGTACGGGGACGGTTGCCAGTTCCGATGTGAATGCGACAACTCCTCTTGTAACCCTTTAATTGGTTGTCGAGCCGCTTTGAGTGAGTTTATATCAGTTTACTCTCCTACTTATACCATAATTTGATATTGACTTCATTGTGATTTATGACTATTTTGTTGCAATTGTTGAAACATACAAGTAGATGTATTTTATTCAATATTTTCTGACAACTTTATTTCAAATCATATTGCTTAGTTAATCATATATGTAATATTTAAAAAGGGTATCAGTATCCCTCTATTTTTTTCATAGCTGCCTTGCAGGATGACGGAAATCTGACGAACCAGTATGAATTAACCTCTCTGTTTTCTACACCACCTACAGCAGAAAGTAAAATTGAAGTCAAAGATCATATTGCTAAAAGCTTAAATATGACAGTGTATGAACAACCTTCAACCGAGTATAATCGTGCAAGGAGCGAAAGCTACCATTCGCATTTTCCTCAAACAAACACAATCAAAATACCAAAGACAAAAGAAAAAGACAGAGGCACATTAACTGTCGGTGCAGAGAGTCCATTATTGATAGGAATCTTTGCTTTTAATGCTTTTTTGTGGTCATCGTATTTACCATTGTACTGTATTGTGGATGCCGTAAATATAGGAATTTCAGAAAACACAAGAAAGATAACTCCGCTACTGTTATTCATTACCATGAAATCAATGACGATATCGCTGGGCCAAGTGTTGATTACGACCCTTTGTGCACAACAGATGGGACAGAAAAGCCACAAGCCACGGAAATGAGAAACTTCCTCGTTGAGTATGAAAATGAACCTTTAAACAGGGAGAGAAAGAGTTTGATTAACATTGATTCCCAAAAGAGACGCTCAGAGACGTCTCCAAAAGAATTAGCACGTCCAAGTGAGCTAGAATCAGAACAAACGCACATGCACGAAGGATACAGTACTGGAAAGAAAATATTTAACGTAAATGATACACGTATTTACACATCTGTTTCTAAAAAGGCAAATGTCAGATTTTAAGGGGCTATTTTTAAAGGTTGATTTTTTAATGAATTATATGGCTGTGCAATGTGCATGCAAGTGGTGCACACATACATGTTACGACGAAGCAAATTGCTGTAATTCAAATTCAACTTTTTATATTGTTTTCTTGTTAAAAAATGTATTTTTCATGAATTATATTTTGTGTGACACGGCTGTGTTGATTTGTACGAATACGAAAGCCTAAAAGGCTCTGTTTTTGAGAAGATAAAAAAGAAATTTTTATTTCATTATTATTAAATAAATCTCTCGTAATAAGATGTTAGCATCTCTTTTTAGCGACTTAATATCTCGTTATCTCGGTATAAAGGATTTGTTTTTTTTTTCGTTAATACGCGATGATTATCTCGTTATAACGAGTTAGGTATCTCGGTGTTTATATAATACAAATTACCAACTTACCTCTTGGAGCGGGAACAGTATTCATGGAGGCAGAGAAAAATTACCTATCATTGATTTTATTGACAAATCAAACAAATGTTTAAAAAAAAAACAAAATAGGAGACAGTTCTCAAACTTAGGAAATAAAATTAGTTTAATACAAATTAAAAAAAATAATATCTAGAATTCAATTTTTTTATTTTTCATATACACCGTAGATCTATGCTCAGTATTTAACAATGCTTATTCTGCGCATATTTCTTGGGATAAAGTATAACCATGGGGGTATTTTGGTCAGTAGTCCGAAGTATCTGACGTTTCCCAGGCTTTTTTTTTTCACGATTTTGATATTTTAAGTGCCAGGAAAACGTCAGAACCGGCGCAAATACGAAAACTGGAAATTTCACCGTCTCCAACATGAGATTATTTTCGATACTTGCGAACTGAATTAAATGCCGAAATTACAATTTATTGGTAGCACAATGCTTCTAGTACTCACTAATATCGATGAAAAGAAAATATCACTCAACATTTCCATACAGGTGTTGCAAGATTTTAAAATGCACGAAATGAAAAGAAAACTCGACCGTCTGATAAAATGTTTTCACCAGACTGTATATTTCATAAACAAACCCATATAAACGATGGTGGTGAGTACTAAAGACATTGTACTATTAATAAGTTGTGAATTCAGCATTTAATTCGGTTCGCAAGTATCGAAAGTCAACCCGAGAATGCCGCCTCCAGTTGGAGGCGGCGAATTTCCAGTTTTCGTAATGGCGCCGGATCTGACGTTTTCCTGGCACGTAAAATATCAAAATCGTGAAAAAAAAAAGCCTGGAAAACGTCAGATATTTCGGAGTATTTGGTCAGTTGAAGTATGAAACGAAGAAAAGAAGTTCAAAAAGAGTTTTAATTTTTAAAAAAAAATATCAATTTTATTACACAGAATGCAGCAGGCTATATGACCCGACTCTTAAAATCAAACTAGCAACTTATAACTTGGTAGAAATTTGGAGTGAACATACATGTACGTTTCACAAAATAAACATAATGACGAAGTATATGGCAACAAATAATTATAGTTGTTTTTTGAATCTTTATATTTTTTCTGCAATATAGATGTAATCGGTTAATACTGTATAAACATGTACAAAAAAAAAGACAATTGTATATTTCATTGATTGAAAATCACATACATAAGAATTCTGGTACACTGATGCATAGAAATTGACAACATCACTTAAAATCAAAATGAACAAGAACGTAGTCTAGAGCTTTCCTCGTGAAACGAATGAGCGAAGGACAGGAATGCAATGACACGATTTTTCAAAAGTCAGCTACCGCTCCGAAATTTGTCTTGACCTGGCGAAAAAAATCATGTTTTTAACAATTGCAAGTCAACTCAGCTCTGTTCTAACTTTCGGGAGATTCAAAGCCAGTAGCTCTACATCAGTACTTTACCATGTTGATGTTGTGTTATGTGTAAAAAGAAATGGGGGAGGGGGGGTCAACGAAACTGAAACTGAAATTGAGCAGACATATCCCAATCATACATTGACTTGTCAAATATTCACGTGTTCTTTCCATGAAAATATAAATACTACTGACTGTATCAAAATGCCTTAAAAATACGAACAGTACAAATACATTTGAAATTAATATGAGAGGGGATAATTAATTTTTTGAGCTGTTGTGAAGAAAAGGGGTACATAGCCCCCAGAGATCTATCATCAAGTAAGGTGGCGATTGCATGTGCAATGCAAACTCCTTCTTTCTCACAGATAGTGACAACTATTGAAAAATAAACAAAGTTAAAGAAAAATATAATTTTTTTGTTATCTAAAAGTGGGAAAAAATACATTTTTTTTATGATTGATTATTTAATTTTATATCTTTTAAATGTTTAAAAAAAAATAAAGAAATTAATAAAATATAATACGATTTTCATGATACATTATCACATAGTGAGTGAAAAATACGATGGCAGTAAAACATGAACGATAAAAAATCTTTAGCATGTTTGCTTCGTAATATTTTGGTAATGTCCTTTTTTACCAAACATGGAGAAAGCAGAAATATTCCTAGTCTTTAAATGATAAGTTATGTCCTTGTTAAAGGCAAAAGGAAACTTTACATTCGTGAATGAAATGTTTAAAGAATATCGACTCATGAAATTAAACTTACAGCGATCCTTTTCATAGAAATAGTTTGATACAAACAGATAAACATTGGAATGAAGAGTTATTTTATTACTGCATCCATTGAATTACCAGCTCGAAATTGTTGATGTCAATATCATTTCAAATTGTATTAATATATTCCTTTTTGTTGCCATATTCGATGATGACGTACTATGTTGCAAATATGTACATGTA
This sequence comes from Saccostrea echinata, assembly GCF_033153115.1. Classification (NCBI taxonomy): domain Eukaryota; kingdom Metazoa; phylum Mollusca; class Bivalvia; order Ostreida; family Ostreidae; genus Saccostrea; species Saccostrea echinata. The sequence goes on from NW_026889821.1 coordinate 1,648,373, forward strand.
CGTACCTTTATTCATATACTACACAAGATTGAACTTGATGATCCTTTTGGGTTTCAACGAGAAACCAGATTAAAGATGAAAAATATTAAACGAGCCAGGGGAAAAATGTAAATGGATAATAAAGGAAAAATCAATGAGTTTATAGCAAATAGAGAAAACTTGAAAGTTATATTTTTATTTCAAAGTCTGATATTCCATCCAGTATGATATCTGGTTTAACAAATCTCCTGTAGATTGTTTCTGTTTAATATAACAGATATGGATACTTGGGAAATAGCAAATTTATGGTTCCCTTTGGCAGGAAAATATTTCCCTCGGGGAACCATATTTGCTATTTCTCTCATACCCTTTGCAAGGGCTCAATGTCCTTACACTTGTATCAAAGATTTTTGATTCCATTTTTATAAGGATTCTTTCAGCCAATTTTTGAAATATACCCAGTCGTTTCAAAGAAGATATAAAGTTGTGAAAAGATAACAATGAGGATGACATTGACAACGACCGCATTAGATAAAGACAACTTCTGATGAGAAAAGGTGACCTAAACTTATTGCTACGGCTCTAATGAGCCAGTAAGTAACAATTGGTATATTCATCGTTCTCCCTTCGTATTTGGTCTTTAAATATAAGATATATTTTGAAAGAATAAATTCTCTCACTGTATTTTTTTTTTCGAAATATGTGAAATTTATTTAATTTTATTTGAATTTAATTGCTTTTTACATTTATTTTTACAAGTGGAAGAAAAATACATGTATGCATAAAAACATTCAACAATTAACACCTATTATTTTTATAACATTTTTTACATTCGGTGTATGTAACCACCCAGAGAAAAGTGATCAGCGGACTGATAAATCAACAGAAGTAAACAAGTGATTATCAAAGCAGTTAATTAACAAAATGTGTTTAAATAGCCACCGTACCAAATAATATACTGCTTTAAAAAATCATTTCAATTGCAATTATTTTTTTTTTTTTACTATTTTGGGAGTTACATTTTATTTTGATAGATATTTGAGATTTTTTTTTATAAATATAATTTGGAGTACCAAGTAAAGAAATATTTAATGCATAAAATCAAATATTAAGAGTTAGAGTTACTGTTCTTTAAAGCTTTTTAAGATGTCACAACAATGCGTTCCTCTGCACGACTGCAATGTATAATTCATTTGAATGTATATTCCCTACTTCTAGCAGATAAAAGTATACAAATTGCGATCTCATAAATTGAAAGAATTAGAGATTATAAGTGTCTAGCCTTCTATAACCGCACTTCGTTTTAAAGGGGATTTTCTCGTTCTATTTTTATGCATTGAAAATATATGGGTGCAGCTAGGATTTTTCAAATGAAAATTTTTCAGCTTTATATGATGTTACCTGTCCTAGCAAAGGTATGGTGTTTATTAAACCAGTATTATATATAATTTTTACCATTTATTTTGATTTATTAATGATTGATCTCATTTTAAAGGTAGAGAAGATTCAACTTTCATTCGCAAGAAGAAGACAATGGGAGAAAATTACAGTTTTTCAATCATTTTTATAGTTACTGTAACGCATGTTACAAACGTAAGTACATGTAACAATTAACAACTTTTTATCCATTCTTTGTGCTAGATAATGAATGAATTAAATATATGTCAGAATTTGTATATACGAATCAAATTCAAATTTCATCATAATAAAGTAGAGAAAAGAGATGAAATACGAAGCCAAATATTGCTTTTACTAACAGTAATGTGTTTCCCTGCACATACAAAGATAAAAAAAAAGAGTAATTGTTTTCAGTTTTGAAAATTTCATTTTTTTTTTTAGTCTTCAATAAAGGGATGTATTTTTAATAGGTTGCTACATTTGGAACGTGCGAGGTATCCAAATTAACCTTGAGATTTGTAGAAAAATGTCCAGAGGATGAGGAGGCGTGGTTGAGAGCAGCAGAAAAATTGAATTGTGCATCGATTACTCAGTCATGTGCAGAATCTATTGGACCCCCATACAATACTCAGAATTATGTTTTCCAATACCACTGTGTTATAAACGCTTATCGTAACACAACGATGGAAGTATGTGCATTAAATCGCACAATATTAGGTATGTGCGTAATTCTCTAAGCTTCAGTGTTTCATTAGAATTTTCATCCCCCTAGCCACATCTAACGTTATAAAATGTATATTTTCCTCAATCTTTAGCGATTCATTTTTCTTATCGGTCCGCATTTGAAGTACAAACATAAGCTAAAGAAATATTGCAAAAATTGCACAAAGTGCAATTTTAAAGATATCCCCTTTAAAAACTTTTTCTACCCTTAAAGGAAATTTACACATACTCGTAGAAACAACCAACACAAAAGACAGCATTGTTTTAATATATAATATAACTTATTTTCAAGAAACACAAATAACGCTATCAGCGATTTTATGTCTGTCATACAGAAAAAAAAAATAAAATGCAACTTTTTGATCGATGGTTTGAAATTTTAAAAAAAAAACAAAAACAAAAAACAAGACAAAACAAACAAACAAACAAACACAACATGTTCGCTACACTTGTGTATTAAAATTTGAATATTTTTTTTTTATTTTTTGAACGATTATTTTCGTAATATTTTAGGTTTCTGCGCCGAATTTAATATACATGGAGCGGTTATTCAGGATAATTACGATGCAGACTGTACGCAGCATACTCCACCATGTCCAACCAGTTATAATTCAGCCGAGGCTTATAAATGTAAGAATTGAATGATTTACCATTGGTTTTCCTAATAAAAAAAAAATTTTCCTTGATAGGTTTCTGCCTAGTTCTTGGTTTTCAAAACACAAAAAATGTAATTTTAATTATTAATTATGTTATTTATGAAACATGCATTTATAACTGAAGTTACTGTATTTATCATATTTAGATCCTTCATGCTACGAGATGGCAAAAAGGAGTAGAAAGACAAATACGAAAACAATAGAGAATAATTTTCATTCATCAAGTTCAAGGTAGCAAATGCAATCTCTCTCTCTCTCTCTCTCTCTCTCTCTCTCTCTCTTTCTCTCTCTCTCTTGTTATATACCTATTTTTTTTTTTAATGACTGCACTCTCATTAATTATTATATTTCAGGACGTTTCTAAACGGTTTATTCTTCACACTTTGTTTACTTAGAAGAACTATGTCCTGAGTCTCATTACATTCTAGTCAGCGAATAGAAAGAAAATTAAAACATATCCTGTTCATCGTCCACTGCCTCAAGGAAGATCTCAAGACTCGCTGAAGATTGAGAAACACGGTGCTACGCTGAAAGATTTTGTACTTTTCAGATAAAATCTCCAAGTGTAAGATTAGTTCATTTTAAAAATTGCATGAGAGTACAGGCGTCAAGATTCTTGTGTGTATGAATGACATGTGTATCTGTGTAAAACTAGGTTGTTTTATTATTAATAATATTGATCATATTTTAAATCATATGATTTGTATTGAAACATCTAAATGCTGGTCTCAATAAGTCAGTTGGCTCAAAACATTAACTAACATTTTGTGATCGCTTGTGTGAATGGAATGTAGTTGTTTTATTTCTCTTGTAATATATTTCTTTGTTATGTAACTGTCGTTTATGTAAAATAAAAAATATATATATATTCACCAGTATGATTATTGAAATGTTAAACTGAACCAAGAACATTTGGAACCCTTCTGGTGTGCCCATTTCCAATGTACGTGGATGTGTGCTATATAAAATATGAATCGGTTGGCTATTAATCTGTCGTACACGTAAGTGCGTATGCTTAAATGTTTTCCGATATATCAGACCCCCAATAACAAGACTATAGCCATTTAGACTCAGCTTTTTTTTATTTTTACCAGCATCCATGTTTTAACATAAAACTATTTTTGCAAATTTTACGTGATTTACGTCATTATTTTAATTCATACAACTATAATTTAAAACCGATTAAAATGGTACCTTTTTTTTTTTTATTTTTTCACCAGATACCTTGTAATGGGAAGATTTCCAATGATTCAGTGTAAAGATCTCTCTCTCTCTCTCTCTCTCTCTCTTCTTATTTGTTTATTTAAATTTTTGTCAAAAGCGAGTTAAACTAGAGTGACAACAATAAATGTAAACAAAATGTAGCCTTGACAGTGTTTTATTATTTCGAACAAGGGTCTAGTCCTAATAATCAAATAATTAATAATAATAACCAAAGAAAGTGTTCTTTGTCGCATTTATTCAAGCAAATATAATACAGGGGGAAATGGGGGAAACTTGTGTTAATCGAATTTTTTTTTCAAGGAAAAACAACAATACAGGGAAAAATGGGTGGAAATTGTGTTAATTGTTGACACAAAAAAAAAGCCGTATTTGATAATTTTCCCTTCAAATGAAAATTTATTAGGCTGAATTTTTTTTTATTGAAATTCTTCTATCTCAAAAAAAAAAAAAAAAAAACTCTAGCGTAGAGTTCATAGCAAATCAAAATATTAAATACAGAATATATTAACCAAAGGAAGATAAAATCTTTTTTTTCACCAAATGTCTCCTTTTCATGTAGGCTTAAAGGTTAAAATTTGAATTTTCATTTATCACAAATTAATAACAATGCCTAGGAGAAAAAAAAAGCTTTTCTTCTAAGCATTGTAAATACATGTAGATCTGTATCAAATCATAAGGGAGAAATATTTCACTTTCTCCAAGACTATTGAAGACAGAGATCTTTTCTAAAAGCCATTTGTTCTTTGAACGCACCTTCTTATATCATAATTGATGTGCTTTCATAAATACATGTACGTGTATTATGTTGTTAGATATACATATTGAGATGTCTGGAACTTTCTGAGTTTATTTTAGAAGAGCAGATTAAATAATCAAAGAAATAAGAGAACCTCATAAATATAAATGGAAATGTTCCCGTAAAATGAAAGACAACTCTTTTTAACCTATTTAATTATAAATAATCAAACAAATAAGAGAACCGCATAAATATAAATGGAAATGACCCCGTAAAATGAAAGACAACTCTTTTTAACCTATTTAATTATCGAATTCAAATTGAAAGGGTCAAAATATTTTCTTTATTTGGATTCTTTTAAATATTCATGGATTTGTAAGCATGTTCAGCCTACAGTAACTAGCCGTCTCATAAAACACAATTGATCATCCACATATAATATATAAACTCTATTCTTGTCCTGCATAAATCGATTTGATCCCTAGAACTTTACACAGAGTTCGCCCCAACAGTACACAGCCATGATTCTGCATAATTCTATTGATCTGTTTTGGTTCCTGGAGAATCAAAGATGATGGAACCTCTCTATGGGAAAACTATAGCAATGGCCGAATTAAGCGATCATTTACCGGGATGGATGCTATCTGTTAACGAACAGTTTCGTAAATATATAGATTTACTGTTCGGAAGATTTCCTGAAAATGTGAAAAGACAAGCAATAGGAGTCCTCTTCATCCTTAGGTAGTATTTCATTTTTACTTTCTTTTGGTTTTCTTCTTTAACATGCTAGATATCCGAGTAGTAAATTTTTCTGATTCTGATTTATTAATATAATAAAACGAATTAGCCAACCTCTGACTTCAAAATACTTAACATTATTAGCTCCATTTTCATGCGTTGTAATATGCACTGGATATCTTGAATAAATGTACTAGTAACTTAATGTATTATATCTACCTAAGCTTGGTTGCAAATATTGGTTAATATTCATACACACGAGCAAGCAGAGCAATGAGCAATGGAATGATCATGTAATTATTGACGATATATTCTACTACAACGCAACGACGACCGCTTTAATTTGCTGGTTATGATTCCCGAGAAATCTTTTGCAGATCTTTGGTATTTGTTTTGCTTAAGGTAACCCAAACAGATATAAAAACTGAAGAAAGAAATAAAAGGAATACTTTTTATTATATGTGTAGTCAATTTTAATTTCATGCCAATTTTGAGGAAAATATAGAACTAGGGTTTTATTTAACATGAATAAATGAAGTAAATATATAGATTAAATTTAAAAGTACCAAAAATAAAATAAAATAATAAAAACAGAAGTTAATTAATGAATATATACATATATTGATACAAACTTTAACATTAAAATTTTCGATGAAAAAAATAATAGTAATAACAAAATGCTTCTATTGGAAAAAAAAAAACAAAAAAAAAAAAACAAAAAAAAAAACACCTCCATTGAACACTGAAGTCGTCAGTGAAATTCACACATGGATTGTCACATCGCCGTAACAGCTGTGTGTCTCTACATCTGATTATTTCTTGTTATCGATCTACTGTTACCTGATGAAGCCTTTCTTAAAACGTGTGGATTTCTGATCTGCCCTGGTAAATCTCGTTAATTAGTGAAATCAAAATGGAGATAAGGTAATCACGAGCTAATTTTCTAATTAGTTAGTGGTATTTAATCAAATTTCTCCTTCAACGTTAACGATTCACTGTGTGATGCAAGAATGAGGAAAACAGCTTTAAAGTGCGGCTTTTTTTTAAGCTCAGTAGTCTTAAAATCGATTTTTAAAACATGTTGCAAGTAAATACAAAAGGCTTTCGTTATTTTCATATTGTGCAGATGAAAAAAAATTTAAAAAAAGTTTTTGGGACATCATTCTCAAGCGTAATTTGTAATTGGCCCCAAAAGCCTCGCATCAACGTGTAATAAGTAAATGTAACATATTGGCCCTCTCAATCAATACTCCTTTTTTATATACTTACTGTTAGGAGTTAACGTTCACTACTTAGAAAAATTGATGTTTGTGGTTTATCGATGGTCGGGGAAATCAATTCTAAATACTTAATAATGCAAAGTATGGTTTATGAGGTAATTTCTACAAATACATTTTTGCGAGAAAGAGGGGAAGAAAGAAAGAAAGAGCTTGCTATTCTCTTTTAATGATCTATGCACATATCTTATTTACATTGTCAAATTGAAAAGTCAGAATTTAATATAGTTTAGTTACATTTATTTCTCTCTTGACATTACAACATATTTTAAATTTTATTCAACCTTGTCAAGTCATACGGAATACAAAAAATGATGTAAAAAAAGCAAAATTAAAATCAAAATGCGTGAAGTTTTTGATGCAAATTGCATATACGCTGACATAGAACTTTTATAAGAGATTCTGATTATCATATTATCATAATTGACAAAAGATATTTCAACTGTTAGAAAATTACTTTTTTCAGCACAGTATTTTCTGTGATTGGAGTAATCGCATCCTTTCAGTATGTTTGGACGGCTTTAGCTTCCGATTCACACTCAGACACAGTCACCCACGATCCAACCAAGGAATGTCATAAAGGGGACGAAGAATCGTGTCCCTGGTTCATGATTTTCACAGAAATGAAAGACAAGATCAATGTGCTTGAAAGCAGTTTCAAGGATCAAATCTCGCTGAGTGAGAATTTAGAGCGGGATTTTCTCAACCAATCAGAATTGAATTACATTTTGACTGAAAAATTGAAAATATTTTTCGAAAAATTGGATAATATATCTTTACATTGTGGTAAAGCTGAAGCACAGGCAGCTGAGATAACTTCTAGGATATTTTTCGATGGTAAGTAACCGTTTACGTGCTTTTTACTTATATGAAATTGAAATATCAATTTTCTGTATATCCTACGTCAGGTTTTTTTTCCCCTAAAAAACATGCGTGTTAATAGTGTTTTTTTTAAAATAATAAACAATTGTACATTGTGAAATCTTAACTTCCAACATAGGTGAAGCAAGTAATGTTTTATGTATTAAAAGTACAGGTACAGTCAGTCACTAACGACAAATTCTTGTATGATAAAGGCATCATTAACATTCTCTTTCCCTATTTCTTTTGCAGAAGTCATTTTATACTTCCTATTGACAGTAATATTGTTTGAGATTTTCACAAGGATAAGACCCCATAGTAGAGAATGGAAGGAAGCAATTGAGGTTAATATAAGAAGATACTTGAATAAATCAGAAGTAACTCATTCAGAAGCTATGACTGGCAGTACTGCATCAACACAAGAAGACGCCACAGACAATGGATCTGAAGTTATACCCAATGGCGTCATAAAAGACGAGAAAGAAAAGAAGGTAGGAACATGATTTCTAAAATAAAAGACAGTTTTAGCCAATGTTCGGGAAGGATATAGATGCATGAATATTAACTGTGTATTATCTCATAATACGCTGCAATGTGACAAGAGTTATCACTCTACTGACATTACATTTGTGTTTATTTAATTAGCCTAATTCTTATCACATAGTGCATGATTTCATAAATGAATAGCATTTTGTCATTTATAGTCTGAATCCAGTCAATACTTGAAATCATTCGATTTTTTACTAGTCAATGATAATGTTCCTACTCGTTAATCTATCTGAAATATTAGAAATCTGTTGTTTTTTTTAAAGAATGGAACACCTACCCATACTGCACCATCAACGCCTAAACACGGAGTCCTAAGGAACGAAATGTGTATCGTACTTTTCCGGAAAGAATGTCTCAGTATCTACAATTCTGTTATAGAGACACTATTATCTTATTTCACAGAAATTAAGATTGCGTCTGCGCCTTATTACGTTATTGAAAGTTTTAATGACATTAGCAAAATACCTCACGTTAAATTGTTTATTCTTGTGTGTGATAACACCTTGAATTATGGAAGCGGGAGTAAAGATCTGAGATTAGCAACTGTCAAAGTACTTAAAACTTGGGGAGGTAAGTCATAATAGTTTTTTTATATTCCTTTCGTCTCTTCATAGAAGCGTGAACCATTTATATTGTATAACTGTTAAATGATTCACAATGCATGTAGATGAACTTTTGTTCGTAATTTATCGGAAATGAAAATTATATCATTTTAACTGCAAAATTCTGATGATCAAAATTGCAACGAAAAAAGTAAAAAATACACTCAAAATTAAAAAGAACCTGCATAAGTACATAAAAATTGAACAATTTTAGCAAATTTTCTACATTGTAACGTTTAATTTCATTTTTTAATTGTCACAGCTGTGCCGATACTGATTATAGGCAAAGACGAGGAATCAAAGAGACTGACTGGACACACACAATATAATGGAAATCTAAGATTTGTCTTCTCAAACGAGCTGGTGCAAGACCACGCGTCAGCTGGGAGGGTGTTCAGCTTTTGGAAGGAAATGTCCCCTCATCAAATGAGCCATCTCAGGAAAATGATAAAACCAATCCTCAATGAGGTCAAAACAATCCCCCAGCTCAGGTATATTACACTGACGAAGTGAAGATATATATGATTCAAGGGAGAGAAAAAAATGTTTCCGGATGTATTCGGATTCTGTTCTTTGATTCGATGGAAGACTTCAGCTTGTACATGTAATATGTGTAAAAAGCATTTGATTTTGTACGCTAAACGCTATGTGCCATATTCGTTTTGCCTTGTTTCTCAAGTATTTTTGTTTTTTTGAAGAAAGAGGGTTATTTTGCGAATGACGGTATCTATACGACGCTCTTGATTTTCAGTGAGTATGGACAATCCTTATACATGAAACAGCTTTCCTAAGTTTCAGTAACACCATGTTTTTGTCATCAAAGACGTATGTTGCAGTCGTATAAGCAAAACTTCGAAAATCACATGATAATTGATGTTCCTGGAGTATATTTTCAAGAAAACAGAAATAGAAAACATAAAAAAGGATTTTTCCCCTTTATTAACATTAATATTTACCAATTTTAAAAGAATCAATAACAGAGTTGTGAATTGTAGCGTCTTACCCTTTGGTGAGTAGTATGTTCCAGGTTAGCGTCATTTCTCAAATTTGCCTCGATTGGGACACTGACAAATACGGATATTACATTGAAGCACAGTGTGTAGATGAAGTTCAAGCGCATGGACATTGGAGAAAACGCGTTTCAATTATGCAGTTTTGGTGCTTTTATTTTACGATAAACACGTGTACTTCCATTTTTTATATAAAACATTCAATCGTTAATTGTACAATGTGTATTAATGAAATAATTTTTTTTTTCCTCAGATATCATTATTTTCTAGGTTTGTATGTGTTTTTTGTTACAAACAAATATACCAGGTTAAGTTTTTCTCTTGCCCTATTTTGCAGAAATGTACTTCAATATATCGATTGGCAATGCTTTGTTTAACTTTTCCTTTCAATAGTAAGGAAGGGAAATTAGTCGCCTATTATTATTATTCTCTTAATGAATATTATAAAAAGGGATTCAGTTTCAACATTATTTTTTTCTTAATAGTAATACGCAAAAAGTTTATTTGTATTCTCATTTTTTCTGATCTTTATTTTATTAGAAAATATACATATTAGAAATATTAGTAGAAATATACATATGCATTTTTCCCATGCATACCGTCTTGTATATGACATACGCAGAGAGGAAATTCGTGATAACATGAATGCTTATTGTAACAATGTTTTTTTTTTTATTATTATTATTGTGCTAAAATGCCATCCAGCGCACATGTGGTGTTCGATGATCTTTTTGCCTTGAAATCGTAGATAATCTCTGCATAATAATGTTTGTTTGAAGAACAACAATTCAAATTCTTTTTATTCCTTCAGTATGTATAGCAGTTTTCGACGTATAAATGCTGGAAAATGTCCATACAAAAGTTAACTTTCCTGTGCTCATGATATGCATGTATTTTTTTTTTTTTCAATCTTGATATTTTACTTCAAGTATTTAAGTAAATGTACCAGTTTCTCATTTTTTTGGATGTATCCATTATCCAGGTTTTATCATTATATGTGTCCTGTCATTTTGATTTAAATATATTTGGAAAGCATTTTTCTTAAGTTAAGCATATCTATGGATTAATCTAATCTTGTAATTTTTCCATAATTATGTAGTAAAATATGTAAATTCTAATTATTTGATGTTGTAGAACGATATTGTCAAACTTCAGAAATTCTTTTTAAAATCACACAGCAAAATTTGTATTCTTTTTTTTTTTTTGAGTAGATGGAAGCTTAGATGACGCTGAACTTGTGAAAAAAGCTTTATGGGGTAAATTTGTATACAGACACTGCATATTTGGCATTAATCTTAAATTAATGTTCTTACCATTCAACTCTTAAATATTTAAAATTAACTTCCCTAAACCATTTCAAAAGTCCTTTAACGCTTAAAATACCAAGTAACTCAAAAAAAATCGTTTTAAACAAAAACAGATCCCCTCAAACGCATTCCTTTTTACAAGAACTGCAAGAAAGACAACTCTGTACACCTTCACATCCTCGATCGGATATTAAAGTTATTCCTCAAACTTTATCATAAAGAAAAAGGGGGTTTAAAACACGGAGGATTTGTTTAGAAAAATAATTCGTGGTACATTTTATCTTCTTTCACCTTACACGAGAAGAGTTTTTTTAAGAAAGTAATAGAAACGGATATGTTTAAGTTCATCTTATTTTGAAGTAACATACATGTATTCAAGTAGAAAATGAGATTTGTACGTAGCCACATACTTTCTCAATTTAGTTGCTTGTATATTTTGTAAAATATTGCCGGTTTTTCTTTTAAACCATTTCTTTTAAATTCATTGAAAACTTTCAAGACTCAAGCTTATTTTTTTACTACTGATATGTAACTGGAAATATAAAATTTCACAACTTTAATTTCTTTTCAATTTAGAAGGATCGACAATTTTGAGCTTCTTATTATAGATTGTGCATTGTTTGATTCACGTTCAGATATTAACAACGCGGTAAATCTGAAGTGTATTATTTGTTCCAAATGACCCTCTCCTAGACGTACGTATCTTTAAATATCACTTAAAATCCAACTAATGTCGAGATGAACTACTCTACCGTGGAAAACACAACACACCGCCTGCATTTAAGGGTTTTAAATGCTTAAAGAATCATACACAGCATGTACTTAGTGGGTCATCCTAAAGTACCGGGTTTTACATGCATGTTTCTAAATGTTTCACGTGTCAAAAAGGCATGGTTAAGATGTAATTTACTCCATCAAAGTGTTGTATTTGTTTTGGTTAAATACTAAGTGAATGTCTTTTTTAATATTATTATACATGTATTAAACCTAGCTCGTAAAGTGTTTGCTGTTTGAAATAGATGCAAGGGTCAACCTTTTTAATTATAGAAAGAAGTAAGTTTTGTTGAAATTTTAACACTTTCGTTTTTTTTAAACTGAATGTCAGGCATTTCTTATGTCTTCGTTAACAAAATGCAAAAAAACTATTGTAATTAATTTCTTAACACTAACCAGTTAATTTGCATTTAAAAAAACTATTTTACCCCAATTTCTTTAATATATGGAAAGCTTGATTGTGATTTTTTTAATGTCGGATATTGACAAGCTTTTAGGCTTTCTAAACTTCTTTCTATGGTATTTTTGATAATTATTATAATCATGTCTTTTAAGATTCAATATATTACATTTAAGCATTGAAATCTTATTTTTGGATGTCCTTGACGTATGACAGCACCTGGCCGTGCCGACAAATTGAATACAACGCCTTAGCGAGGTCTGATAATTTGTGGCCCTGACAGGTGCTGTTATAGGACCAACGACATCCAAAACTAAGAATTCAATACTTATGTTCACATTCTCTGATTTTCTGTTTTCGTATTTGTTAATTTCGATTATCTTTATTATGAATTTAGCGCCTTTCAGAACTGGTTTGCTAATAGACGTAATAGGCGTTGTGACGTGGAATATAGAATAACGCAAATGAATATTGAGAGAGAAAAATGACAAATTAATTTCAAAGGTAGAGTTGTTATATTTGTACGATAATTTAAAAGGGCAATTTTTTTTTTAAATTGAGCCTAACAATATACATTTGGTATTCCTAGAGTATTGAAAATACATGTAGTTCCTAATGTGTATTCTCCCGCGCAGTGTCAAGGTTTTTGTGTGTTATAGGGTATTGAATGTTAAAGATTTCCAATGGATTTCATTAGCAAAATTACTCTAAATGTAAATATACAACATTGACTACAATGTCTTTATTCTAGATGTAAATTAAAGTGAATAAGTTTAATCTCAATAAGCTTTTAAATATCTGTATATTCTACAATTCGGACCCAATAAAACTATAAGCTGTATTAAATAGAGACACACTGCGACAAGTACCTCTCCTTTTATTTGTTCACATTTTGCCTGTGTAAATCCGACGAGGTAAGAATAGCTCTTCGCATTATCATTTTACCGCCATTTTGGAATTCACGTGACGATGAATTGGACATGGTAAATCCTCAATGCTGCCACCACTAACAACATTGTTCTTATACAGACCGGCTGTAAACCATGCGTATATGAACAACTGCTGCAAAAGATATCAAAACAGGACTTACCTGCGATTATTTTGAATACTCAAATTATTTTAGTTTATCTTCAAATAATATGCTTTTCATAACTAATATTAAAAATCTGATGAAAATTATGAAACGTCGATGATAAGAATATTGCAAAAGTAAATTGCTTAGAGTTCTTTCTTCACCCTTTACCAATTCGAACTTGATTTTATGAAAATTAAAATACCTACGTAAGGCTAATATATATTAATTGATAACAATCTTTAGACGGAGTCATCTTCTGTTAATGTAGAAAAATATTAACATTTACTCCAGATCGTGATTAATATTTCCTGAACAATTTTTTTGACCCGAAATTAATTATATTTTGATATTCTATTTGTAAGCATGAAAGAAAATAAAAAAAATACGACATAAGATTTTATGTTTCTGTCGTTCAGATTCCTAACACTATTTTTAAGAGTATCGGCTTTTCACTTAAAAAGATGTTTAATAATTTAGGATTCAGAAACGAAATTAAAACAAATGTTTGTAATAATTTAAATTTAGGAACTTCAAGTTAACTCACCTGATCTCGACAGTGGGCCTTAACTCGTTTTCTCCAGGTTGTGAAATGTTCATGATTACTTTATTTTTTGTCTTATAACATTGCTGATCTACAAAGGATACAATAATTGAAAATATGCATATTTCTATTCATTTATCTTCAATGGATTCACTCTTAACAAAATATACTACCGTTCATGTAAACTAGAGATACATAATTATATTTACAGTTTACCTAAGTTAACTATTGTAAATCAAAGTCTTTCACAATAGTAAACCAACGTTTTCAAAATCACTGACCTGCCATGGTGATCACTATATTGTCAAAGACAAACTATACTAAATAAATGTGTCAAAGTTTTAGAAGTGATAACTCTAGCTATTCAAAATTTAAAAAAAATATATATTGCTAAGGATATACAACAATTCAGATCAGAATGAAATTTGACACACATATAGTCATACACATGTTCTATAAATAGCAGATATTAAATAATATTTTGCTTCGTGTTTGTGACGTCACAATGTGAAAATGACGTCAGTATGTAGGTCACTTGTGACAAAAAATGGTTGACTCAGTCGTACTCGAGCAACGAACGGCTGTAAAGTTTAACGTATATCTCGGAAATTCCTCTGCAGTAGAATATGATAATTTGTACAAGGTTTATGAAGACAAAAGACTTACCAGAAATTCAATAATTAATTGGATTAATTGTTTTATTGAAGGCAGGGAGGTGGTTAAAAATGATGTTTGTTCTGTTGACCAGCGAAAGCAAGCCGGTAAAAAAATGTGTCCTTAGTTGAGCAATTTGCTTTGAAAGATGGCCAAGTTACAGTAAGAGAAATAGTCGAATATCTGAGCAATAATATAATTATTAAATCCCTGAAATATCGTTTACTTTAGACTTTAAACATATGAGATATGAAAAAAAGAAGGCGCCCATTCTTTCTCCACATTGGATTCTCGACGCTCCCGAGACAGAGGACTCAGGTTGTGATGATCACCATGCTAATTCTGGGAAGGGATATCCTTATCCACCCATCCTATTGCCGAGATTTGGCCATTTCTGACAGATGGTCTGTTCTTGTTATAATAAATTACTTGCATGGTAAGAAGTATAAGACTCGGAAAAATCTCTTAGCTTCTGTGAACAGACCGCTACGAAGCATGTCACGTGACCGCCTGGATCACGTGATTCGCGCATGGGCAGAACAATGGCAGATGTACATTAAAATTGGAGAGGACAACTTTAAAAAATAATGAACACTGAAACCTCATTTTATTTCTTTTAAGGAAGTTATTCAATTAGTTCGCGAACTTTTGATCACCCCTCGTAATTTTGTGATAGAAGCCTCAGGTCATTTCACAACAAAGGTATCATCCGATGTTGCTGACTCTCTCATATTATTTTTGCAAAGACATCTGATGATGTTTTGTATTTAGTATAAAGTTTCATGCAATTTGTATACAATACGAGGATTGTCCTGTAAAATCGTGGACAAAGCGTTTTAATCGAAAAACAATGGGCGCCCTAAGTGAAAATGTTCAGCAAAGTTAATATATCATATTTAAGTACATATTAGTTTTCGAATAATTTATAGACAAAAAATATTATCATTGAATGAGCACAGGATACGGTCCTACGGTGAACGATAAAAAACAAGGGTTTCATTAGAGAAAACTCGAGTATTTTTTTCGGAAGTGAAATATGAAATGGACAAGGTTGGAATAAAAATTAACATACTTTTAATTCAATATCTATTATGTCGTCATTTGGAAACTGCCAAAGCATTTGCTTAATTTTAACAGCATTGGAGATGAGAAACTGATAAATACAACACACGAAAAAAATATCGACGCTTTATGACGTAACGGCGCACCGGAGAGCAGTTCAGTTTGATTTAGATTTAGTAATAGCTCCCTAAGAGACTTCAAAAGACTACAGAAAGAAACAAACTATAAATATCATCACACGTAGGTACTTAGGGTGCTTAGTGTACATGTGAAATGAGAGTTTTCTAAGAAAAGTTTTCGATCGAATCCTCGGGAATAACAAAACGTACGGACAAACAGCTACAAACAATACGTTTTAACTGTATACCGTCGATATAAGATTGCTTATTTAGTTGAATGATAGAGTGGGTACTGAAAATAGCTTACTAATGAATCTTCAGAAGATCCCGTGTGTTTGCAAGTTTGGTCCCTCCACAATTTCTGGAGGAATAAACGGAAACTCGAGTATGTTCTTCAGTGGAATTCTCAAATTTAATTTGGGCTAATCAACATTCTTTTAGCAAAGAGAAAACGTAAAGCTGCTTTAGACACTTTGACGTTGTCATCCGTGTGCCGTAAGGCAATACCATCACATGTTCTATTTATTTAAAAATATATTTATTTGAAATGTGCTATGTTCATTGATGAAAAATGTACTAAAGAGTAGCGAATATTTTAGAACGCAGAAATTATTATTTTTTCACTCTTGACAACTTGTTCACGATTTTACCTGACAACATTCGTGCTTTAAAAATGTTTTCAGCTTGATAGAATTTTGAAACTTTGTATGTCAATTTAAAAAAAAAAAATAAAAAACTGGCAAAACATTTCTTAAATGAAAAATGTTTGACTTTCAATTTAATTGTTCTTTTTATATGAGTAAGTCATATCATATAAATGTCATTAGGTACATGAAAACATACAAGATGTTTAAGGTAATCATCTTATATACAACGATATGAAGTGCAATGAATGATAACTCAAGTTAATCAAAGTTTTCATAGTGATGGCTATAGTGATTCAGAATTATAACTATAGCGTTAAACTGATCACAATTGTAAATATTTCTTTCTTTCAAAGTGATCACTATAGTGCCATGGTAATCACTACAGTTAATCAAAGTTTTTAAAGTTATCACCATAGTGTCATAGTGATCATTATGGTAGGTCAAAGTTTTCAAAGGCATCACTATAAAAAATGAAAACGTCAAAGTTATCATTACAGTTAACTAGAATTGACATTATGTGATAGTAATTACTATAGATGTGTAGAGTTTACTATAGCTAACTATTAATAATACTTCATTATAGTATTATAGTATAGTATTATAGGTGGCAACATATTTGCTTGAAGAAGTGAATGAGCGAAACAGTATTCTTACATTTGTAAGCGTTGTCCGACAAATAATGCATTGGGCAAGGATTTTCTGTGTCTGAACATGAATGTTCAAAATTAGTTTGAACCCTCATTCCTTCTTCATTATATTCAGCACATTTTTCTGGAGAAAAAAAAAAACTTTATACATTTGAAACACATAAAGATGATATTATTGTCAGCTCGAAATAAAATTAAAGTCCTCCGTATATCGAACGATAAAGGGCATAACGTTCACTTCATTGTATTGAAAAACAAAAAGAAAATCACCGAGAAAACAGACAAAACGAAAAGAAAAAAGTATAAAATGCTAGTATAAAGATAATTTCAGGTTTTTCCTTTGATGAATTCTAACCAAATGTTACCATGCATACAATGATTTTGAGCCAAAGAAACACTGAATGTACTCTCACAATAAGGGTACCGAAACAAGGAAAACAAAAGGCGAACTTCTTGATCTGTATAAGAAGAAATGTAGTTTTTTTTTTTTTTTTTTTTTTTTTTTTTTTTTTTTTTTTTTTTTTTTGAGTGGAGGGGGTATCTGTTACAAACTGTACAAACTCAGAAATCATGTGTCCTAATGTTTTGAGTGATACATATAATATACGTAGATTTTTAAAAGGAGTTCCTCACAATAAATACATATTTGATGCACGGAAGTGAGGGAGATATGAAGATCCATTAACCCAAGAAAAATGGTAGTCCCCGATGGCATATGTTTCTTTAGGTGAATAGATCTTTATATGTCCCAAATATTTATGCAATGGATTTTTTTAATTATACCGGATCAAGTTAAATCTTAAAAAAAAACTAAACACAAACTTTCAAATTTGGTACAGCTTTCAAAGTCACATTTAGTTTAAACACTTTACCGAGGTCCTTAATTTGGTCAATTCACAGACAATTCTATTTTTCCTTTGTTATGCATGGCTCTAAATTCGCTCTTGAGTACATCTTGACCTATGATTTTAACAAGAGGAATATAAAATAAATCATTTAAAAATTGAAATAAGAAATGTTTTATATTGAAAAGTATATTGCAAACATACAAAAAAGATAAAATAAGCAGATTTTTTTCATCAACTTACTTTTTTTTCTTGAAATGAATTTGATAATTCCACTAGAATTACGCATGTGTAGGGGGGCATTTTCAATCATGTCAAAATAAAAGTCAAATATACGGCGATAATACCTTGTACACAGAATACCTTCATTCACAACTGTTTAGGAAGGATAGAATTAACATACAAAAGTATTTTAATGCACATTATGTCTAAAATAAAAGAAAAATTGGAATTTATTTCTTCTCATATTTTGAACGTAACGTCTCTCAGACTCAATACACCGGGTACATTGTTATAACATGGGCCATTGATTATGCAAACTATTTTATCTTTCTTGTCTACTGATAGAAAATTTACCTGTTTATTAAGTGATCGCAGATTCAACAGAAAAGCACGTGTGCTTAGAAATTAACAAATCTGTGGGATGCTTCCTGTGTCTGTCATGGCAAGTGGGCGTTACGTTCTATTTTAAGAATGGAGCTCGGAGATCTTCTTATACATTTGACTTAAAGGTTATGAATATTTAAATTTTCTCCAGTGTTCTATGCAAATACGTTTACATTTCGATAAGAAGAGCTACAGAGAGAGCCCGAGAAGCCACGAACGTTTGTCTGTCAAGTGTTACGTTACACAAAGTATGTTACGTTCATGAAAATATAAGTTGTCTATATTCTAGATTTTAAACACATATCATCAAATATTGTCAGCTAGTAGGTGTATTTTGGATTTAAAAAAAAAAAAAAAAAAAAAAAAATATGAACTTGCACGCTCTTCATCACTACATAAACACTTAAAATTTGACATTTCTTACATAACGTACCGATTGACAGACATTGCCTGAATACTATCGTAACGGTGACAGACAAAACGAATGTCTGTTCATGTTACGTGAATCAAACGGGTTCATTCAGATTTATACGTTCAGTGTATTAAACCTAGAAGTATTTTTATTTAAGAATATTACTGTATCATAAGGCAAAATTTGTCTTTATAACTTAAACAATACAATTTTGTAGTTGTTTTCTTGCACTTTTTAAAACGAGTCTGTCAGGGTTACGTGCATCCGTACATGTTACGATATAGGTTTAATCTATATGAAATAATTTATTTTTTAAAATTTCATTAGTATTTTCATAAATAATAATGTCTTGTGTATTATAATTTCCAAGAATAAAAGATAAGCTTTGAATGACAAATTTTATTGGCTCGTTTCAAACAGGTATTGCTCAAGAAATATCGTAACATGACAGACATGGTGGAAATTTTGTATGTGACAAAGCGTATAGCAGAGATTTATTTTTTAAAAATTCAAATTTAAAATCTATAAGGAATCAAAATTTGAATAATGTCCATTTCTCACGGCAACATTATCTTTTTGATAAAATAATGAAAGTTTATGGTTCATTTGGCTGGGCAAGTAAAGGAGTCTGTCAGTGTTACGATCATCAGTTTGTGCATCAAAAGAAGCTTAAAAATCTTTTTTCTTCTATGTAAGAGTGAAAATTTTTTTGCATTGTTTAAGGAATTGTTCAATTTTATTTTTTACAGATTATTTGTATTGCTAAGCATCAGAAGTGTTCTTTAATCATGTCACGTTTTATCATACGTCTGTCATGTTACGCTATATGTCTGTCATGTGTTACGTGACACATATTTCAAACATTAATAAAATATTCATTTTTGACTTGATTATCTATTCAAACATTTTTTTGGGCTATTTAGAGTCAAAACTTCAAATACACATAAAGAAATCTAAGGAAAAAAGGTGTCTACAGAATTCTTTATTTGTCCTCCCAGATGTACTCAAGAGCGAATATTGAGCCGCATACTTGTTGGAAATGAGATGCCCTATTTCTTCTCTACCTAGTAGATGAAATTTTTGTACTATTGTAAATTGTTTCAGCTCCTCTTGTGAGTTTTCGTTCGATTAAGTATTGAGGAAAAATGCACGAATCTCCGAAGAGGTTGAATAGGATGAAAAACATGACGACGATAGGAACATTCATATTTGAAGCTTTGTTGCCAAGTCACGTGCCTGTCTAGAACAACTTAGCTTGTAGCATCGCTAAGATTGACTTTAATGAGGTATAATAATACTACTTACGTAGAACAATTCGTTTTCTGGGAGTACAGACTTCTATGGTTTTGTTCCAGTGGGAATCTGGAAGGCAGTGATAAATGAAATTCTCTGGTTCGGTACAATATTGTTGAACTGAAGCACAATTCATTTTGTCGTTTCTTTTTCTCCATTCCTCTTGATTTCTTGGACATTGTACTACATCTTTGACAGTATCCTTAGACTTTGGGCATATTCCGTAGATATTCTGAAATAGAATAAAAAATCAACTTTAAAAGTTATTTGGCAAAAAGATAGATTGCGTTTTTCTTCCAGTTCTTGAACTGTATTTATTATTTATATTTCCATTTTTCAGTATTTAATGATTGAATACAGGTGCATTTTCATTTAAAGTAGAACAGTGCATGATTAATTGTTTACAATGTGTTTCAGTAATTACAGAAATATAACATTTGAAGAACTCTTAAAAATTCTACAGGAGTAATATCTCACGCACTTTTCCCTGTCTTTTTCCTACAGCAATATCAGCCACTAAAACAGTTATTAAAATCCCAAATCTCGCTCCTGCTGAGATATACAGGGTAGCATGCATATTGATCTTTAATATTCAATGGTCCATAACCTACAATAAAAATTACATTTTTAAATTAAAAATCTATTCATTATTTATCGTATACAGAGCCTATTTAGACTACTGAATTTGTTTTCTTGAGCTGAGTAAGTCAAATGAATTTCCACATTTGCCATACATTTCATATTCCAAAAGCAGATATATAACGTAGATCCAAAATAGTGCAAATGCATCTCTGCTCCCTTCAGCTCTCGTTACCCTGTCGATTAGATTTTAGATGGGAGTGAAAATGTGACATTGACTTTAAAAGTATCAATACCTACCTCCAAAACCTGTTTATAACCACTTCGTATGAAATGATAAAACGACAGTAAACAATAAAATAATGGTAGTGCAAATTAATTTCCTTATTGAATTAAAAGTTGACCATGGGAATCCCTGATCTTTTTATATCTATATCGATGATGACATGATAACATAAATCTACATTGGTAATTTTCAATAACATCATCTAAATATTTTATGCAGTGGTATACAAATTTTGATTAAGTTTTACAAACAAAAATAAAAAGAAAATAGCTCAAGTACTTGAAATTCATGTATGAGCATATATAGCGAAGTGTAAAAGTTATGAAGTTAAAGAAAATTTCCAAAAGTAATATCATATTTCTGTCCATATGCACAGAACTTCTTAATAAGGAGTGCATGATTTAAATATTTTCCTTGAGAAATGCAATCTATTTAAAGACTAAGTAGTGTCACCAGTACTCAAAAGAAAAAAAATATAACGGTGCAATGCATGAAAATTAACATTTCTATACAACTATTCAAGGTATTGGTCAATTCTATTTCCTGTTACTGTTTCTATGTTGGGAAAACATTGTAAACCTGGTATTCTTTAAAATCATGTACATGTGAGCTTGGTTTTCCTCAAAACCGTTGATGTCTTAATGGAAGGACTTTTTAAATCTGCCATGTTGTACATGCGATTATCTTTGAAGTACACATTGTATGTAATGGAAAAATATCGAGATGTAAAATCGTATTGTAGCAGAATGACTATTTCGATAAATATCTTTGCGTTCAAACCATATACAATATTTTCTCTTGTATTCAAACTTATATCAGACTATTTTCCTTCGAGTCCTTATCTTTCAATTGGAAAAACCACAAATCCGCCTCTTGTTTCAAAATATATAAACAAAGTCAAAAGATTAAATTACCAAAAGGTCGCACAGATAGAATGGTCTTTTTAAAAATATATGGTTTTCGTTAACATGAATTATCATTTAGCATCACTCATTATTAGAAAAAAAAAAATAGCCCCCCCCCCAAAAAAAAAAAAGAAAGAAAGAAATAAAAATAAAGAAACAAACAAAAACAAACAATCAACAACAACAAAACAGTACTGCTGATGAAGCTTCTAATGCTAGCACTGAGTAAAACTTACAAAGCGTGAATTCTTTATTTTTTGAAAGAGTATATGGAGTTTGATTTATGCATAATTTATTGTCATGGATATTGAATTAATTGGTGCTAAAATATATTTAAAATAATTGAACTTTTTTTTAACGTTTTGTTTGTTTCATGAAAACAAAAGTATATTAAAGATTGCATTTGAAATCGCAACATATTATTTCAAAACACTTCTTTCTTCAATTATACAGAAAATGAGTTACTTAGTTGTTAAAAAAATGCAATGCATGCTAATCACCATTTCTATACAACTGTTGTAGGGTTTAGAAAATTATCTATTCTATTTCCTGTTAATCTGTTTTCTATAGTAGGAAAACGGGAAATACCTAAGACTTGTGATGACAAAGAGTACACGATTAAGGTGTGTATTAAATAAAGGAAAAATATCACAAAGTCATGATCAAATTGCATCGTAACAAAACAACAGTTACGTTATATTCTTATGTATTAAAACTTATATAACTGATTTTCATTTTTTTTTTTGCTCGATGTACTTTTCAAAGGGGAAAAACACAAATAGATACTTACCATATCTGGACACCTTTCTCTCTCTCAAAAAAGTATCCATATAGACTTTACAAATAACACATATTTAAACAGCAGATTTATCTCTCTGCTGTTCTTTAAAATTGCTTGTGAATACATGTATCGGTATTCAGTCGTACTCCCGTAAGAACTGCGAACGATAGTAGTGTTCTCCTGCCTACCTTTAAGTCATTTTTCAAATTGCTTAAAGCATACAAAAAGATTTAAAGAACATTTATCCATATCCAAGACTATTTTATAATATGTTGATGCTTTCAAGCCTGATTTCAAAGGTAAACATCGTTATATTCCATTATAAAAGAAGCTGGAATTAAGAGTAATTAACTATTTAACGCTGGTGTTAAGATTATCAATTAACATTGAACTCTTCCTTGCAGTCAACACAGATTTATGACCAAATTGCCATTATTATTGAATTAAATAGGTGTAAAATGTAAGCGGTAATAGAGACTTAGCGTGCGTAGTTCTTTGTAAGTTATCATTTCTTATCATGCCTTATTGTTTCAGATTGCGAATACGAATTTTGTTTTCGTTTCTTAAAACTTAATTCTTTAATGTTATTGAAGTTTAAAAAAAAATAAAACATATTTAATCTATTATATATTGGTTACTCATGAGACTAATATCCCGTAAATCTTAAACAAACCAATCTGTATGTCACAATCAATTTCGATTTTGTAGTATTGTATGATAGTTGCATGAACATTTAACTTTATTTTATTAGTATTACTCTGTGTTGAACTTCATTTGTATAAGAGTATTTTATCCTGCAACGAGCCACTTTGTGATGCTCAGTTGAACTTAGATATTTAGCCAGTTGCTATATAAGGGTTGTTTTCGGTAGCGCTCGATTTCCTTGACCAGTGAAGGTAGATACAAATTCAGGTTTATGAAAAATTACATAATAGGTTTATTCGTGGTGACTGAATCTCAAATCAAATGAGTGCCTTTTAATTACTTTTCTTATACTGAAAAGTAATTCACTGTATTCATATGGATTGAATTTTCATTTTCTCTATTTATATCCTCGAGATTGTCAATGTTTTCGAATGGTATACAGGATATTTTACCACGTGCACAATTAGTGAGTTTAAGCGTAGAAGTAATTATGTTGGCTCGTTACTAGTGTACACATATTTTTCTCTGTCGTATGACACGAATTGATTCCTACTAGTTAAAGATGCATTTTTATCGAAAAGTTTATACGTTTTAGCACTTATGTATTGTTCAACAACCCGTTTGGTGTCATGTTTTATTATGTCTGAAAACATTTGTTGAAGGTTCCTTTATAACTGCATAAATGTTGATACTTTATAATAATTTTTGCTGTGGAAGGTTGCAACCTATAAATGACTCACTCTCGAAAGTGTGATAGGCTAGGCCGAGGCCGAATATGGGAACCGTAGTTTCGTGGTTTCCTGGTTGTCAAGTCAGCGCTGGTTAACGCTTGAGACGCTACGAAACGTCGGGAAAGGTCGAGAATGTTATAATGAAGGACAGTGGACAAGGTATCCATATACCCTACATGAGGGGAGGAATGAATGAAGAGAGATGTAGGAGGCGTGGGCACCAAGATGGACAATGATATTTTTTAAAAAAAATTTCTTTAATTTTTATTTTGTTTATTTGTTCATATTTTTTTTTATTACAATATAGATATTATACATAGAATATATATAAATATATAAATAGAAACATAATATTGTTGTCATGAGTGAGGCCGTAGGGTTTCGTGATATTGGGAGTGAGGAAAATCAAAAGAGTAAATTACCAGAAAGTCGCACATATAGAATAAATCGATTTTAAAGATATACATGATTTCAGTACAAATGTTATATCAGGTAGCCTTACTCAGATTTAAAGATAATGTTCAGATTTATACAAACAAACATCCAACACTGCTTCTGAAACTTTCAATTTAAGTGCTGTGTAATTCTTACAAAAAAAATAATCTTTTACCTTCCTTCATAAGTAAATGCTGTTTGCGTGATGCATGATTTATTGTCTTTTGTATCGAATTAATTAAGAAATATATTGAATTATATATAATTTAAACAGATTTTTTTTTTAATTCTTAGGGTTTTCTGTGTATTTCATGAAAAAAAAGTATATTAAATATTGTATTTCACATGGGCAATATATATTTTTTAAAACAATTGTTTCATAAAAGATGATATTGAGTTCCTCAGCTTTTTATTGTATGGATATCTTGGACTTTTACTCATCTAATTTGATGTTGTTTGAATGAAGTTCAATCTAATTATAATAAGTACTTAACCCCATGTCCCTCTGTTTCCTAAAAGAATGCTACATGTAACTTATTCAAAGGATTTGTACAATAAAATTATGTGCAAAAGTTGGTAAGACTGGCTTGTACATGTATTTTTTCAATGTTCGCCTCCGATATAATTTAAAAACAAATATTGTATTTTAACTTAATCTTCACAGGAAGCTAATATTCTGAAAAATTTTTAAATATATTTCTAGTAACAGAAAACAAAATTTTCAACATCCGAAATGTTTATTGAATTCAACGCCCACATCAGGTATTTCCCAATTGTTTATCACATAATTGTCAATGTGTTTAAAGCTTTGTATTTTATTTTGTAAATTAGTAAAGTAGCTGAATTGAGGAAACCGATACTTAAATTAACTAACGAACTCTTACACTTCATGGAATAAGTGGGAATATACTCAATAAAATTATGCTTCAACATATGATATCACTTACCATACTCTACAAATAAAAAAAAACAATATCATGCGACGAAAGAAGAAATGTCGTACATGTTTAAGCTTCCTGATGAAAGAAATATGAAATACGTACAATTTCTGTTTTCCTTAAAGAACTTCTCCGTATCTGTATAAATCAGATGTATTTACACAACAGGCAATATTAAGGACAAAATGAACAGTTCAGATATATTTTCATCCATCGTCCTTCGATGATCATTTCAAATAAAGAAAAAGATATACAAGTTTTGTCCCAAAATTCAATGGAAACACTTTCTTTTGTAAGAACCTGGAGTCATAAGTTAAGGAAAATGAAAAAGATAGAGTAAACTAAGTATAACATTTATTTTAGGACATTTTTTTATAACAAGATTAATCCACATTTTAATTAAATATTTTGTATATGTTTAAAATCCTCATACTAATTGAAGTTATGAACATTTTTTTCACCAAGTTCGTTTAAAGTTTTAAAGATTCTTTAATATTTGATCACAGATACATGTCCAAACACAAAAAAATGATAACTATTTCAGATACTCGTATTTTATTTTGCATTTTGAAAGACAATTTCTTTGCAGTGATTGAAATATACATCATATAGATGTCTTACCGGGTATTTCCTGTTCAAAATTGTCTGCCCATACTTAATCAGTTGACGTTTAGAATATAAATAAACAAAAGAAGGGTCATTTCTTCTGAGAGCACGAAAAGGAAAAATTGAAAAATTTAATATATGCATATATTTGCAAGATAAAGAATGGGGGTTTCTTTAATTGGAATATAGCTGAGATTAACTTAAATACAAAATACGCATCATCTGATGACAAGCTCCTGCTCAATTAGTTGAGAACGAACATCGTTTAATTTTATTCCTTTTTCTCAGTTCCTACTGGGACAAGTCATGACATGAGATTCAGAACAATAATCAGCAATAACATTGTAACTTCAATCTTTCTTCGGAGGATGAGCATCAGCTTAAGTGTAACAGGTAGTATGTGTCCACACGCAATTTTTACATGACCACCTGTGACACATCACTGCAACAGTTTACTTGTGAGGATGCATGTTGATTCTTTATTAAGATGGTTTTGGTGCTGGAACTAGAATTGTCATGATCTTCAATAAGCTGTTCTACAAGATTTGTTATTCCTTTTACGTTTTTAGATGCCTTTCTTTAAGATACGTTCCCAATTGTTTACTACAACTGTTCAGAGACTGTTCTCTTAAATACAAATCTTTGAGACCGTCATACAACTTGTATGTATGTTTTCGGACTTTCCGCTAAAGACAATCATTTCTTGACGTAATTTTTTCAGGCTACACTATTTCCTTTAAGATAAAAAGGTTCTGAAACTGGAAGTTTAGGGTATACTTCAAGAGATTTACCTTTCAGAAGAGGGCTAAGATTAATTGGCTATGAAGACTGATCCAACTTAGCGTAGGAAGCAAAGATTTCAAATCTCTGCAAATAAGAATCAATACAATTGGGTTTTTTGAATTACATATTTACAATCCAAAACATTTATTATTTTGGATGACTCCTCTTCACCAAGAGATAACAAGAATTTTAAAAAATAACAATGAATTTATCTAACTTATGTACAATAAATATAAACACAGACAAGAAAGTTCACATGCATGTGATTATCACTAGATGGTTTCCCTCTACATGTGACATTGTCGTCTATGGCCCATTGCATTCTATCCGGTCCACCATGTCCTTAAGTGTAGCGTCTCCGCTCAAGAAAATACACCCGTCAATTCACCACGTGACATGTACCATGTTCCAAAAACAATAACTTTCAGAATATGGTCGTCTACAATTTTCACAGAGACTTCTAATAAACTATTAAAAATAATTCTGTTTGTTTAAAATACTAGATATCACTAACCAATTACATCGAAGTGTCTAACTTGTAGATGAAATTAAGCATAAATATCATACATTCTCTATATTGTTAACAGTTTTAGAAAAAAATATCGAGCTTTAAAACTAAGAACAAAAATATTGTGAAGTGTAAAAACTTACCAAGCTGTGGCATTTCATATCAAATAAATATTATTTCGCCACCCTAGGCCCTGCATTCAACGCCGCTATAAAACCATACACTCAGGTAACTGAATCCTAAGATCACTCAACAGGGGAACATAAGACACACCCGAGTTCAGTAAGCATGGGTAACATTGCACACACCGACCCAAAAGCACTGAGCATGGGTAAAATTCTACATCCAGGCGTCTAGACAATAAACTATATATTATAACATTGACCCAATGTCAATCATGACATATTTATTTGTAAGTCAAGATCGTCCGAGGAAAAAAATCAAACTTTTTTTTAAATATTCGTAAACTAGCTAACCAAAATGATGCATGTATTTTTATTATATAAAGTTTTAATGCCATATACATTTAACAACATCAATAACGTTTTTAATATTGAAGGGATAGCATGGCAAATTGTCAACTTTAAATTAAAGTTACTGTACTAGCCGCATGACGTGTGATAAAAAGAATATGAATTGGCGTACTTATCATTGAAAATTCATTAACATGCATATAACCTCATAAATGGCAATAACACTTTATATGAATGTATGTTGTTCGAGATACAAACACTGCACATTGAATATTGTCGAATTGGTGACGTAAGGCAGAAAATGCGGGGCAATATTTGCATACTGTATTAAGAGGGTACAGTAAATGTTTTATTCATGGCTCTGGACCCTCTCTGGAATTTTCAGAAGTATTTTATTTTTATAATATGAATCCAACAATGATCTCAGAACCTCTACCCCCTCCCCCTTTTTTACCTAGGTTACACTGTGCCCTGGAAAGTGGCAAAATGTCAAATTTTGGAAGGAAAGCAATTTTTTTCTGAGACAAAGCAAACTAGTATGAACAGAAATAACCAAATGTCCATTTCCTTTTTTTTTTTGGATATACCTATTATCATGATAGTGAATGGCAAATATTAATGAATATATATATATATATATATTTCTTTTTCCCCATGTTTTTTGCCAAAAAAAAACCCCACTGCCTTCCTTATTCTCACCTGTTATAGGTGATAGGTGATATCAGGATCCTAGATGGAATGAATATCAAACTAAACAGGTGCAGCAGCTGCATCATGTTTATTTTTCTATTCAAATGAGAACTTTACAGCTCAAAATACAAAAAAAAGAACAAAAAACACATTTCCTCTTAATCAAAAATGAATAATGATTTTAAAAAATCATACAAATATATGTCATTTGAGTTAATAAGATGCAAGGTCTGATTAACAAGTTATTTCCTGCATGAATTTATTGTTCCTGTTTGAAGTTAGAAGTAACTAAAAATTCATGTTAAGGCTTCCCGTAGAATGAGCGTACTTAAGGACCCTCTATACACTGATGAAAAATGCTTTTTGGACTTTGAGAAAAATATATAGCATAAAGGAGGGTATTTTGAAATTAACTAACCCATTTTTAATATAGGGAGCGTGCCTTTTTTATCAGGAAAAATCTTCAAAGACAATGAGGTAATAATAAAGAAAAATTGCCTTTGCTTACTCAAATGGATAAAATACATGTAAATAAAGATTTCAAATACTCTATCTTGGTCTAATATAATGTTTAGAATACTTGGATTTATTTTAAATTTTGTGATACAGTTCAGATTACAATTTCTTCTATTTTTATGTTAAATGGTGGGTCAGTCTAATTACACAAATATACCCTGAAAATAGGGTGCAGTGTAGAGAGGGTCCTTAAGTGACGGCTTTCTAGCATGATTTCACATTGGTTTTGAAAACGATTTAAAAATCTTCTATGTTAAACTCATTTACAGAATATTTTTTCCCACTTTTAATTAAACATCTAAATTATTTACTCGGGTAATGATAACTTGATTTATTATATACCCAACTGTTTGTCACTCAATTTTACTGTTGAATTTACGCAATCACAAGACGATGTGATCCGACGTTCCGGATCACCACACTGTGGTTTTCTGAATCCATATCACCCCTCTCTGAAACTGATGACGTAGTACACAGATAAATGACTTTTTTATTCTCGCGCATCAAAAAGTTCCTTGACATAATGGTTTGTTTAATGGATAAAAGTTATGTAATTGATCCAAAAAGTTTTGTCTTTTATCATATTTTGCTAGTTGTTAAGGGGTATATAATAAATTTATCATAATAACAGTAACTTGATCCGAAGAGCCGTATCACGTCAAGTTGACAGGCGCAGATCTTCAGATCAAACGAGACGCGAAGTGTCTCGTTTGATCTGATGATCCGCGCCTGTCAACTTGACGTGATACGGCTCTTCGGATCAAGTTACTGTTATCATAATATATATTTATTCTTATTCTACGAGGGATGTCCGGTAAAATCGTGAACAAGTGGTCTAGATTAAAAAATAATCAACATTGCTTTCTTAAAATTTCATTAATCTTTAGTACAATTTTCGCCGATAAACATAGAAAATCTCAAAGAGTTATATACTCAAATAAACAAAATATGGACATTTCTGTTATGTCTGGTATCGCACTACGGAGCACAGATGATAAAGTCAAAATGTGAAAAGGAACGTCACGGTTCATCTTTGCTTTAAAAAGTTGGATAAACGCCAGTTAAATTTCGGCAATTTTACTGACACACACATCGAGTTTAATTTACCACTCAATAAACAGTCGAATGACCAATCTAGCACACACACATGTGACCTTATGAAAACTTCTATTAGTAAGTTAGGGGAGGTAATCTCACCTTAACTGAATTTAATTGGAAGTTTATGCGACGGTCTGAAATGAAATCGTCTTTTTTTTTTCCTAATAGCTGATTGTACAATGTATGTTTTGATTAACCAGTGGACTCAATCATGAAACCCTCCTTTAAAAAATGCCAATTCCACTTGTATTCTAAGGTTTTAATGATATTTTGATAATTATTTTACATTCTGTTATCATTTAAAGTCTCATAAGGCGTCATTACTCAATCAACATATAACTGAACTGCTTTCGGGTGGGCCGTCGAACGACGCCATTTTTCGTTCTTTGAATTTACCATTTACCCATTTAAAAGTCTCGAAAAAGTATATATAAAAAAAAAATTAAGCAAAATTCTTGAAATTTTCCAAATGACCACATAATAGAAAGGCAATTAAAATTATAATAATTTCTACCCAAACCTCATCTATTTAATACTTTTATTTCGAAATAAAACTTGAATATTCTCTGAAGAAATCCAGATTGTATTTTGGTGCGCCGTAGATCTATTCCTTGTAAACATTCAAGCATCATTTAACCTCTTTTTTTTTTTTTACCTAATATCTATTAAAAATATTAAGATGTATTTAAATATGACAAATAAACATTTCCTTAAAATTTCTATCCAGTGCGTGCATTATTTCAGAAAAAAAAAAAAAAAAGAAAAGAAAAAAACCGCGATGTCCACAATTTTACCAAACCCTCCTATACGTTTAAATTAAAATTTTTATAATTTGACATTCACTTGCATTTATACATGAGGTTAATATTGATTTTCTTCGTTACTCTTGCAATATCAAAGTGAATTTAAAACTTTCAGACTTTTGCTTGATTTTGATGAATCTGTGGTTTTAATAAATATTTTATCAATTGTAATCAGCGATATTCAGTTTAATTAAATGCCGGAGAGGAAGTCTTCCTATGTATTGTACTGATTGTTCATTTACCTTTGAAAATTGATATTCAGTTCCAGGAATATTTATCATGTTTAATAAAATATTCAATAAAATGTCCTTAAAAAAGAACATTTACAGTTTTCATGGGTTTAAGATATGAAATTAAAAATGCTATCCTAGCTGG
Source organism: Saccostrea echinata (assembly GCF_033153115.1). Classification (NCBI taxonomy): domain Eukaryota; kingdom Metazoa; phylum Mollusca; class Bivalvia; order Ostreida; family Ostreidae; genus Saccostrea; species Saccostrea echinata. The sequence goes on from NW_026889821.1 coordinate 1,679,660, forward strand.
AATAGAGTTGAAGAGGGGAAAAAAATTGGAATTCTTTCAAATGTGAACTGCATAGACGTGTATATCGTTTTATAGCACATTAAAATATTTATTTTGTATAAAAGAAAATAGTCTTTCTTTTGTCTAGTGCACTGAAATATTTTTTTATTTACCTTCTTTATCATTAACACCACTCTTTCTAAAATTTGATTTTTCTTAGAAAGTGAAAACAGTTTTTTTAGAAGCATGGTAGGTCAAACCTATTTTACTTATAACCAATTAAATCTAGATAATTTTGATACCTAGGATAAAATATATACTCGAAGAATTTGTAGTATACAGCCCTCTTTATGAATTTCTTAAAATATACACGGAACATTTATAAAAATGTCTAGGCTAGGCTATAACGCTTCAACAATGAAAGAAAAGTAGATGTGGTGGTAATATGGTTGTTTGTCAATAAATATGAGGGATATACGGTTTTGTAAATGTTTGTTAATGAGTGTTTCAAAAAAGCTAAAAGAGACAAGCAGCATTTATAGTCTATAGTGTTAAAACACCTCTAGTTTTTGATATTTAATAAACAAATTATTTTGAGTTGGTTCAAAAATCTCCATTTACTTTAAATAATATAGAAAAACATAGTAGGAAACGCTCAGACACTTTACCACACACACACACACACAAAAAAAAAAATCTAAAACCGTTTACCTCTAATTGACCTAAAGATTACGACAGTATGTTCAAAGAACACCCCATTCACCAGTATAATCTTTTAATTTCAAAATTTATGAAAATATATCGTGTATAATACTAATTTATAATTATATTACCTTGATGTGGAACATAGAAAAAGGCATAAGCGATAACTATACGCTTCTCCCTAATATAATGTTGATTCGGCGGCAAATAAACGATAAAATGGCAACCTTAGTTGAATATTTCTTTACTTCGTACAGGTATCTGTTCATTACATGTCAAACAAATAATAATATTCTTCTAATTTTATTTTGACAGCATTTCAAGAATGTCGAAATATAAATGTTTGTCAATATTACAATGACAAATCCCAAAATTATTATACCTATGATCAATTTATCCCTGTAGGCCACCGATACCGTCCTTGGATCTCTGCTGATCTTTGAACTATTCTCTAAAAAAGTGCTGTTTGTCGGTAATACACTCGTGTTTTGAAAGCCAAGATCCATTTTAGATGTATTAAATCCATTGTTATTAATCAACGTAGTGAATAGTCCTGAAAATAAGAAAAAAAGGTTTAGTTTACTAGAAAGTATTCATTCGAGTTGATTTATGAAGCTCTGTTAAAGCTTAGGCACTCTCTTTTAATTTTTTTGTCTCAAATTTTAGGGCTCAAACAGAAATACTGTACCTCTAACTGTTGTACCATTTGGACAACCATTCTGAAAATTACAGTCATGTTGTGAACATAGACATCTGTACTGACATTCTTTTCCATACAAAGGAAAGGGGCAAGAAAGATTGCATTGAGGTCCTAAATATCCATCATCACATTCTAAAAAAATGAATACTTTTAAATAAAAATGTTGTTTAATTTTTGGATCAGAATTTAAATTTGTCTCTTTTAATCGAGAGTTGGTATAACTGACAATTAAAAAAAATCATTATTGACATTCCTATTTTGTCGTACGGAGACAAAAATTACACTCAGGACATGCATTTCACCTGAGTTTTAAATACGAGGGGTGATCAAAAAGTTGGCGAAGTAACTCTATATCTACCTAACCATAGTTCAGAGCAGAATGAATTTTGGCATATATATAGTTTAAAACATGTGCTTGATGTAGCATGAGTTATGTTGTAATTGTATGTTGTAATTTGCGTCATATGTATGACTTCATGATGTAAAATTGACGTCAATATAGACGCGACTGTGACAAAAATGGATGAATCAGTCATACTTGAGCAGAGAACAATAATAAAGTTTTTTCGTAAAACTCGGAAAATCCCTCACGGAAATATACAATGATTTACATAAAGTATATGGGGATAGTGGGCTTGCAAAAAGTTCAATTAGTAAGTGGATGAAACGTTTTATTGAGGGAAGGGAGACTGTGAAAGATGATGATCGATATGGGTGCCCACTGAACGTTAGTACAGAGACAAATGTATCTCAGGTTGAACAGTTTGTGATGAAAGATAGAGGAGTTACTATTAGAGAAATAGCTGTTGATCTTAGCATGTCTTATGGAACTGTTCAGGAGATTTTAACGAGTAAGCTTAAAGTGCGGCGAGTTTGTGCAAGGTGGGTTCCTCGCCTCCTTCTGCCTGAACAAATGAAGATGCGGGTAAATGTTTGCAAGTCTTACGTCAGTAGATATGCAAAAGAAGGAATTTTTTCATGAATAGAATTATAACGTGTGATGAATCATGGGTACATTTTTATGAGCCAGAAAGTAAACAACAAAGTTCAATTTGGAAGCATTCTTCCTCTCCATCACCATTGAAAGAACGTGTAACGAGGTCTGCAGGGAAGATTATGCTCATTTTTTTCTGTGATATCAACGGAATTATTCTAAATCACATTGTACCACCTAAAACTTCAGTTACTGGAGACAACTATGCGCGGGTTATCAAATCAGATTTGATGAGAGCAGTAAAGAGAAAGCGCCCTGATCTGATACGAGCTGGATTCACTTTGCACCAGGATAACGCGCCTAACCATGAAAGTCTGGTTGTGATGGACACCATGGAAACTCTGGGTATAGAAAAACTAACTCACCCCCCTTACAGCCCAGATTTGGCAATTTGTGACTTCTGGCTATTTCCAGTTTTGAAAGATAACCTACGGGGAGAGAAATATGAGTCCCAAGAAGATCTTGGTACTGTTGTGAACAAGGCGCTAAGAAGCATGTCACGTGATGGCTTGGATGACGTGTTTCGGGCATGGGCAGACCGATGGCAAAAGTGCATAAAAGCAAGAGGGGCCTACTTTGAAAATGAGTAAACTCAAACTCCCACTTTGAATAATATCATGTAAGTTATTCAATTAGTTCGCGAACTTTTTGATCACCCCTCGTATTGATCGTCCAGAGCAGATTAAATAATGTTATTCCTCACATTGTGCTACATCATTTTTAAAGAAACATAAACTTGAAATAAAAATTTTTAAAAGTGTGTGTCAATGGAAAATTAATTTGCAAGCTAATTGTAATCTTCACGAATGCACATTTTCCCCCGTTATTTAATGTATTGTTATCGCCTGCATATTGTTATGTTCTCAAGTTAATTTGATATGCAAAAGAATGTTCTTCCTAAAAAAGAAGAAAATTTTACCGAACCACGCTAATTTCAACATTTCATGAATTCTATGTCATTTTGATATTTAATATATTTTAATATTGCTCTAAAATACATGGAAATCTGTATTAAATGTAAATGTTTCAATAATTGCTGGTTTTTAGATCAAAAAATGAAAATAAATTCGAGTCAAAGACTTAGACTAGTTTAACGAGCATAATTTTGAAAAAAAAATTCTTTACTAAACAAACTTAGTACAGATAAAAATAAAGGTATTCATTAAAACTCTGAATCTGGATTACAGTCCGTTAATAGTATAAGATCTTGAGGCTTTGGATTTTGTGATGCCTATTTCAAAATATTTTCGTGGTATGTGCTAGTCCCGGACAGAGAGCAAAATTTAAAACAAATGAGTGGGTTTAAAAATTCAATTCCAGTGTTTAAATATTGCAGTGAATAAATAAAATATATTTACTCTTATTTTCCATAAAACACTACGATATTTTTTCCGATGTTATTTTAGACACAAATTTTTAGCCAATTAAAATCTCTGCCCGGGATTAGCACATACCTTCTAAGCAAATTAGAAAGATAAGTATCCTCATTAATTTCACCAAAACTAAATAATTGTGTAATTCGGAGCTGGATACTTTATGTTATTATTACACTATGGGTTAAAAAAATTATTACCCAAACAGGTGCCTGTGGGAAAAACGTATTTATACAATGATAAATGATTAGTTCTAATAATTCTGATTTAATTATTCATCTGAAGGGTTTGAGAACTATATTTTCTTTTATTGTCAGATTATACCGCACTCATATAGTTCTGTGGATGTATTTATTTTCTTTGCAGGAAAATGCATGTATTATAATACCAGAAGTATATAAATAGCTGACCTCTCTAAGAATTTTTAGCAACTTTAATGAAACTACAAACGCTCCTTGGGACACTCTGTTATATATGTAAAGTACATTACTAATCATTTATCAACATTGGATCATTAACCATTTTAATCTTAAAATATTGTCATCTTATCATAATAACGTACTGAAATAGCTTCATTTGAATTAACGAATTTACTAGGGTATTAGAGATATTTTTTCCATACCATTATATCGGTAAGGTTATAACCACTCCCATAATTCCATTATAATCTGTAACCCATCTGAGGAACTGGATCTAACGGGAATAGTTCACTTTTGTTGGTAAAAATGATAATGTAAAAAAATCTCATGAAAAGTTCTTCTAGAATATATCGTTATTTATACCACTCAAACATCCACAAGATTTGTTTTGTATTATGTTTGTAGGTCTAAAACTTGAAATAAATTTTTTGATATAAATGATAGGACATCGATATTTCTAAAGTGCAGGTGATATAGCCTATATGACGTCATATTGTACATGTATAACATACCAACAAGTAGAATATCTGGGTGTAGCCTCAACATACCTGCATAGAAATTAATTAAATCTCACCTTGTGTTTACTTTCCGCGTACGTGGTACACACTGTATTATTATTACATCTACCCCATGTACACTTCTTATTTATTTATCTTTGTTGTTGTTGTTATTTTCCCAAGATATAATCTTGCATCTCTGGGATCTTTGTTTTTTTCTGATGTAATAAAGACATTTTTTCCCGAATTTCTGATTAACTTTGCTGACATGGCAGCCGCATCACTAGGGAAGACGTGAAAGTGTTTTCCTTTGCAAATACAACCTATGGTTAGATCGAATGACGACTGGAGTTTCAGTTCAAATATTTAGGCCCCCAACATGCCACACAACGTTGTTTAAATATATCAAGAAGAAGTAATACATTTTATTACGCTTAACTACTATAATTCAACGTTGTTTTTCTTCATCGACAAATTTCCGATATATTTTCAACGTTGATTGATTGTATATTTTTACGTCCCATTCGAGAATTTTTTACTCATATAGAGACGTCACCATACACCCGTAAAGAGCCTCAAATTTAGACTTATACTCGGCACTCAGTGCTATTGAGCAGTAAGGGCTCCTTATCGTATCAACGCCTATCGTGACACGGGGCCTCGGTTTTATGGTCTAATCAAAAGACCCGTGATTTTCAATTCTAGTGCCGGGTGCTTGGCGAAGGAATATACACTACGTATGTTTATGTCTTAGGTTTGACACGGTGCAGCGAACGAGAATAGAACACGGGCCTCCCGATCACGAAGCGAGCGTCCTACCACTAGGTTTGCGTACCGGTTTTTCAACCTCGAATGTTCGTCGATATTTCAACGTTGAAATAGAGATTAGTGCAGTATTTTGTCAAAGTTGAAAAACCAACGAAAATTCAAGGAAGAAACAACTTTTATTGTGCATCGTATTTTCAAAGTTATTGTGTGGGATTTATATTCACTGATAGTAAATGAACTTATTTTCCTTTAGATATACGTTATGAATAAATTAAGTACCGTAGATTCCTAATAATGCGCGAGAAGTTTATTACCGCATAATTTTGAGAGAAGCAACAATCGTTAAATAAAATTACTCGCTTTTATTTTCATATTGCTGAAAAGCATTTAACAATTCTTAATCAAGCATCAAATTACGGCTTCATGTTCTTGTGATTTGACGTTTAAGACTCATTTCGCTAAATTAAATGCTCGCTTAAAATGAGGAATATACAATATATTCGATAAACATTTGCTCAATACTATGCTTTATATTAACTCTATACATCTAATTCTTCAAACCGTTAACGATAGCCTAGTGGTAGCCTAGTGGTAGGGCGTTCGCTTGATGATCGGGAAGCCCGGTTTCGATTATTGTTCGCCGCGCCGCATCAAACATAAGACGCCGTAAACAAAGGTAGTGACTATTCCTTCGCCAAGCGTCCGGCACTAGAAGTGAAAGTCACGGGTCTATCGGATGACACCTTGAAAACCGAAGTCCTGTGTTACGGTAGGTGTTTGCACGATAATTAAGAACCCTTACTGCTCCATAGCCCTGAGTGCCGAGTTTAGGTCTAAATTTGAAGCCCTTCACCGATATATCGTGACGTCTCTATATCAGTGAAGAATTTTCGAATGGGACTAAAAACAACTATCATTCAATCAATAAAATTCTTCAATAAAATTGCATTTTTGATATAATGAGTTTAAAGATAAAATGTGATATCATATTTATGAAACAAAGAATATTTGATGTTTAACATAATCTTTATATAAAGAAAGGCAACTTTCTCCAATGCTTAACTGTAATTACATGTTTGCATAAAACCAATTAATATGAATATTAATCGGAAGTCTTTTGTGCATTTATGGGAAAAAATAAACTAATATCATTGTGTATTTCTTATCGTAGACAATACAAAAAAATAAGTTTAACTCATGTTTCAAAAGAATTTCAGTTTACACACTAACAATCAATCTGGTGTGCTTACATTACTATGGTGTTCTGTTTAGGCCACTCGAACATTCACACTCTCGCCCTTTAGGACGAAGATGCTAGAGTGAGAAGTTGCGAAGGAGCGAAAATGCAAAGATGCAACGGAACACCATACATTACCGGTCCACTCTGATAATTACTGATCCACTTACGAAATTAAACTTCAAGGCATTAGGTAAAAATTGGCTCTGGCTAAACTGGTTTGATTCATTGTTAAGATAATATTGTTATGCAATTTGTCTGCATAACAGAAGCTGTAACAGACGCTAGCTGTAAAGTCTATCAATAGATTTGAGATTTGATGCAAGATTTGATATATTCGTCTATTATGAAAATTACACAGGGTTGCTTTATTTTATGTACGTACAGCCACATAAGTTATACTTCACCTATAATTATTCATAATCATCATAATTACTGATACGAGTACATGTATGAATTTGTACAAGAAGCGTAAGATGAAGCTTTTTTCATAAATTAAAAGTGGACATGCATATGCTATGTTGTATTTTGTTGTTGCTATTGTATTTAATTCATGTATTTTTTTATCCTTCAAAAATATATTATAAATGCCTTTCAGAACATTTTCTCTTTTAAAAGGTTTTGATTTAGAGAAAAGAGGTCACTTTTCATTTCCTCTGTTGACTGTCACTTTTTGAGACTTTATAATGTGCATGATATTAAGAAAAAAAATGGTATCCGCTGCTTCGTTATACTTAGAAATGTCAAATGACGCGTGCTTTATGGACCCAAGATACATGTTTGAACACAATGACATCTTTTTCGATAGAAATAATTTTATTTTCTGATACATTTTGAAATTCAGTGAAGGGATCTTGGTACACTGTTTGTCAATTCAAAAATACTGAATGTGGTTCAAAACTAATTAATTCAAAGTTAAAACAACTTATAATTGTTTTGCATACTGAGTAAAGTTTGATTTATTAAAATTCTAAAAATTAATTCAATTGTGATTGCACTTAAGATTATTTTATATTGGCCTTCAAACTTTGAGGACAGTCTCAACGTGATTATGAAGGGATGCTTAAAAAAAATGAAAAGTGAAGATAATAAACACTAACCATGCTTAAAAGTCAAATAAAACAATTAAAAAAATGTGAGCAGAGCAAAGATGAACCTCTGAAAACATAGGTGGGATATGGTGTCATGGAGCAGAGAGCATCCCCTGTCGACAGGTCACAGGCGCTCCTCGTCATGATTGGTTAAACGGGACCGATCACGGCAGCCTAGTGGTAGGGCGTTTGCTTCGTGAACGGACGACCTGGATTCGATTATCGTTCGCCGCGCCTCGTCAATCCAAAGACATAAACATAGGTAGTAATTGTTTCTTCGTCTAGCGCCCGGTATTCCTCCGGCCTCTAGGAGGGAACTTAAAAAAAACGGAAGTTTTGTGTCACGGTAGGCGGTTGGCACGATAAAGAACCCTCGCACAATGGCCCTGAGTGTCGAGTAAAGTCTTTATTTGAAGCCCTTCACCGGTATATGGTTATGTCTCTATATGAGTGAGAAATTCTCGAGTTGGACGTAAAACAACATACAATCTATCAATCAATAGGTTAAACCGAAACATCCGTAGACAATTCAGTGAACATGAAAGTCCTCAGTAAACATTAAATTTAACGATAGATTGTTTTTGCAAACAAAATCATTGTAACGACCATAGAATTTGCGGAATTTTGACTTTAAACGAAATGCTTGATATCATCAATTTATTTGTCAGTAGCTTACCTCGGTTTAGAAATTGATTGTACGAAGAACATGGTCTTGCGTATCGAATCAACTGGAAGACGTGAATCCCATATACAGGCGTTACAGTTTGTAATTATATATTTTTTCATACATAAGGGAAATTGAGTTATGTACTACAACATATCAAATAGCATTTCATAACTTATGCAATGAAAATGTTTTCCAAATTTTATAAAAACATATCAGCAGAAACGTTGTTTCCTACTGGACCATAATTTTTATTTGAACTATATATAGATTACCCTTTTTACGCCATGAAAACAATGGGCTTAATACAATATGACCTGTCATCAGGAGATGCTTATGCTCCATTGCACACGATCCCAACTCTAATGTTTCGAGGAATCTTTATTTACTGCGCTCTCAATTTGTATTGGTAATTTGGACTTTTAAGAATGATTTCGTTTAGTTAGCTTTAATTTTAATTCTTCTCTGATAAACATAAATTGATTCAGATTATACAAAGCAATATGTTCCAAGGAAATGTACGTAAAGAAATAATATATGTAAGACCACATGTTAAAATCCTTGTGATTAAATTAGGGTTTAATTTTTATAGCTTGCATTTAGTTTTTTCCCTTACGTCAAGGTTGAGCATGTGCAGTTAAACTGTAAAGTTTTTTTTTTTTTTTTTTTTTTTTTTTTTTTTTTTTTTTTTTTTTTATAAATTCCTGCTATACCATTGTCCAGTGCACCTTACATATACAAATTCGTACAAAGGACAAGGTATGGTAATGGCCGAATCTGGCCACTTACTTGATGTAAAAATCAGTACACAGTTAAAATAGTGAAAGTTTGTAGTCAAGAACTTAAAATCATGCTTGTTTTAAAACCTGCACTAATTTTGAACCAAAGCTAACACGGAGGCAACAAGAGGGTACCGAAGAAGGACATTTTCCCGAATTTCCTCAATTCTGGTGGTATTTCGTCAAATTTGAGATACGTATCACTTCGGGAAACATAGAGCACACGCTTGCCTATCTGAGATTTTTATGCATAAGATGCATCTGATACTAGTGTATGAAATATATAGATTTGGTAGATAGGCAAACTTGTGCTCTATGTTTTCTGAAACAAAATACACAGTAAAATCGATTAAAATTTGCATAAAAATGAGAAAAATAGGAAATTGACATATTTTCTGACCTTCCTGTGACCTCTGTGTATCTCATAACTTAGGACCAATACTCATTTTGTAGCAGGGGTGACAACATGTTTTTACTGATAAACTGTTTCATCATTGTAAAGACATCACAAACCAGGGGCCAAAAAGGGGTCTTAGCCTATCTTGTCCTTTGTATAATAAAAAAATACATTAAGAATACATGTATTACTGCGTTGATTGCCTGTACTAAATTGAATTTTAAGAAATACCTTTAAAATTAACACCTTTGAAATGTTCTATAATAAATTATTATGCTTTCTGTCAGTGTCTCTATATAATCAATACTCAACTATTTTCGCATAATGTTCTAAGGATTTATATAGCGTAAGCATATTATGCCGAATTAATGCAGAGAGTACCCAAGCCAGGGATCGAACTCACGACCCCGAGATTGTCGGTCCGACGCGCTACCGATTACGCCACAGACGCCGTTATCTAAAACACTGTATTATAATATATATATATATATATATATATATATATATATATATATATATATATATATATATATATATATATATATACAGTCCCTGAAACGTTCTACTTTCCCACGTGAACGTTGAGCGAACGCTGAACGAACGGTGAACGAACGCTGAACGAACGCAGAGCGAACGGTGAGTGAATGATGTGTGAACGCTGAACGCAACCTGGTGAACGATGTGTGAACGGTGAGCGAAACGCGAACGCAAAGTGAACGGTGAACGAACGGTGAACGCAAGATGAACGATTTATTCGGAATGTCTCTGATCTTTTCCTTGCATTGAAACTATTCTATTGCATGTATGCCTGGTGCTAAAAAAATAAATGAATAATAAATAAATAAACAAATCAACGAAAAGTGTCCTAAGAAAGACGATACATGCACAATAAGTAATATTATCAATTTAAGTTTCTTACAATATTTTCTGCACATATGTACGATGTTTAAATTAAACTTTTTAATAAGACGATTTTTATCGCTGTAAAACATTGTAATTGTTACCGAACGCTGTAGTATTAAAGATAAAATCAATCTAGTTGTAAAATAAATATGTTTATTCTTATTTGATATATAAAATCATTACAAATAATATGGATTTTAGAAGAGCAAACTACGGACTTATAGAATGAATTACAACGGTTGTAACAACCATTCATATATTTCCGTGCCAAGACGATTCCGTGTAAAATAATGAGAAAAAAAAAATTAAAATATTTTACAAAGGTATGTGGACGTATTGCATAAATACACCCGTATTTTAAAATTTTAATGCAATAATATATTTATGAGTCAGTTTATTTTTTTATGATGATTTATTGAGCAGACTTCTACATGTATCTGTAGACATTTCCCGGCCGTGATTATACTCGGATAAGATGATACAAAGAGGCATTCATATTATTTGTTATATATTAAATTTTCACAACTTGATATTTAAGTAATATACTGTCAAAGTTTTTATTAAATAGACAAATGAGAGAGAGAGAGAGAGAGAGAGAGATTCGGTTTTAGCTCCCTTTCTCAAATGTTCGTACCTACATGTATATCAAATAAAAAATCTTATTTTTTTTTCTAAATATACCAGGCAATGAAAGAAACTATTTTTATCAACAAATCCATTTGTTTTACAGTCGTAATCGGTTTTTATTTTCTTGCTTCAAGTTCACACGAAGTCCACGTGCTTGACCTGTCAATCAAAATCATTCGACACTGTGCAGGTGTGAAAGTCTCGTCACACCGAAGGCAAAGTGTTAAGTATTTCTAAGAAGTTTTATGTCATTTCTAGATCTGATTCCAACATTTCTAAACAAAAAAAAAATATTAATAATAATAAATGAATAAAATACATTGGGAATAAACACTTGGAATGATTAAGCCGCTTGAATTTGAAACCTACTCCCTGCCAATTTAAAATATCACCGCCGACACATGTATATTTTGAACTACTGTTGTTTAATGAATTTGTTTAGATGCATGTTTGTTTTGAGACTGAAGTTTTTGTGCTACAAAACACATTAACTTCTATTTAAATGTTAATTAAAATATACCAAAAATACTAACTAAGTAACCGATTTACGGGAAAGGGGGGGGGGGGGGCTCTTAATTATATCGAATGGCAAACATATAAGTATCATTACTGGAGAATCACTTTGGTTATATTGACGATAATCATGTTATAAAGGCATTTCTCTCTCTAATTAAAGACTTTATATATATGTAAAGTAGAAAATAATTCTATAACGTATTACATTTTCAAAAAATATTTTTTTCAAACCACACTATAAATTTAATTCGCTCTAAAGATATTTAATCAACTGGATATCAGCAGTACTGTTTATAATCCTCGGAATTAGTTCTAACATATATTTCTATATTATTTGAAAAAAAAAATGTGTTAGAAATAAATATTTTCGTATTTCTGCTGAAATTGGTAAATTAATTGACTTCGGTTATTATCTATCCATTAACGATTTATCGTTTTTAACCTAACAACAAAATGTTGCAGTGCTTGAAGCATCTGTATATTGCCCGTATTTAAATTTTAATTTTTCAGCATCCTTCTACATAGGCACATACATGTACTTATAAGAACATTTATTTTCCAGATAAATTTAATAAATAACCTGGCTAACAGCTAAGTTAGAATAATAAAAATAAATATTGTAGATAATTTTTTCTTTAAACACGATATGTTAATTATCAAATTTGTAAATCCTTACCTAAATAAAGATAAGTCAATTCACTTCGGAGTTCCGAATGGCAGTAAAGACTGAACGATAAGTGAACGCTGAACGCAAGGTGAACGCAAAGTGAACGAACGAAGAGCGAACGCTGAACGCTTTGTGAACGGTGAACGCGAGCGCACGGTGAACGCTGAACGCAAAACTGTTAACGGAGAGCAAACGGTGATCGCACGGTGAACGAACGGTGAACGCACGGTGAACGCACGATGAACGAACGGTGAGCGAACGGAAAAATGGGAAAGTAGAACGTTTCAGGGACTGTATATATATATATATATATATATATATATATATATATATATATATATATATACTTAGTTTCAAATATTTTACACTTAAAAGGAAGAAATAAACAAAATAATTTTTCTAAAATAGTTTCTTGCAATGAAACTCTCTGAAACTATCTGTACATTATATTTAATGCATGAAACATTCAAAATATTGCAGAAAAAAGATTATGACGTACATGAAGCACAACGTGACGTCATAATAGGGGTGTACTAACGTGAATGTAAGAGCTGATGAAACATTGGAAATTGGGAAAATATTGCCGTTTTTATACAACAGTCAGCATAATAATAACAATTGTGTTGAATTTTGCATGCACTATGCCTACATGTAAATAGTAGTCAGGCTTTGATACATAGTGCACTCGCCTTCGGCTCGTGCACCATCTGTCAAACCCTGACTACTTTTTATTCATAGTGCATGCAAAGTACAACACTATAATATAATTCATTACACGTATGATAATCTTACCATTAGTTGCTGCTTCTGTATTTTTCTGAATGTTTGTACTATGCATATCTTTTTCTGAAAAATCATAAACTGACGGAAATGAACTCGTTTTACGTAAGTCCCGAGACATCTGAGATGTGGTTTTTCCATTGATACTATTCAGTATATTCATCAAACCTAAGAATAAAAGAAGACCGAAAAGAATACATTAAGTAATTTTTTGTGGTTATATATAGCAGTATTAAAAATACCGAAGCAGATTTTTTGTTTAAATCTATTTTTTTTGCTTGGAAAAAAACTTTTATAACAAAGCATATTAAAAGAGAAATATTGTGCCTTTTACTGTTGTAACCTTTGGACAACCATTCTGAAAATGACAGTCAGGTAGTGAACATAGACATCTGTTCTGACAATCTTTTCCATACAAAGGAAAGGGGCAAGATATATTGCATTGCAACCCAGTGAATCCATCATCACATTCTAAAATGATAAATACTTGCAAGTATTATTATGATTTAACTTATTATTTACTAGGCTTTATACTTTTTTTATGCATAACAACTATTGTTTGGCTTTTTTTTATAGATGGCCGATGATATTCGTACCATGAGTTGTGTTTTACCAATTCTTAAACGCGGAAATAACGCTCAAATATCTATTTTAATTAATATTTTAAACTTCCTTTTCAGAGTTGAAATAAATGCTTAATCTTTTTTTTTTTTTTTTTTTTTCAATTTCTTGAAGCATGTATAAGCCAATATTCTTAAATACGCATGTTGATTTAAACTTTAAATATTTGTTAATGAAGATGGGATTCTAACAGATTCAAAAGAAAAACACACAAACTTCATTCTACGGATTTGAATCTAAATACAAAATATACCCAGTTAAAGTTATATTGATATCTGCGCGTGTACCTTGAGTGTTGTGTATTAGACTGATGAAATATTTGGCATACAAGATTTAGTTATACATGTATATATTATTTATCATTATTTTATTTATATTATATATATTATTTATTATATTACTTTTTGTCCCAAGCATTTGTCATGATGTATATATATATATATATATATATATATATATATATATATATATATATATATATATATATATATATATATATATATATATATATATATACATACACAGTAAGTTCAACTAGGTAACTCCACATTTTTATGATAAACACTCACATCGAACAGTAGTTAAAAAAATAATTACATGTGTACTTTATGAAAAAAAACTCTTTTTTAATATTACTTTGATAAATCAAATTAATGTGATGTCAATGATCATTTTTCACTGTACGCATCGGCTTGTTCTTTCATCTCAGTTGTTCTTTAATGTCCTTTGTACTTTATTCTTTTGCATACCTGTTTTAGAAAAAGTGTTGATTGAAAGAATTGATGTCGTTTTTTGAATGTCCTGATCCATTTCAGATATCTTTTCTCCATTGTTCCTCATCAAACCTGCCAACAAGAAGGGGAATTTCATTTTACGCAAACATTAAGTAATGATACGATTTGATGAATGAAGCATTTTCAAAATCAAAGTACTGTCAAATCACATATTTTCATGGGTTCAAATTTTCGTTGTTTGAGGAAAAAGAATTGGGTTCGTGGGGGTATCATTTCGTGTATGAAGAATTGTGGAATATTATATGTAAAAATAAAATACATTCCCTGTTGGATATAACTTCATGGATCTCTTCATACCTCGGAATCAACGAAAATTAAACCCTCCCCCCACGAAAATTAATGATTTCACAGTACATTGTACTTTGTTCTTTTTCTAGCAAAGATTCAATTTCTCACTTGGCTCAATATTTTAAAGCGATATATTGTACCTCGAGTAGTCATAACTTTGGAGCAACCGTTCCTAAAATGACAGTCAAGTTGTGAACATAGACACCTGTACTGACAGTCTTTTCCATACAAAGGAAAGGGACAAAGAGTATTGCATTGTAACCCCGTAAATCCTTCATCACATTCTAAAATATGAAACTGTTTTGATTTTTTTTTTAATTGTGAAAACATATCAACAAATTTTTAGTTCTGATAAGTAACAAAGATTGTATTATACCTGTGCACAAGCTGCTTTTTGGGTCTCGTTTATATCCAGAACAGCATTCATTATTTTCACTGCAAGCAAAGAATATATCATCAAGTTCTGATACTTTTAAAATCTAATATTTAATACTCCTAGCCAAATTAAAGCCTATGAGAAAAAAGGTATCAATTTGGTGCAATATTTTGATTTTTAAAAATCTCTCAAGATGTTTATTTGTCTATGCTTTTTGAGCTAAGATAACTTATGAAATTCGGGTGATAATACAAATAACTTATCACTATTGTCTGCCAAGTTAAATTAATTATCAGCACATCCAGTTCAATTATTTTACAGCAAATGAAAAACGAAATAAAGTAATATGGGGGGGGGGGGGGCGCTTGTGCCTGATTATGTGTAATATGTTATTTCTCACCAACCTAAAAATGACCATATAAACTCTTTTGGTTTAAGCAACTCTTTTAGTATGGTTAAAGAATGTGTTAATTACTTTTCTTAACTGGAAAACTTAAATGTCGAATGCACTACACTAATAGGTATTGCACATTATTCATTGTAGAATTGTATTTAAGGCTTGCATTGTACAACTCAAACTGCAAGATTTAAGCTTTATCAGGGTTCCATGGGAAAAAATCAATATTTACCTTTTACAGTCCTGTCTAGATGTAAAAACTCCCACCAAAATATATTCTACTATTAATACTCTTTTGATATTGAACAGGAATATGTGATTAACGAAACACAACATTTTTTAGTATTTACTACAGTATTTTGGATTAGAAGCTTTATATTAATATTTTCCCGGAAATTATTTATATAGTGTCAGGATATATCAAATATGTCATATGTGAAAGTGAACTTGGCAACGCTATATTCTCGAAATAAATTTTACCGTAGAACATCAAACATTTCAAAAACATATTTCTCTTAATTCACGTTTGTGAAGACGTTAAAGCATATCACTTCTAACTGAAGATCTGTTTCAAGTACTGTGGAATCATTAATGTTCGTGAGGGGACCAATGTTCGTGGATTTTATGGGTCACCCATATCCACGAATTTAAATCCCAACGAACAATTATTTTGGCAACATATTTATTCACTGATCTTCTGTATATAAAAGTTACCCAAGAAATTACGTCCCCATGAACCAATTAAATTTTGCTTGCCCACGAACGAACTTTAGCCCCCGCGAATTAAAATGATTTCACAGTAGATTCTGATCAGGAGAAGATAACTGTAATAGATTATTTGTGAAATAATTAAGAGTTTATCGAAATCCTTGTTATGTACTCTAAGGAAGCAGAATTTACTCAAAAACTTCTACAAGAAAGGACGAATTTTCTTGCCTGTAGCTTTCAAATGGACATCAAGATATATCAAGACGTTTTATCAATTACCAATATTTATTTTCAGTCACACATTGATTCAGTATATCACACTGAACTTGAAATAAAAGACACAACAGTATCACACATCTATTCCATATTTGGATGTTTTACTAAAAACGTCATAAATGAAAATCTTTATAAACTTGCTGACTTCAACTTTTCTATCGTCAACTTCCTACCCATATTAAGGTGATTCGAACCTGACGAAATTCAAGTGTTGAACTGTTTAAGGTTGTTAAGAAAACATATTTTGGACAGTTAATGTTAAATAGATCAATTATGAGTTTTATATTATGTAAGCGATTTGCATTGTACATCGCAGGAGGTTAATTAGCACCTATATTTTGTGTAAAAGTTTTCTATAATTATATATTGTAAATGGCCTTGTCGGAAATTTGGACATTTCTCCACAAAATGGGGGGATGTAGTGTATTTGGGGAGTGTTTTTATTATGTAATTCAGTTCGGGCTCGGGAGCCCATTTATATCTCTCTCTCTTCCCGCGTTTCCGCCAAGTTGGGTGCAGGCCATGATGTTAGAGCTGCGTAATATTGTAATATATCTAATTAATTGATTCTAATTAAGAGATTATTTTTACTTAAAGTGATTTGACAGTCTTCATTCTTTCGGGAAATCACTTTACAACAGTTAATTTGTTGCCAAACAGTTACTTCCAGTACGAAATAACAAAGAATACCAGTTTTGGTTAACATGAGCACAATATGAAGTAATCATACTTATCCACGCCTTACCGCACACAAGCTGGTGTACAGTTACTCAAACAATAGAAATACATATTTCTTTAAAAGTGTTCAAACGCAGCAATGTTTAAACTATTTCTGCTTTTCTTTTTTACCACAAGGAACCAAAAGGTACCACAAGGAACCACAAGGATACCACAAGGTACCCCAGGGACACCATATACAACCTTAGTTATTCTAAATATGGTTTATATGCACTTGTAAATTAAAAAAAATGTTTTTGAAAGGCAAATAAACACTTTGTCTTAAATATAGAGCAGTTATCCAAGTTAAAAATTTAAAAGTAATATACTTATTTAAACTAAATTATGCATTTATAGTTCAGAGGAACAGCTCTTGTATTTTTTATGATGTACAAAAAGTTAATGGTTAATTGTGTAATGTAATAGTCAATACACAAACCAAAATTCAATATCCAAGAAGAACCATAATGATACACACGGCCCTGTACCACTAGGATAAGTCAAAGTATCCAAAGAATATCCAAATTACACTCAATTAAAAAAATCAAATTTTGGTTTAAATGTATTTGTTAATTACGAATGATAACTGTTTATTGTATATTTTTAAACAAAACAAAAAGAATAAAAGAACTCAAAGGGACATTTAGGATCATGATGAAACCCAAACCCAAAGAACCACTTGTATTAATAAATGATATCCCATTCAACCTTAATAGATCTAAATATGATTTAGCCCTCTATCAGTTGTAAAATTTGTGGCCCAAGGATAAGATTTTAAGATAATCTGGTGAAAAGCCATTATTTCTTTCAAAATATTTTTACTCTAGGAAATTAAATTAGGCAAACGCATTACCAGTAAATGCATGGTGTGATGCATATATGAGTAGGGGTGCCTCTTACAAAATTGTGAAATTTATGGCCCGTGGGTAAGCTAGGGGTTCTGGTGTAGGGTGGGGATCTATTGGTAATATAGTGAAACAGCATCATTTCTTTGAAAATCTTTTGAAAATGCTTACAGTAATGTGTTGAGAAAATGCATATGGTGCCATTTTCAAAATTATTTTCTTTTAAAACCCCTTCTGTCCCTTGTATTTAACACACAAAATAAATTATTTATGTCAGAAGTGCAACGCACTATAGACGATTTGGGTAAAAAATAATTTACATCATCATTCAAGTCTAGAAAGTATGAAAAACTAGCCATAAATGGTTTACAATTTCCAAACAATGAAGTGCTATTAATTACAAAATATAAAAAAAAATGTGTGTGTTATAAAATTAACGAGGCCGAGTCAAATTCGAGTGCGCATGACTTTGCGCAGCGTTTTAGTTTCATGCATTCGTAGGTGCAACATAACACTTATCCTAAGTATTGTAATTTTGATACAAAATTAACATTATATTACATCATCTGTAACGTTTACTGGTCTTAAAATATGATTTTAAGACAATGATTAGGAATAAACGCTGAAATGGCTTTAACGACGTCATCGTTCTCCTGTTCTCTAAGCAATGCATGACGCTGAAGAATGACGCATGACTCGCTTGAGTTTTCAAGACGTCCATGGACATTTTATTAAAAACTGTTGACAGAACCTAAAACGAAACATACCAGCAATCTAAAAATTGTTATTTTTTTACAAAAATAATTTATCCGCCCGTTATATACAAATGTATGCCGCAATATGGCAAATTTAGAGGTATTGGACATAATTGGAAAAAAAGAAAAACTTTTTAATAATTCCTAGACCAAACCAGATGGTCAACTTTTTTTAAATTTCCCTATTTGGTGACTTTTTACAATAACTTTCATGTATTTGACTGAAAAGTGAATCCCTAGGGCAGAAATACAAAAAACATGGGATAATTTGGCGCTTTCCCAACAAATTCCCATAGGGTTCAATGGTAAAATTTGACAACTTTTGAGATTGCCCCCTTAGAAATCGGGATGGTAAACATTTGATTTTTTTTTTATCTTAAAATAATTAGTTTAATAGTAAAAATTCATTCAAGAAAAATTGATCGAAATATCTAGGGTAGAAATAATTAGTCTCTGCCTCTTTAAAATGTTTTTTTTTTTTTTTTTTTTTTTTTTTTTTTTTAAGTAAATTAACATATCAAACGTCAGGAGTGCAACAGAATGAGGTTAAATAGGATCACTAGTACTTCAAAATCTTTTTTTTTTTTTTTTTTTTTGGCTTAAGTTTTCAGTATTGCCTTATATATATTGATATTAAATATTATGGGAAACATAATTGAGCTTAATACACAAGTATCGAGATTATGTCCCTTGGTGCGCTCTTTCGTTACGGAGGGAAGTTTTGTTTCCGCGTAAGCAGGCAGTAGGGACAGTTTTTTTTTTTTTATATTTAATACATTACATCATCGATATACCGGTCTATCATAACTGACTGTCGGGATATACTTATTACTGAATAAACGCAAAGGCGTCAATTTTTTCTACGAAAAAAAAAAAACGGAACAAAAGAAAATAAAAATCAGAACAAAAGAAAATATCAGTGGATAAAACATCCAACGAGGGAATAAATATATATATCGTGGATCTATAATAAATACACACGCCTCTGATCATTGTACGTCGACATTCTGAATGACTCTTTACCTTATAATAACTTCTAAGAGCCCTATAACTTTATAGAAAAGGTTTGTGCAATCAAAGAATTTTTTTTTTATAAAGACTATGATGGTTCTTTCGTTTTTAAGTATCTTAACTGAAAATAAATTTTGTAAATATATATAAAAGGGCTTTACAAAATTATCAAAATGATCACTCCTTGGCATTATCATCTTTTTATATCATCAAATGGATTTTAAAAGCCATAGCAATCGTTCTTTTATTTAATCAAGTTTGTAAACATTAACAACCTATCCCACTTCCATGCTGATATAGATACTTTTTGCGCCTCTATCGCAGGAGAGTTACAATCTCGAAACTCGCGTATTGTTTAAGTATAATACTTTTTAATTTTTAACATGGATAACTGCTCTATATTTAAGACAATTAATAAAAGTGTTAATTTGCCTTTCAAAAACATTTTTTTTTCAATTTACAAGTGCATACATGTATAAACCATATTTAGAATAATTAAGGTTGAATATGATGTCCCTGGGGTACCTTGTGGCATCCCTGGGGTACCTTGTGGTATCCTTGTGGTACCTTGTGGTTCCTTGTGGTTCCTTGTGGTAAAAAAAAAACACACCCGTAGACATTTACTTGCGACTTTTTGTTTTTTTAAAATAGAAAGCAAAATTGTGAAAAGTTGCCTTGCAATAGTTAAATAAAGCTTTGTAAAAAGTTACCTTGAAATAGCTAAATAAAGCTACCTGAAGTAGCTAAAAAAAAAGCTACGGTAGGTAATTATACATGTAGCTACGTAGCTAAATGTACTGATTGTACTGGACCTGGTAATGTCATGTGATGTGTTCCTTCTTAGTATACGAAATTTGTAGACATTATTATGAAAGGTTATCTCGAATAATGCAGAAATATAATCTGAACAATATACATCTGTTTTATCTTTTCGAAAATAAAAGGAAAAAAAACAACAAACAAAACTAAACAACCTTGGTCAGTGTTGGTTGAATCAATGACATCAGTGAGTTCTGATTTTGATACTAGTTGCCATATTTTGTACAGTGTACTTGTGTTTTTCAAACAATATTTAATTTGTTTACCCAACTGAGAATATATACACTGTATGCATATTTGTCAATGATTTAAAAAAAATCTTTCCCATGTTCATGATGTTTATAACATATAGAGAAGATAATACAGATATTAAATTGAACAGAATTAGTCTGAAAGACCTATTGCTTATTGCGATCATGATATTTTTCAGGGAAAATAATTGCATCTAGAAAACATTTCAGATGTCAAAATGACTAAAAAATGAAGAATTGATGTTTTATCTACAAACCTGATGTAACAAGTCATGCAGTTTAAAATGCTGTTTGTAAAAATATGCTGAAGGACAGTTGACTAATTATATTCTTATCCAATATATATATATATATATATATATATATATATATATATATATATATATATATATATATATATATATATATATATATATGAGGACCCTTGTTCATGAGCTTTTACACACATTCATTTAATAGTTTTGTTTGGGAGATAAATCTAGGGAACTAAACAAGTTTGGCTTTCCAGAAAGCCTGAAATGTCATCTCTTTGGCTTCGTTAATGTCACAGTGGAATGTAACATTTTTTCCTCAGCTATTACAGACAGAAGAACTTTTTTTTTCAAAAGGGGGGGGGGGGTGGGTGGGCACAGAATAAACAGTGGAATGTAACATTTTTTCCTTTTTTCTGATTATAAGTAAAAGACCTTTTTTCCAAAAAAAGGGGGGGGGGGGTTAGTCAGAAAAAAAATTACAATTTACCTGAATAATCTTTCACTAGGAAAAATAAAGGGGGGGGGTGTTCAAACTCGAAATTTAATCCACAGCTTAGAAATCCATCGTCCTTACCTGTTATTTCTAAAAATTGTAGAGATATCTCCTACAGTCAGAATCTTAGTGTGACCTATCCTCATGCAATAGCATCAGAAAGGAAAACAAAGTGTCTGCATCTTTTACCAGATTGGCTTGCAAATTCATAATTTTAAAACATTGAATTCTCAATCATTTTCGTAGATGGGAGGGAAGATTTAAACGTTTTGACTCTCTGAAAACACATTGGGGGGGGGGGGGGGGTTGAATATGCTGCAACAAAAAATGTGGGGTAGGTAGAGGCAAGCTGCCTTTCAGTGAACAGTTGCAACAGTAATTTCAAATATTTTTTGCATATGTGTTTAAAAAATGTAACCACTAAGCAGTATTCGTAAAATTTGTAAACAATTGTTATACAAAAGGATGGGTAAAACCTTAGCGTTCCTATTGACTTTACATCACAGCAGATTACTCGGACAACAACCAAGAAGTTTAAAGCGCTAACTTGAATTAGTCCGGTGTCATATAGTGAGACTCCCACCCCCATAGTGAGACTTCCCCCCGGAAATCTGGCTATATATAGCGGTAAGACTCCCCGGTGGGGGGGGGGGGGGGAGAATTACTATATAGTGAGTCTTCCCCCCTAAACGACCATAGTGAGGCTTCCCCCTTCCATGTTCAGTAGTATTTTATTTACATCGACGATGTATATATATTTGCATTTTGATAATGATCTTATAAAATAGATACGTGTATGCCGGAATAAATATAGAAGTGCGCATTAAAAATTTATCGTGCACAGTAAATAATTGAATTGTTCCAAAATGATTCTTATCAAAAGAAATACATTTAACATTTAAGAAATCATTACACTCGTGGTCTCTTGGAATTTGCTTATGTTAACCTTCATGGGGAATACAGTAAATACAATATAGTAAAGAAAGATGCATATGTATACTTGTAACAATAACGTACATTTTTCATTCAGTTATCTCACATCAATATACATGTACATGTCATCCCATAATTATTTTTGGTTAACAAACTTTTAAAAGGCTATTAAGATGTTTTAATTATTAATTAACGGAGAACTTTTATTCATATACTGAAAAATATTGTTTTACAATGAAATAAAATATTCCGGAAACTACATTTGAGGGGAAGTCTCACTATGAAAGGGGGGAGAGACTGGCTATATAGTGAGACCTCCCCGGGAGAAGTCTCACTCTATTGCCAGTCGATCTTCCGGGGGGAAGTCTCACTATATTAATAGCCAGTCTTCCCGGGGTATATCTCACTATATAGCCAGTCTTCCGGGGAAATCTCACTATGGGGAAGTCTCACTATACGACACTGATTCTCAATTGATTTCGAAAGATTTTCCACTTTTAAATATATGGTTTATCCCAAGAAATAACCCTCACATGCATTTAAATATAGGTCAGTAATAAAATTTACATGGTATAAGCTAAAATTAAGCATTTGCAAATTATCTGAAACAGTTCCAATTTACCAACCCTGATATTTAGTCTGTTCAAGGAAACAATCATTTTATATAATAATATTTCAAGAATAAGAGAAGTGATTTGATAGCTTTTTTGCCACTAACCAATAATGCAATTTAAAATTACACAAAGAAAATGATTGCAGGTGCTTTAATTATAAATTCTCAAAATACGAGTCGGGTAAAGAAATTGCGTCTTTCATACAAAGGTAACAATATTGTATTTCTGACATTTATTTTTTATAGAACAAAAAACAAAGAATAGTGCAGACATGCGACGGTAAAAACTCACAATGATTATATAATCTTTCTTCCAATGATTGTAGTTTTAACATTATAACTTCTGTATTTGTTTTTGTTTTAAAAAAATATTTTAAAAATGGCATCAGGTTATTGAATGCCTAAGATGCACATAAAGGTAAAATTTTCGACATCAATTCACATCAGTCGAATTTAAACTTTTAATGCGAGTATTTACTTTGATTTTGTTTTTCTGTAGATTCTCAGATCCACGCCTTGGCTGATTTAATCGATGCCATGTAAAGTGTACATTGATACACACGCACTGGCCATCATTTACGTAACAGCCTAGATAACTGCATGTTATTTGAAGACCCGCCACTTTGTTTTTCTGTAAATACTTTGATCCACGCCTCGGCCGTTCTAATCGATGCAATGTTTAGTGCATTCTGATACACCACTCGGCCGATTCGATGAAGGTGACGGAATCAGCCGAGGTTTGCCGAATGTCTGATACACACGCGCTGACCATGATTAGATAACTGCATGTATTTTGAAGACCCACCACTACCCAAGCGATATTGTCTCTGTGACTCTCTTTGATTTATGTGTAGTTTTTTTCTTTTTTAAGATGGCCTGTTTGACAGATCGCCCATTCTTTGTCATTGAGCAATTTTGTTTACATCTCTATAGGAATTTTCGCCGTGACGTAGCAAATCGGTCACGTGACACGCTGGTTGGCAAAATATTTGAAAATAGTAATGGCCGCATGCTGACAAAGAAAACGATGGTTGTATCATGCTGTGTTATCGGATGTGTATATAGGTTTGATAAGACTAATCCCAAGAGCTTTTTCCGCATACCTAAGAAGCCTGAATCAAGAAGAAAGCTTTGGATTTCTGCTATTAAGCGTCAAGACACGAGTGGAAAAGAATGGGAGCCTGCAGACCACGACCGCGTTTGCTATCTTCACTTTGTGACTGGTAAGTGTAATTTTTTATTTTAAAAATCATAAAATGTGTGATTATAAAGTATATAAACAATATACTATTAATTTTAAAAATGAATTTATCTCTACCCTCCGAAGAAAATACCCCAGCCAACTTGTAACATGTACACAGGCTGTATACATAGGTCTATGGCTGTATATAACATGTATAAAGAGGACTGCTTTATGTAAATGTTGAGTTAATATTCTAGAGCAAAGAAAACTGTAAACTGATGACACCAGTGACAACTTTAGATCATTTGTTAATAAAGTCATAAAAACAACTCGTTTACAAAAAAAAGTTTAAAGAATTTACCATTGTTTACCATAATGAACAAGTGAACTGCATGAATGATACTGATTTTAGTTTCAAAGAACAATGATCAGTCATCCCCAGATTATGTGCCATCTGTGAATATGGGCTATGACACAAACAGAAAAATCCTGAGCAAAGGAAGGCTAGATACCTGAGAGCAGAGAAGCTTGAAACAGAGAGACAAAATTTTGAGATAGCTTCTGCCCTGTTGGATTTATCCTCCAAGGAGAATATTTTTACACCAGTCTCGGAGCCAGAATTACCAGGTAAGATTAAGTTTCAGCTCATTTCAAAACCAAAAAAATTATCTCTAGAACTCTTTTTTGTTAGTAAATTATAAAGTTGCTCTCTTTTATTTGGTATAATTTTATGGAAAATTAGCCAGTCATGGTTAATAAAAGCTGAATTAATTTCACATTCTTATTTAGCAAGATTTTGTAATGAAGCATCTCTGAGAATTTTTTGAAATCACACATATTAATAAAATCATTAATATTTCAGATACAACAAGTGCATCTCAGCTTGACAGTTGTTTAAAGAAGATTGCCGAACTTCAACTTGAGAAGAAACAACTTTATTCTGAATTGGAAAGACTTCAGTCAGAGAACAAGGTACTCAAGGCACAAATGAGAGAGATGTGCTTCGAGGAACAAGTGACAGGGAGTGACCACAGATTGCAGTTTCATACTGGAATTCCGTCTGTTGCATTGTTTTCATGGCTTCTATCATATGTAAACAGTGACTTGCCTACATGCAAAGTTATGTCAAGTAAGGGTATTCTTTTGTGCATTTTGATAAAATTAAGACTGAACCTACAACACCAGGACCTGGCTTATCGTTTCGGTGTCTCATTGACTACAATATCTGACATCTTCAACCGAGGTCTACCTATATTAGCAAAGAAACTGTGTAATCTAATTCAGTGGCCGGAAAAAGAAACTTTGATCAGTAATATGCCTTTTGTCTTCAAATCCTCATATCGAAAGTGTTGCTGCATCATTGACTGTTTCGAAGTTTTTATTCAGAGACCAGGACACCTTACAGCAAGAGCACAGACATGGTCAAATTACAAACATATCAACACCCTCAAGTTTTTAGTGTCTATTACACCAATGGGTGCCATATCATATGTGTCTAAAGCATATGGTGAAAGGACATCTGACAAGGTCATAATATTGCGGAGTGGATTTCTTGACAAACTCCAATATGGTGACCAAGTGATGGCTGACCGGGGCTTTCTCATTGCAGAAGAATTAGCAAATCATGGAGCGACACTTGTCATTCCTGCCTTCACTAGAGGGAAAACTCAGCTCTCAGCGAAAGATGTGGAACAAACAAGGAAAATAGCCCATGTGAGGATACATGTGGAGAGAGCCATCGAGAGGATTAAGAACTTTAATATCCTAAACACTAACTTGAGTATGCATATGATACCTCATTCCGACAGCATTGTAACTATTTGTGCTGCAGTATGCAATCTCCAGCCAAAATTAGTGTCATAACTTTCCAACCATAGAGGACCATCAGCATCCTATGTACATATGTTGTGTAAATTAAAAAAAAAATTGTAGTGATTGACTTTATTTGATCAACATTTAAAATATATTTGATAATTGTTGATGAACTTCCATGCATTCCAACCATCATCCTATCCAAATTGATTTTACTACAGAGTTATTGACTCTATTTATCAACATTGAAAAATATACCGTTTAAAACTGTTTATGTACTTGTATGCATTCTAACCATTGTCATACTCGTTGGACTATCATCATCCTTTTGTCATTGTTTTTGCACACTGACATTTGTACCAAGTTAATGATTATTAACATTGATAGTTGTTCATGATTGACCTTCAGTGTACATGTATTATGAAGTCACTTGACATGCTATTTTCTATAAAGAACTATATACGGTAAGGGCGTATTCCGGCCCCATAATAGTCAAATTATGAAAATCTCTTGAAATGAGCAAAAGTGCATATATTGTATAAAATAATCCAAATTAAGACAATATATTATGAAATTGGACAAATTAGTTGGCTTTTCTTGTCCCTGTGACGTCACATACTATTTGGATTTCCGTTATTTTTAAAATAGAGGCCAAAATGCAGAGAATTTGTTCACATTTGACTATAGTATTTATAGAGCGCAAGCTTGCTCAGGTACCATATTCACATATTTCATTGATATCATCATTCTACACATTATATCAAAAGATCTAGTCTGAGCAGACCTGAGCTCGATAATTTCCAATCAAAATACCAAACGTAAAATACACTATTTTCTCTCAAAATCATTACAATTTGGAATTTACGTCATTTTATTGACGTCATATCTAACTAATGATGTCATAGTTGATCAAAATATTGATATCTAGTTCTTATGTCTTTCATAAATCAGGCCATCATTAAAAATATTTTTGTTTGTACTCCGACCCACATTTTTCAAGGTGTGTAGGTAGGTAGGCATTTTTTTGCAGTATCTAAAAAATTGATTGTCATAAAACCACAAACTTAAGATTTATTGATGTTTATTGATGTTTTCATGATTCAATGTTTAATATTTATTGCTATAAAAATGTTGTGTCAAAAAACAAGCAACTAAGAGAAATCATAAACCTTCTTTCAATTGGAACAATTTATTTCCCTGGAAACCAAACCAAAAAAACTTAAATTCAAAAGTACTGAAAAAAAAATTATTGGGTAGGGGCGATTTTGACGGGTTGGTCGGAATACATCAAACAAATCATTTTTTTATTGTTGGGTCATTGGCAGAATGTCCAAGGATGCCAGCCATCTTATTATTAATATCTCATTCCCACTGTGAAAAGAAAAAAAAACTTTTTATTTTTACCCTTTAATTACAAGTCAATTATTTGATCATCACAATCTTTCAAGGAATAAATAATATACAATTAATTACCCCTTATGCGGTCAACATGGTAAAATAAGGACCCGAGACCTGGCCCACGAGGTGACCTGACCTGACCGAGGCCGCGTAGCGGCCTAGGTCAGGTCAGGTCAGCGAGTGGGCCAGGTCGAGGGTCCTTATTTTACCATGTTGAACTCATAAGGGGTAATCAATTGTTTTATTATACCGATATAAGTTAAGGCAATTTTTGTAAGCTTAATTACTAAAATAATCAATTACATGTATAAGACCTACGAACTGTTATCAGTGTTCCATCGGGATCGGGATTTGCTAGTGAAGTTGTTTACTTTTCGGCTGCTAGTCTTGTAAGTTTTTGCACCGCCGATTTATTAACACACTCTGTGATTGTCAGTAACATTGCATTTTTATAAATTCACAGATACCATTCCCGACTACAATGACAATCTGGTGCAGACTTTTACTGTACAAGAGAGCCGAGTCTGCGTTCGTTGAATTTGACATTGTATTGTAACGAAAGTTAATTTCAATGAAAACGATAAATGTTATGACGCATCTAAAGGCCAATCGTGTTCCGTATCCTAAAAATACTATACATATTTTTATAACGGCAATTTTTGTAATGTACAATCATTACTGTATGCATATTTTTTTTTAAAATTTGAATGGAATTTGGATTAACAGGTCATTTTTAGCGGTCATTAATTTTATTGACCGGTCATTATACCCCACGTGCAATGATTCCTAGGTCATTATTGCTGTAAACGGTACTTTTTGGAGTCATTATTGAGTTTAAAAGCCTTCTAACAAGCCAATCAAATTTGAGTATTCTTAATAGAGGTATAATAAATACAAATTGTCTGCTTTAAGCACTGAATTGAACATCATTGTCATCATGAAAACAATACATGTTGAGTCATTTTTACAAGGCTTGATAACATAGTCAAAGTCATACATCACAACTGTCACAAAGCCACTGACCACGAGGTTTACGCCGAATGTGAACAAAAGGGTAATGAAACCACTGATATGGACATCCTTCATTATCACATTTTATCATGCGCCCATACTCGGGTTCCCTGCAAATGCACCAAGTGGTCCTCCCATGGTTGTTGTTGCTATCTGTCTCAGTCTCCTGGTCATGATTGCTTGTGGTAGGTTGTTCCTCCAACTGTCTTGTTACAATTTCCTGTAGGACGTAATCTTTCATAATCTTTTCACATTTATTGAGCAATGTTCTGCAGAACTGTTCATCTATACAAATGCGTACTATCACCATGCTTGCACTTGGTTGGCACTTGGTAAACACCACAAAGTCACAATACCGATACTTGATAATGCACATTTGCATCTGTACCTGGGTGTAATACCTGTGGCTCTCTTTTAGATGTAAGTGTTTATTAATGTAGCGGGACCGAGCGTACGGTCCTTTTTGCTATTTCAAATCCTCTTTACACTTTATTAAAATCCTCAATATCCCATATGAATTTATAATTATGTTTTTCCTCCTTTGGTAGCGTAAAGTAAAAATTCCAGTAATCAGTTTATAAGTTTATTACATGTTTCTATTAATCACAAGTACAACATAATATCTAACTCACAACTCTGTAACTCCGTAACTAACTCTGTCCCTCATCACGTGTGCACGCCCTATATATACATTTTAGGGGCAGCTCCGCTGGAGCTGCTAATACACGGCAGCTACCGGGTAGCTGCCGATTTACGAATAGCGTCTATTACGTAATATACATACATTCTATATACAAATATTTTTCACCTTTACAACCAACCCCCAACCCCCCCCCCCCCCCCGGCTAAGATTTTGACCCCGTTCAAAATAAAATTACTGACTTCAAAGCAATTTATATACAAGTATACAACAAAATAAATATCCACATGCAAGAGTCAAGAAAATAAGAATTTACATTATCTTTAACTGTTAAAAGTTCAAGTATTAAAAAGGTCAAAAGTCACTGAGAAAAATCTCCATACACGTTCCTGTCTCTCTGATTACGGAAATGAATTGGAATCTCACTTAAAATGTCCCGAATGAGAGTGTCCATGTCAACGTCACTTGGATCGATATTTTCGCTAAAACACACATTGGTTTGTCTTTCGATTTCAGTATTCCCGTTCGGCATAACGGTAGTTGTTCGCGTTAAAGATATTCCAATTGAATGTGTAATGGTCACTGGATGAATTTCCGCGGCACTACCACTACGTTCGCTATTGTTTATGGAATGTTCGTTCTCGCTTTCACTTTCTTCAACATTTGGTGTGTCCTCGCGTAATAAATCGTCCACAAAGTCATTGCGTAATCCGTTTTCCGCCAGCAATTCCTTCATTAGGTCCGAATTTACACTTTATATTTCCAATCTTTCTTCGTTTGCTTCTCTCGGCTGCTCTTCAATCGTCTCTTCATCTGATGAAATGTCCTTAAGTTCTGGTACATACATCGGCTGTTGTTGGACATTTGTTTTGACATCAAATGACTCCTCGTCAGATGAAATATCTTGATACAAAGGAACGTAGACTGCTTTTTGATTTTTCTTTAAATCTTCTGTAGTTAATTGTTTACTACTCGCCATCGTTAGTTCAAGTTTTCCGTGCACACGGTTCAAATGTTTCTTTAGATTAAATTTTCTGGAAAATGGTCTTCCACAAAAATCACAGTGAAATATATTTACACGTTCGCTATGAATTTCTTTTATATGTTGTTGAAGCGTTTTTCTATTCCTAAGTATTAGTCCACAAGTTTCACAAATCATCTGTACTGTCAAACACCCGAATAGGGTATGATCAGTCTCTGAGTCTACGCGGCACTTTTATAAGGCGCCCGGCTCTGGTCCGCATCGAGGGTCTGTCTGGAGTTCGGGTATTTCGTGTCTGGCTACTGTCGCGGTCCTCCCCAGCTGCATCGAGGTCACTGTCGGCGGCGTCCTTTGAAGTTCGTCTTTAGGGTTCTAGTAATTTCTCGGAGTCCTTTGCACTAAAATCTGTTTGCTTTGGGACAGGGGTAATATCAGGCTCCTCAATAATTTGATCTTTGCTGTTTTTCAGAGTTTGCTTTACTAATGTCTCTAAATTACGTTGTATTGTTTTCCTTGTGCGAAATGGCTTTAAGTTGTCCGCATGCACAATCTTTGGTTTTGACGACCTCGAATGCTGAATTTGGAACAGGATGTTACTTAGGCGTTTCAGCACAACCCAAGGACCAGTCCAATTTCGGGATAGTTTCAGTTTTGTGCCTTTCTTCTGTTTAGGTTGGTAAAGTCGTACCACGTCTCCCACTTCATAATTCTTTTCTATAATGTTCTTGTTATACTGTTTTCTTTGCGTTTGTATTGAAGATCGGGTTGTCTCTCTGGCCAAATCATGAGCTTTTCCCAGACTTTCACACAACTTTGTCACATAATCCGTATAACACATTATATCCTCATTTTGAAAATCAGTAAAATCACATAACACAGACACTGGAATTGTTATTTCACTTCCAAATATCACACGGTATGGCGTAATTCCTGTAGTCTCGTGTACTGAAGTGTTGTACGCCATGCTTACAGCATCTATGTTTTTATCCCAATTTGTTTGTGGTAAGTTCACGAATTTAAATAGCATTTCTTTGATTGTCCGATTAAGTCTTTCTACCATCCCGTCTGATCTTGGATGAAAAGCTGTTGTTCGAGTTTTTGAGATACACATTATTTCACAGAGCTGTGAAAATAATTGGCTCTCGAATTGACTTCCCTGATTCGTATGAATTTCTAACGGACATCCGTACCTTTTTATCCATCCCCGAAATATAGCGTCCGCTACTGTTTCGGCCTCCATATTAGGTATTGGATAAATTTCTGTGTATTTTGAAAAATAATCCGCTACTACTAATATATACATATTTCCGTGTTCAGACTTGGGGAATGGTCCTGCTAGATCAGCTGCTATTCTCTCAAATCGTCCACCAGCTATATAACTTTTCATGAAATGCCTCTTCTTTTTCTGTGGATTTTTCTTTTTCCTCACAGATATGACATGATTTGACATAGTCGCCTATATCACGATAAAAATTAGGCCAATAATATGAACTCAAATCCGCTCTTTTCTTGGTTCTAAGAATTCCCTGATGTCCAGAAATAGGCGAATCATGAAAGTGCCACAACAAAGCATTTTCAATGTCTTCGGTGTACAGATCCGCAATCGTATTGTATCACCCTGTATCCACATGATACACAGTACTCCCTCATGTATGGTAAGTAACTCCCATCGTCCATACCAAAATCGACTTTCAGGATGCATATGAAATAAAGCGTCAAATTTTGGCTTGTCCTTATTCCCATATTTTTCAATCCAACTAAGAATAAATCCGATTACCTTATCCTCAATCTGACTTTTTCTAAGTCCAGAGTATGTTAAATCAACATCGGGCTCAGGTTGCGCTTAGCTCGTCTGGGTCTATTTTCTGTCCGTCCTTTTCCTGTTGGTTGATTGTTGTCACCTTCACTTGTGGTAAACAAATGATGAATATCACATATAGCCTGGTCAATACACAAATCTGTCTCGCACGGGGTTTTACGCAAATCATTAATGTGACTTTCCGGGACTCCGTTGTATTCGTCGTCTAATTTTCTTTTGCATTGTCTGCACACTGTTTCATCTGAAGTTACAGTGATTCTAGATAAGCCATCTGCATTAGAATGTCGCTTTCCTGAACGATGAATAATTTTAAAATTGAACTGTCCTATTTGCTGTAGCCATCGACATATCTGTCCGTCTGGCTCTTTGAATCTGTGTAACCAAGTGAGAGATCCATGGTCTGTGCGTAACACAAATTCTTTTCCCAACAGGTAATGTTTAAAGTATTTCATGAAATAAACTACTGCAAGCATTTCTTTACGCGTAACACAATAATTTCTTTCTGCTGTAGTCAACGCACGACTTCCGTAAGCTATTACTTTTTCACTGTGTTCCTGAATTTGAGATAACACGCAGCCAATAGCATTATTACTTGCGTCGGTATCAAGAATAAATTGACCAGCAGTTGGATCTGGATATCCAAGAATCGGAGCACTCACAAGTTTTTCTTTCAGTGTATTAAAGGCATGATCACATTCGTCTGTCCATTCCCATTTTGTTTCTTTGCTTGTTAGTGCATGTAAGCACCTTGCTATTTTTGCAAAATCTTTGATGAATTTCCTATAGTGGGACACCAACCCTAGAAAACGTAACTCGCTCACATTTGTTGGTCTTGCATCATTTTTAATTGCCTCTGTTTTTACAGGATCAGTTTTTATTCCGTTCGCTGATACGACATGATCCAGGAATTTGACTTCCGGTTTGAAAAAGGAAAACTTTTTAGCTTTACTTTTAAGTTCATTTTTGCAAGTCGATCAAAAACTTGTTCAAGATTAACTATGTGTTCCTCAAAATTCCTTCTGTATACTACAATGTCATCTAGGTATAAAACAGCTACTTTCCACTGTAATCCACTCAAAGTCTTTTCTATGATTCCTTGGAATGTGGCTGGTGCATTGCATAAACCGAACGGCATGACAGTGTATTGAAACAATCCCCCTCTGGGTGTTGCAAAAACCGTTTTCTGTTTATCCTGCTCTGCCATGGGTACCTGATGATAAGCCATATTTAAATCCAGTGTTGAAAACCATTTAGATCCCGCGAGGGCATCAAGATCATCCTCTATTCTGGGAATGGGGTAGGCATCTTTGATCTTTATTGCATTAAGACGGCGGTAATCTACACATACTCGCCAGCTTCCATCTTTCTTCTTAACTAAGACTAGTTGCGAGGACCATGGACTATTTGACTTTTCTACCAGGCCATGCTTCTCTAACTTTTGTATTTCAGCATCTAAAATTTCTCTTTTGAAAATTGGCACTCGTCTCGGTGCTTCTTTGAATGGCTCCTCATCCATTAGCTTTATACGATGCCCTCCAATTGCAACCGGTTCCATTTTACTCTCTGGGTTAGCAAACACACGGTTTCTCCGAAAAAGGAATTCCTTGAACTTCTTTGACTCCTCCTCAGTCAAATGATCACACCCGTCTTCATAGACAGCCTTTAAATGTTGCGGTAGCTCACTGTTTTCCTCATTAACAGCGCTAATTCCATCATTACAGATATCAATTGGTCTACTCACATACTCTACTGGTATGAATAATGCCATTAAAGTACACCTCTTGATCGTAATTGGTTTTTCTCCGGAATTAAAAACACGTAAAAACACATCACATGTTTCTGTATTCAGTAGCGATTTTGCGACAGCCACATTGTGCGATTGTACGAAACTTTGAACTGGTAGTGGTAATCCGTTTATTTGTTCAACATATGTAAGCTTTGATGGTATTATAGCTTCGTGATTTTCTGGAATTTCTACGGTCTCTGTACAACAGATAAAATTAGTTCGTTTCCCAGTTCCATTGTCACAACTCTTTAAGAGTTCATTGGTGTCATGATCCCAGACACATCTGTATTTCACATAGAAGTCCTCTCCCAACAAATTTCTTTTTACTCTACCTACAAATATTTGCTATGTTCTATGTCTACATTTCCTAATGTTAAAATCATATTAGCGGTTCCTATGGTTTCAATTGTTTGTCCGTCGCTTGCTAGGAATTTTGTCCTTACTCGTTCTAGTACGGGCCTATTTTCAAGAAAAATACTGTAATAGGTTTCCTCTGTTATAAAAGATCTTCTCGCACCTGTATCTACTTTCCAAATCACATTTGTTCCCTGAATTAATCCTTCTATATGAAAGCCACTTTTTCCTGGAATCCGTATCTCATTAACAACTTCCAACTTCGCAATACTAACATTATCAACACAAATGGAATTACTCGTTATCATGGAAACTTGGCCAGTGTTGTCGAGCTGCAATTCTCCAGAATTTTTCGCCTGAATAACACTGCTGTGTTTCTCTTGCGCTCTTTTAGAAACTTCCACTGCCAAATCGAAGGAGAGATCACAATTCATTGATGTACTAGGCCTTTCAGGATATTCGACCGGCGCACGGCCTACTGCCTCGGTCCTAGGCGGTTTAACGAATGCCTACTACAGTACAATTCGTTTTCTATCATACCGGTTTTATATCATACTTCTTTTTTTATCATAGATATTTGAAACACAAAACCATTTCTTAATAATTCATTGTAAATTTCGTCTGTTATTATCATAGGTAAAAGTGTACACTTCGCTTACTATAATAGAGAATTTTCGTCCGTAATAATTTTTTCACACCTTTTTACTCTTGGGACAATCAACAAAACAAAAGAACACCTATCTACACCTGTGGTTCATGCACTGTCACTTGTCTATACACAATGGCTTGAGTGGGGAGATTAGTCACACTTCAGTGCACTTACCTGAGTGATTGACACGAAGTTTGTTTATTTTACAAAGTACATTACATAACAACACAAAACCATTCGCAATCCTATTTTCTTCTTTTGTTTATCCTGAATTGTACATTGATAATAAATGTGTTTTACCAAATGTGTTGAAACTAAATTTTGTGTCAATTAACCCAGTGACCTATATACTAACGTTAGTATATATAGGTCCCTGATTAACCCAAGCTTTCTTACGCTTGTTGCCTGATCAATGTTCATAATTAATTACATTTATTAAACTGCCCCATTAATTAAGAAGGGGTGTTTTTATGTCTACTTTAGTTGAATAAAAGAAATGATTAAAAAAAACGAAATATTGGTAGTTTGAAGTGATCATATATTTAAAAATGAAAGTATATCAAAATGAAAATAAACAAGATGGATGCCAAGGGATCTAGAAGACAGTTCGAAGTTCTTCTAGAGAGTTTGAAGAGTATTAAGCTTTATTTAAGTGAATTTATTTATTACAAAAAGTTGAAACAGTAAGTAAATATTGTGAAATGATATGTTAGTTAATTTGTATTTCAAAAAACTAAAAAAACCCTGAAATTACAAGTAACATAACATGTATAATATAAGTACATCCAATAATTTACACAAACGTCATTTCATGTCAGACGTCCAGCATGAATTTCAGTCGACTATGGTTATTATAAAAGTCGCTTATTATAAAGTTTTGGCCTGACAAATAAACTATGATAATAAACGAATTGTACTGTATCTTGATTTCGGGTTGATCTAAGACGGGCTTTATTATCCTCTCTATTTCTTGGACAATTGAATGAAAGATGATCTGCTGAATCGCAAGTGAAACATCTCTTCTTCTGACGTTTGTCCTGGTAATTTTGCTTTGGCCGCTCATTCCACTTTTTCTTGGAATTGGTGTCCAATAACTCAAGGGGTTTGTTGACAGCATATACAGCTCGTCTATTGAATCTGGCGTTCTCATTTCTGTTATTCTCTCCCAGGCGAATGCACTCTTCTTGCATTGCCGCTGTAACAGCCTCCTGCAAAATTTTAGGTCTAATTCGTTTCACCGCAAAACGAAACTCGTTCTCCTGGCTACAGTTATCTAAGAAGGTTTTCATGCTACTTTCTTGCACAAAATCCTGGTTGTCGGGGTAAGCTTTCCTGTATAGATCCTCAATCGCCTGTCCAAAGTCTCGAAAGGTTTCATTAGCTCTCTTTTTCCGCATTTTGTCTTCCGCAATACAACTTTCTTTCATCGCTCTATGACCAAAACGATTCTCCATTGCACATTTACGTTCCGTCCAGTTGTTTCGTATTTCTGCAGAAAGGCCGTAGGCATAGATTTCTGCTTGTCCACGCAGTGCTGTAAAGAATATTTTACGTGCCTTCTCGTCATTCCAGTCGTTAATGGACACCACGTTTTCAAAATATCGTATATATTCTGCCCATATATCCTCTCCATCGCCTTTAAACGTCCTCTTTACTGGTATCTGATAGCTTGGATTAGTATGAAAAATAGACAGATTCCGTTCTGTTGGAGAACCTAGTCGTCTCCTAATAGGAAGAACTGGACTAGCTGTTTGTTCCTGGTGAAATCGGACGTGCTGCTGTGGTCTGGTGCGAACAAGAGTGTATTGATATCCCCCACTCGGAGTTCTACACCACAGCTTTATAACCACACTAATCAAAATGACACACAACAGTCCTAGGGCTGCAGAAAACATAAACTCTTTCGTCAAACACAGGAGCATATATCCTGGAAAATACTGATAGAACAAATAAGCCCCTACGCATCCTAGCAACAATATAACTGTCCAAAGCAAAATAAATGTATTCCACATTTCAGCTTCCTTTTCTACACTGAAGGCCTGCCCGACTTCGTTATCCGCATCATTCGGTGTACTAGTACAAACTGGTGTTGGCCCTGTCGCACTTTCAATTGTGGGAGCTGGAGAAGTATCCTCACTTTCATTAAAACTATTAAAAAGAGATCTGCGTGCACTTCTCTGAAATCTAGGTGTTTCAGTTTCATTTCCTTGCGTAAAATCCATACTTCTTGGTGTGTACGTTGTGCGATCTCCACTCATATTTTTTATGTCCTATATCAACAATCATAAGTTTTAATTCTGCACCCACACGCTGGACACTTGTAATATCGGCTCAACACATTTCCATTTGATTTTCGAATGAAACATACATTGTCTTTCTTATTAAACATCACCAAAAAAATGGGACATTCTTTGCGCAACATAACGTCTATCATTCCCAGCAAAACATAATTTCCGTTGTCATCTATATCATATACATTCACATATCTCCGGTGATTTTCATAAACACTCATGTTGAAATGTGCATTTTTAATTCACTGTTATTTCCAAAAGCACAACACACATTTTCTTCCGATAATAATCCAAATAATTTCACACAGTAAATCCCCGAAAATAAGAACGTATAAAACTCAAAACATCCGTTTGAATCACATGATACAAACACATTGTCACAATCATGGAGAAGAACATGATAATATTCCAATTGAAAATAAAATCCGTTGTTTTTTTTTTTCTAACTGAGGAATAACATCCCACAGCTGCCACCAGTTGTAGCGGGACCGAGCGTGCGGTCCTTTTTGTATTTCAAATCCTCTTTACACTTTATTAAAATCCTCAATATCCCATATGAATTTATAATTATGTTTTTCCTCCTTTGGTAGCGTAAAGTAAAAATTCCAGTAATCAGTTTATAAGTTTATTACATTTTTCTATTAATCACAAGTACAACATAATATCTAACTCACAACTCTGTAACTCCGTAACTAACTCTGTCCCTCATCACGTGTGCACGCCCTATATATACATTTTAGGGGCAGCTCCGCTGGAGCTGCTAATACACGGCAGCTACCGGGTAGCTGCCGATTTACGGATAGCGTCTATTACGTAATATATATACATTCTATATACAAATATTTTTCACCTTTACATTAAGGCAGAAGTCTTTGTCTTTCTTTGCTGCATTCTGTACTGGAATGTCACGGTGTTTATAAGGACACTTAATTTCTAGAACACCTTTACCACAACAGTCACAACTTATGGTGCCATCTGGGCTAACACCCAAAAAGGGATGGGCAGGATCAATCACAAATCCAGATAATTGGCACTTAAAGTTCAGGTGGTTTGTTTTCTGATGCGTTGAATATGCCTGCCTGCATTCTTCTTCAGTCTCTGTCCCCCATCTCACTGCAGCATTCTTTGACAAGTCATAAACGCTGTACCCAGCTAATCGCCGCACTAGGTTGTCTGGTGAGGTAGAGTCCCTTCGTACAAGAACGTCATGAGCTTTCGAAGCTGTGATTCTCCCCATCCTGTGCTGATACCACAAAGGACTAACATTCTGGTTTCTTGTGGCCTTTTCCAAGTTACTGGCTTGGGTTTGGGACACTGAATAAGACATAAATATTTCATCACACATTTCGGAGATGTTGCCTTCAAAGTCATCTTGTCTGAAAGTTGACAGAAGCTTGGGGAATGTTGGTTCAAAAATTTGCAATTGTACTGTAAATTTTGATTTGAATTTTAATTACTATTATTTTGTCCTCCAACACTCTTTTATTTCCTAAAGAACTTTTAAAATTATTTTCGATCTTTTGCATAATTTTATTTGATGAAGCTAATTTATACCAACAACTGACCTCTGGTCACTTTAATACTATGGGTTGCCCCTTCCCCATAACCAAATATATCATTTAACAAACAACTAAACGACCGCATCCTAATGAATTTACATAGAATCGTATAGGTGTAAAGGTCAAGCTCTTTAGTGGCCAGCATCTATAATTAATTTTCTCTTTAGAGTTAGCATCTGCTATTTCTCTCAGCAAAATACACAGATTTATTTTACATTCTTATTTTTTTGCATTTTTTTTTTGTTACGATACGCGTGTATGATTAAGCTCAGTGACTTTTAGATAAAATTGATACATGTACTCTGACCGGGATAAACGACTATTATTCCCTCGAAAAATTGTCAAGTAAGTAAACGTTGATTTGTGTCAAAATAATAATAATAATAATAATAATAATAATAATAAAGAAACAAGTACTGACCTTATGAGCAATTTTAGTTTGGAAAATTATCAATGAAGCAAAACTTTATGAGTTCAAGGAAAATTTGAAAAAAAAAAAAAATCATTCGAGAAATTTAATGCGGCGGAAAAATGAAGAAATATGTTGCATAGAATGAAATAGAATACAATATAATAGTTTTTATTTTAAACTTATGGTAATCTGTGCATGCATAATGCAATCGTGATTTTGTATATACCTAAAAAAAAAAACCATGACGTGTTTTGACCAAAATCTAATAATATGACTTACAGTACAATTATATTTACTGTATATTCAAATCGGAGTTAACGACATTTGAAAACCTCAACAAATAATAGGAAATTACATATCAATGTATAACCTGTATTCATATTCCACATAATAATAATCATTAATCGACAAAGGTATATGTTCCATAAAACCCTATATTTTTAAGGCAATATATCGCTCCTTGTTATGATATGTAAACACAAAGTTCGTAATTTTGTTTTATCGGACTTGTGAACCTTTAAACTTATGGGCCTTCGGATTAGTGGGCTGTCGGACTTGTGATCCTTCGAACTAGTGAACTTACGGATTAGTGGGCCGTTGGACTAATGGACTTTCGGACCAGTGAGTAGACCCCGCATATTAGACTTTCCCATGTTTCAGGACTTCCTGGTAAAAGCTATGATAAATTGAAATTAATAAAATAGTTGGATTTTTTTTTCGTTTATTTTATACGTACATGTATTATACGCTTATTATTAATTTATATTAACACCATGACGTTATAGTACATAACATGGACATTATGGTAAATAATGTCAACGTCATTACGTTATATAGAATTAATTTGGAAAACAAATCCAAACGACTGTAAAAATAAAACTAGAAAAGATATTGTTAAATAATAAAATGTTTTATAATCTACTAATCAAAGAGCATTGTTTGAGTAAGTTTCATCTGCTTTCCTGACAGTGCGGATTACGGTACATTCTGGCTTTAGTTCTTTTGCAATTATTTTTTTCAGTGTCAATAAAGATCTGATCGCCTTGCTCTGACAAGTGCACCCCATCCGTTTTAAATAAGCTATGAACAATTGAAGTGAACTATGAGTACCGAATGTGCCAACAGTTTTATAGTAACAATATCTTTTAACTCAAAACCTTGCTTTATTTAGAGCATGGATGTCCCTAACATCACGCCAATTCAATCTAGGCAATAGCGACTAAATAGTTTCAGTGTCTTGTAACAGTTCTGAGAGTGAATCCAAAGAATTATTTATGCTATGACGCAAAACCCATAATGGAATTTGACAAATGTCATTGCGACCGCAATGTAGAACCAAAAATTGTAGGGGATCTTCATACTTTAACATCAATTTGATTTGGGGGAGAAGATGTCGCCATCTCATGCCACCTTTGCCCTGCCACCAAATATTAGCCTCCAATGTGGATAACCCAAGATTGGGTCCTCCGCCCCGCCTTGTCTAGCATGACTAAAAGCATGCCATATTATTGATGTTCCAACAATCCATATTCCTACATTTTCTGAAATATATACAGCCTCTAATCTAAACACGAACATAATTAAAATGAAATTTTGTGCAGACATCTACATGTATGGGCAAACCTATCAAGCTGTTTTAGGCTGCTACATGTAACATTACCACAACCAGTTAAAAAATCTCTAACCATGAATGAAATTTTAGGTTCATTTGGTATTCTTATATATCGCTAATATGTTTTTGTTTCCAAACGCCCAAGTTCTTAAATGTGATCATCTGACCTGTCATTCATTGAAGCTGTTGTAGAACACCTATCCTAAAGAAATGTGATTTGTACTTTTTAATGTCTACATGTACCCCAATGCATGACAATGATTTCTTCAAAATAGCATAAATTTGATAATGTATTTGTGCTGACCTTCAAAATCACAGAAGAAAGGACCTTTAACTAGGGGACATTGAATTCAATATTGTCTCATCAGCTCTTTCCCGCTCCTGCAGGTAGAACCAAAAACAACCCTCCTACGAAGTTCGTCAATTCTAGAATGAGGCAAATGAATTTTTGCATCTTAATTGTGCTTAGAGATTTGGATGCTTGTGGCATCCATGCATGCCATGAGAACTATTGCTTTTCTTTCTATCAAACACCAACTCACAAACCCAAAATAGGCCAGAAATAGCATGAAAAAAAAAAAACTATTAAAACAATTAAGTCTCATAGGATGATCTACAAACAATTGGAGTACATTCTATATATTTTCCAACAATTTTTGTTAATTGGCAGGCTAGTATCTACAGTGCCTTGTAATCTTGACATACCTGGCACCATCTCTTTAATAATAAAATTTGGGGAGGGTCCCGGTTACCATCATGTTTACATTTTAAGCTTATACCAGACGGATAGGTCCTTATTGATGCAGATGACAAACCCATTAAGGAACAAAATACATAATGCTACAAATTGTTTAATGAATTATGGAGATAACGAACAGTAATCAAGTTCAAAAGTCCCTTGGAACAATACAAATCGGGAGCAGAGCAAACACAGACCTCTCAAAAATCATCAGAGTTGGGAACAGGATCTGCTGTTAAGAAAGAGACCAAACCAAAGATAATCCACAAGATGACCTCAAACGATCAGATTCAACTAATGTGTTTGATAAGCACGTATTGTATTTGGAACAACTGAACTCATTTTGTCAAAATTTAGCTTGGTGATGATGGAGAAATCTGGTATTGATATTGGCTCCAAGTTTGCCTGAGGTGCAAGTGAAACCGAGTAAGAGATAATGCATCAGCTACTTCATAATGAACACCTGAAATATGACAAGCCCTGGACTGGATATTGTTTTACATGGAATGAAGTACTATGGGACTTACTCAAAATATGACACTTCGAAGATTCTTTTCTTCAAAATTGTTATGAAGGCCTGATTGTCAAAAAACTATTTTTCTTGCTAAATAACGCACTTCCCCTAGCTTGGGTTGCTAAGACAATTGGATCATGTTTAAGAAAAGGGGTTCGTAATCAATTCAGTACAAACCGATTCAGAGGGCCACTTGAATAACAACCAATGATTCCTAAAGAAAGCCCTGCAACTTAATTCCAAGTTCTTGGCACTGTCAATAAAAAATGGGCTGATCATCATCTACTCGATCAGTCACTCCGTGGAAAATAACAGCAGCCATTGAATAAATCTAAAAAGGTTAGCCATATATTCAAGCCCCCTTTACTGCAACCCCGATAAAGTGATGTGGTTCAGAAACACTTTGCAAGACATTACTAAATAAATACACCTAGTGAATGCCCGACCCAACAGAATTGCACGGAAACAAAAATTCATCAAACCTTGAATTCCCTCAGGTTAACTTTCTTTTTTTTCCCCATAAACTTGTTGATTAAATCCTTTAAACTACTTAACTTATCAGCTGGGATTTTTATCATCAATTCAACTGAATCTAACTCAAAGCCAAAAGCCAAAGAAGGTTAGGGAAGTGGGAAACCAGACTGTTTGATCGTCACCTAAGGGGACGCCGTACTGCTTCCAAAGCCCCACTAACAATGACATATGTTCAGCATATATATTGCTTCCTGCTCTACCAGCAAACAAAAAGTAATGCACCACAGATTTTTGTCCAAACGATTGCTTCAATATCAAAAAAAAAAAAAAACAACAACAACAACAACAACAAAAAAAAAAAACAAAACAAAAAAAAAAAAAAAAAAAAAAAAAAAAAAAACCAACAAACAAACAAACAAACAAGACGTTAAACACCCCATAGACATGCATTTGTCAGAAAAAAATATTATTCCAAAACCTAAAAGTTCAAAATCTGAACAGGAAGCAACCTAAACGCAGATTTGAGGTGAAATGAAATATGAAGATAACGAACAGTATTCAAGCTCAAAGTCCATTTCAACAAAACAAATCGGGAGCAGAGCAAACGCGGACCTCCAAAAACAACAGAGATGGGATCAGGTGCGATGGAGGAGTGACTATCCCCTGCCAACCTGTCACACTCCCCGTGAGCCTCTTTGTCATGATCGGGAAATAACGGAAAATTCGTCGACAATTCAGTGTGTAAATAATGGGGTAACAATTAGTATAAAAAACGTCATTCAACATATGACTTAATGATAGATTGTATTCGGCGAAAAGGTTATTGTATCGATCATAGAACTTACGAAATGATGACTTTTGATATTCTTGAACGAAACTGTTGATATTCTTGTTTCGTCAACTTGTTTCTCAAAAACTTACCTTGTCTTAGAAATTATTCATACGTAGCTCTTGCGTATAGAATCAACCCATATGCAGGTGATAAGGGAATATTGCTGCATATGTAAGGGAAGTTGACGATTGAAAAGTTAATGTCATCAGGTATCAATAAATGAATTAACACGAATTGTTAAGATAAGTCACATGCAAGATTGATGAATCAACCTGAATGAACCATCTTTTTAGGAACTTAACCTAAGGGTGAAAGCCCTAGATGGTAAGAGGTTTTGCATATAAATAAACAAATGTAATGGATATTGGGTTTCCATATATAATTATGTACATGCTATAAAACAAATAATCTGTACCCCCTCCAACCTTCCCACGCACAGACACATACAACTTAAAATCAACATTATTACGATTTAAATCAAAATATAATATATTGAATTGTAACAATATCTATTTGTTTTAAATATAAAACCCTGATAACTTTACCTACATATACATGTATAACTTCATATTCTATAAAGCATGCATTGTACAGGAGAGGAAATCCTGGTCGATACAATCGAACTACTTGTTATCTTTAAAAGTAAATTTGTCATGACATTTGTCAATTGATCAAATTACCGATAAATCTTTTGAATTTTAAATAGAAACTTTAGAATAGAAAAAAATACTTTTTAGGGTTGCCTTTAATTCTTCAACAATACATCAATAAATGACTACGTACGATGTTTGACTTTCAGTACCAATATAATTCTTCGGAGGTGGTTCTAAAGTTAAGACATACATTTGATTAAGTTTAAGGTATCTA
Source organism: Saccostrea echinata (assembly GCF_033153115.1). Taxonomy (NCBI): domain Eukaryota; kingdom Metazoa; phylum Mollusca; class Bivalvia; order Ostreida; family Ostreidae; genus Saccostrea; species Saccostrea echinata. The sequence goes on from NW_026889821.1 coordinate 1,723,838, forward strand.
AGTAATATAAAAATAGAAATCGACCTTATGGCAAAATTTATCGAATTAGAGATTTTCGTATGATACAGTGGTCCATGAAAAATTACGATGAAAATTGAAAATAAAACCAAAATATCTCAATTTATAACAAAGATATCTCAATTAAAAATTGATATGTTTTCAAAGTAAACCATAAGCACATCAGTAGTTTTTCCCAATTTAACTATGACGTCATAAAATAGAACATTTTCTGAATTATGAAACACTGGCTTTCAGATGGAGGTTTTTATCATTCATTCCAAATATATGGACCTTCCAGAGTTGTAAGAAAAACCACGGTCCGACTTGCTATGAAGAATTGGGATGATCTCATACTGCGAAAACTGTAATATATTCTGTGACAATCTCGTAGAGTTCACATCAAAACTGCAGATATTTCCTTGGGATGTGATTGCGTTTTTCAAATCTCTTCTTCTGGTCGTACATTCTTTGTAAAATTCACGTTCCTGTTTGCCTTGGTGAACACAACTAATCAGATGCAATGTTAGTTATAATTTATTGGTTTCTCGCCTTCTTGGCGGAGGTTAGGGCAGGTCTTACACATGTATTTACTGTATAAGTGAACACATATATTCCAGAATTTTTTAAATGCAGTAAGCTTGACTACGAACTACTGGACCAGACTAGCCTTTTTTAATTTGTTTTTTTTATATTGGCATGAACCATGGCTTTACTCTCATTTACACGGTAGGAGCACCTGCTAAAGAGCAGTGGCAATCTGGTTAAGGTTTTTTTTTTTTTTTTTTTTTTTTTTTTTTTTTTCTGAAATAATGACACAAAATACATGACCCTGCTTTCACTTCTTAACAGTCAATTCATGAAGTCTTGGGGGTGATGCCGTTATTTTCCAATGTTAACAAAATATATGTCGCGTTCACTTTCGATAAAGCATGTAGCCTCAAAGTAAGCTCATTTTAACATTCTTTTTTATCAGGATTTTTTTTTTCTTTGAGGTTCTGCATTCGATCACATTCACCTTCAAATAGCGAGTTCCTGTATACCCTCTGTTGATCGTAATTGGCTGGATAGCTCGACAAAAAATTACCCACTCTGTACCTTATATTTAATACACCCCCCCCCCCCCAAAAAAAAAATAATTCGCCTTTTCATAAAAGTTCTAGTATTCATAATGTAGACTAAATAAATTAATTTAATATCATGGTAAAAAAGTATATATGGGTGATTGAATGATTATTGCTTAATGCCGAGTCGGTAATATTTTAGCCATATTTCGGTGGAAAATTAGGTTTATATGACCGGTTTTTAAACATTATTGGTTTCTCTGGCAGCCCCAGTGAGCCTTCTCTTTTCCGAAATCCAGAGAAACTATCCTTTGCGAGCCAGGAGGTTGTAATCCTTGATATGGGGCAACAGTTAACGTCCCATCTGACGGACTTTAATTATAAAAATATGTAAACAGTTAAATTATAGATTTCTCTCTGTGTTCATCAACAAAATTACTTGCATGATGTACATGTACTTCTAAATTTTATTGTAAAAATCAATTTAATGCAATAATCTAAAATTCTATTAACTTTAATATTTGTGAAAAGTTCATGCATCGTTTGTACTTTGTTTTATAAAAAGTCGATTTCGAATATGCTAAAAATCACCTTCTATATGATTTATTGTAAGCGGACGGTCACATTATATACATTCTGGCTGAAATCCTCGATTTTATAAGTATGCATGCGTTATTTTTCAATGACCTATACGTAATTCTTAAAATAATCACTTCGTCCCGGGTTTCAGACCGAAGTTATATAGATGATTTGTTAACTTTGTTTTCTATAGTATATAGTTTACTAGTATATCGCAAAATTTCTAATAAATTTTCCGAAGAGAATTTACATATTTCAGATCAAAAAAAAAAAAAAAGGGGGGGGGGGAATTAATTTCAATCTGATTAAAATTTACGGAGAAGTGTAGCAAGTATGCGAGCGGATCTAACATCTAATTTTAACTAGATTTGATAAGTTTGAAATTCAAAAATTATCATTTCTTTGTTTACTGAAGTATCATAAAAGTATTAAGAAAAAAAAAACAAAAACAAAAAAAAAACAAACAAACAAAAAAAACAGGGTGAATCGTTCAAGTAAGTTGAATTATGATATAAAATCATGCAACACATTTTCTCTCTTTTACAATTCAATTAATTGCAAACGAACTGAATGTTAACAAAAGAGCTGATTACATAGAGTGTACCGAGAATATCTTAACAATAATTTATGAGGGAATGCAATTGAACCAATTAAACGGGGTAAATATTTCTATGTATTACAAAGGCTGATCCAGCCGAGGTCAAGGGGGCTCGTAGGATTTTAAGTTTTATTATATTTAGGTAGTGAGATAGCCAAATATTGACTTTAGAACCCCCCCCCCCCCTAAATAAAACAAAACACGAACCCTTCCTTACATGAATAATTAATAATGTTTACGAAGGCAAGCAGCATGTATACATGTATGGACAATATTCTGCTATCCCGCTTCAAACCTAATTCAACACAACCCATACGAAATAGGCATTTCATAATTATTTATTTTCTGAATTTTTTAAAATAAAAAAAAAGTAAATAAATAATTCTGAATTAGAAGTTATTTTAGGAATGACTCTAATTCTTGGCCAAATTATTCGAGTATAACCTGGTTTGGGTCAGTTTACGCTTTATAATCCGCGAAGCGGATTATAGAACAGCGTAAACTGACCCAAACCAGGTTATACTCGAATAATTTGGCCAAGAATTAGAGTCATTCCTTATAATTTAATTTTAAAATCATTAAATAACTTTGGGTGTAAAATTTAGTTGCTTTTATTAGTTCAAATTTGCCGCTCAATAATACAACCATAGTAACGGAAGTAACGGAAGTGATAGGAAGCGAGGGGAGGTAAAAACTGATACATAGGCCTAGCAGCCGCGTTGTTTGTTTACATGTGGTAAGATCGAATTATTGTTTGAAGTTAAAGGTACATTTATTAAATCTGGAATTTTCCATGAATCCCGTGGACTGGAAATGAGAGGATTGTATGGATACAGATGATTCAGCTGGTTGTCGGGGGGGGGGGGGGTGTCCCCATATCAAACCAGGTTATACAGAAATAATTTGTGTTCCTTTTTGGATATTAACCAATCAGAGGCTAGAATACAAACAAAATTAAATTATTTCTTGTTGGATACACCCCCCCCCCCTCTCAAATGCGACTTGTATTCAGAAGGAAATTTAAGAAATATATAAATGTTAAGTACTTGATACATGTAGTTATGGAGTACATGTATATAATTGAAAGTCCTTTTAGAAAGCGGAACCAAATGCATGTGCATACACTTACACGCGAAATCATTCTCAAGATTATTTTTGCAGAAAATTTTGGTGACTGAACTCAAAATAGTTATTTTCCTAACAATACGGGAACAATTATCGAATATTTATTAACAAAGTTCAACAAGCTATTTCAGATCTTTGTCCATTTTCGTCAGCCAATTATAATTAAGAACAAAAAATAAAATAAAATAAAAATGGATACATGTAACCTATCATCTGTATATTTTATAGACTTGTAAAAAGAAGGGGCGTAATATTTAAGGAAATAAACTTAAAAAAGTTGCTACTGGGTATGTAAGAGAGAGAGAGAGAGAGAATTTTCTTTTTTGTTAATTGAAAATGATTCTCCTGTGTTGAGCCTTTTTTGTGTCAAAGGGAAGCAACTTGCGCATTATCGAATCCTGTCCTTCTCAGATAGGTCTACATGATATTCTGTTGGGTTATTTATACTAATAGAGATATGAAGAAATCACCTTTAATAGTACAAATATTTTGTTTGCTTAGGCCCCCTATATCTTTGTAAATTGTAGTAAGAAAGTGCATTTTGAAAGTTGATGAATCTTGGCCTGGTATCATATGCACCGATATTGTTGTTGTTTTATGTTTAATTGGTCAATTCTTATAAATTTTACCATATTACACGTACATTCATTCTGAGAAATGAAAAATTTAAGTAGAACTAATATAGGTTTGCTAATTTAATCTTGACTGAATGAATGTACACAGTGATAAATCAGTGAAGTTCACACTCTGCATGTGCGATATTCTGAACCGAATACTTTGGCTAAATTTTGTAAATTTATATTCCAAACTACAATAAAAGACATATTCTATACTTCTTCAGTAATGCACTGTATCAATTATGCTTTACACAATGTCTACCAACTTAAATTTTTATCTGTTGTTGGACTTAATCTTACATGTACGTCTTCTGCTGTTTGAAAAATAAATGCATGTAGATCGGATTCGGCATTCATTTTGCTGTGTTTACATTGATCCATGGTAACAAAAAAAAAAGTTAAGGCTCTACGAAGGGAAATAAATTTAAATTAGTTTATTTCATTAGTATATATTCAAAATAACCCGATCCCCCCCCCCCCCCCCAAAAAAAATCTATGAATTACATTGAATGATGTCTTAAACATTCCATAAAGTGGAAACCATGTGTAGAAAAAAATACCGGGAAATCTTTCTTACTTTATTCGTTTCTTTCTCATTATGACGTTGCATACGATATCCGACGAGGCTCTTATATGATAAGTGAGACAAAGTAAAGTAATAACATGCAAAATATGAAAAAAGTGGATGATAATTTTTTTTTCAGCTCAAGGTCTTTCGTCCCCTCAAGGTGTTTGGCTTGTTTTTTGAATTTTCCTCATCCCCACCTTCCCCCAAAATAAAATCTTCACATACGACAAGAAAGTTTATTCGTTTTGGAAACACCTTCTATTTTTCTTTTTTCTTTTTTTCGAAATAGAATGTTCCGGGGCACATTCCTTTTATCACAGAGTAAAACTCACTGTTTCACAAAAAACAAAAAAAAAATAATAATAATAATAATAACTTTACGTTGGACTTTACTTTTCTTTTCTTTTTTTCTTTTATTTTTTTTTTTTTTTTTTGGTCATATTTTATTTCTCTTGATATGTTTAACGAATCTAATTGTTTAATTTAATTTAAACGTGACACTTTTCGGACAATTGACCTGTTATTGCAAAGAGGCGGAGTGCTATGTCTCAAGAACTGCTTTAACAGAAAACAGAACAGAACTGCTAATCTCATAACACTGTGTAATTATTTGTTTTTCATGTCCAAACATCAAAGAGTCATTAAGTATATTTAATTCCTTAATACCTAAGAATCTTTCACTCATTTTACTTAACATCAACACCTGTCATTTACTTACTCATTATGTACATTCTTATAAATAGTCATGTATAACTTCCATCATCAGTCTGGAATATGAGTCCGGAGGCCACCTCGGCTAATCCAACTATATCATGTTTAATATATCTCTTTGTTGCTTCATGTAAACTGTTGCCATCGTTGAAACGCATCTAATAAATACGGAATCCTTCATCATTTGTTGTATCTCTGGAATAAATATTATTGCATATTGGTGGACCTTTGGGAATACGGCACACCTATACTTTTTACCTCACGGCCACACAGCACCTCTACCTATATCTCGTACCCCCTAAGCCAACATTCCCTCACCCTGTTCGTTCTGCAAACAACAGATGCAGTCCCCGACGAATTCTAAGTACCGCCCAAATCTACACGGTCACAATTTTAATTTGTCTTGTAATCCTTTTCAACTTTGTTTATTGTATGCATAAGGTTTTGTTTATATACGTACACTAGGCAAAATTGCTAACGCACCACCTAAATAAATTAACATTTTTCTTTTCAAAACTTGTTTATGATGTTCTTGATATATAATTATGTTACTTTAGTAAAAAATGAGACATTTAAATGCTTTAACTGATAAATACATGTAACAACAATGTTTACTGAAGCGTAACCACTTCATGGAAAAAATTAAAATCACATTCATACTTTTTTGGTGGAATTAATTTCTGATTTTTTCTTTGTGGTTGTGTTCTTTGTGTTTGTACTAATTAAAAACTCAGAAAAAAAGTTACACCGTATGCCGCGTTTGACTCTAGAAGAGCGTGCTAAGGCAGCCAGTATCGTGTCTGCAGGGGGTTCCTTTGAAGAAATTTGTAAAAAATTAAAAGAATTAAATGATGATGAATTTCTCTGGTGAAAAATTGTTGAAAATGAATTAACGATCATAAAAATGTTTAAAATAGATATCGACGGCATTAAGTGAGCACGACACAATAATATCAAGATTGTTCCACAAAATTGGGGGCAACCGGAAGTTGGGTGGATTTGGTAGGGACACCAAGGCACTGGATGACTACTAAGCGATATGGTAGTCAATCAGGGTATATCATTTGATTTTTAAGTGGGGGACTGCTCCCGTCGCAAGGTCACGGACCACCATCGGTAATCACCAACTTCATATCTTGGCAAAAACGGTGCGCAGTGCACATCGGGAAATTGGTTTTCGGACAAGGAGGTCCTTTAAGGGTCTTGACATGACACCAAGACATTTGTCAATCCAACTGTTTTGGAAAAGAAGGCATATTTTATATACTAGTACCAATCAGGAAAATGATCAATTCACAAATAAGAAATAATAAATGGTGCGTTAGCAATTTTGTCTAGTGTATATGGGGAAAAAAAAGTTAGATAATAGAAACAACGCAACCAGCAAATAATAAAGAAGAGATAAATTCGCTTGATTCCTTCTTTAAAAGAAGAACAAGGAATGGCGCTTTGAGTTTCCAAAGCTTTGTGTGAATTAAAAAAAAAAAAATACTGTGTTAAATACCTAACCCATTGCGAGCGCAAATGTAATCTAAACTTCATTCAACACCATGTTCCAGTTATTGAATACAATTTAAATTGAACTGATAAGAATAAAAATCTTGTCTTTAAAACTTGAATATCTGCTTTTAAAACTGGTATCTAAAACCGAAAGTAGTAAAAGACTGAACGTTATATATTCCGATGGAAGATTTAAAATTTCTTAATTATTTGTAGCCAAAACAGAAGAAATCGTACGTATGAACATATATTGTTTGCAGTTTGTTGTAATACAGAACGGTATTTCCTTTTTTAGCTGAAAACTTTGCTCATGTATTTTATCTGGTGCTAATTTTTTGCAATTTAATTGGCCAACATAATTTGAAAAGGATCATCCTGACCTACGTTCAGTTTGTCGCACCAGATATCTTAATTTATTTAAGGAATAACTGTCTAACTTTTTGGATTCATGATGTGATCAATCGAGTGGCTTGCGTGATAATTTGCATAAACGCCGAAGGCGTTTATGCAAAAAACTATCACACAAGCCAATCGATTGATCATCGTCATGAATCCCCAAAATCTGACAGTTATTAGTCCCCTACCGGTGAAACCGGAGGGGACTATAGGTTTCCTCTGAGTCTGTCCGTCCGTCTGTCCGTCTGTCCCTCTGTCTGTCTGTCAGTCTGTCCCACTTGGTTTTCCGCACTTTTTTCCTAAACGCTTGCAGATATTGAGTTGATTTTTGGTATGTGAGTGTATCTTGATGAGTTACAGATCAAGTTTGCATTTCGTCCCGCTTCATTGATTTTTGACAGAATTACGGCCTTTTCAATTTTTAAGGGTTTTCCGCAATTTTCTTCCAACCGCTTTCAGGTATTGAGCTGATTTTTGGTATGTGACTTTGATTTATTAAAGATCAAGTTTGCACATCGTCCCACTTCATTGATTTTTGACGGAATTATGACATTTTCAATTCTTAACGGGAACCAGATTACACTTGCCGGTAGGGGACTAGTATTGCTAATGCAATACTCTCAGAATGCTTGTTCCTTATATTTACATGCTCCTGATTCTGCAAATTCACGTGCTAATACATGTAGCCCCGCTTCTGTCTCTATTTGTCCCGCCCCTCACGTGATTTTTTTTTAACCGCGCCTATCGATGAACCAGTAGATTTATGTAGAAATAAAGTATTTTTACAATTTATAATTTTATCTCGGACAAAGACATTGGAAATGTAAATATATTTATTTTAGTACATAAATTAATAGAAATTACGTTTTAATCTATTTTTCTTAAATTATATATGCATATTCATTTACCTTTGCCAAGGTTACTGAATTGTACATAATGCTGTTTTATCGTTTAAAAACAATATAATAAAGGAAAAACCAAATTGTTAAATTTAACACTGTTATTTTCACCCTGAACACTCTATATTTCCTTACAAGTTTTCTTGGCGGGGGGGGGGGGGGGGGGGGGGGCTTTAAGTTCAAAGAAACCCTCATTTTAAAGACGAAACTCGAAAATGGCAATCTCGAGACAAAAAAAATATTATCATCAGTGTAAACTGCTCTCCATTTTCAATACAAATCTTCCAATACATGTACCATTTTACAATTACTTTGACAATTACCTGTATTCGAGTATGTACTTCGCCAAGTCAAAAAATGAATTTCGTCTCCTTTGTCTCAATGCTGCTTAATACAATGTTGCAATATAAACTGATTTTATAAAACTAACATTTCATAAATTGATAAAATTGCAAATTTACAAATAATATGAAAGTAATGTCACAGCTTGTATTTAGAAATAAGACCTGTCAAGATGCAGGAAACAAATGGTGAGAAAACATTATGAATTTACATTCCTTATTTAATAAATTATTAAAATGATCAATTATTTAAGTGATGGAGTAGAAATTTAAGACTTTTGACTCTTCATACCTTAAGATGTAACCTTTATTCTTGTAGATTGGAAATGTGGAAAATATATCTTATAATCTTCAATCTTGTCTCTGCAACGAATGATTACGTAAGTAATAGAAAAGAGAGCTACTTGTTTTTAATATTTGTGTCCTATGATCAAGTGCATGACATCGTTATGAATTGTGCAAAGATGAGGGTTTCTCAAAAAATTTCGAGATCTAGCTAGCAGCATAAAATTAAAACTGCCCATGATACATCAATGTTTTTTTTTTTTTTTTTTTTTTTTTTTTTTTTTTTTTTTTTCTTCACATTTAATTAGCATCATCTTTTATATGTATAGAACAAATTTTCTGGTTATATACCTGAAACAAAATCCCCATACACAAAATTTCCTGTTTTTGAAAGCTTCCATTAGATGTAGTGTTAAGAACGTGTCATAGTGTTTCTATACTACATTGAGATCTAGATATCTTTCACAGTTTTATATCTTATATTTAGAATTGTTTGCACTTAACATTTGGTACAGTGCGATATAGGTAAATGAATTAGGGAGATAATGAACAGTAATTATAATCAAGCTCAAAAGTGAATTAAAACAGTTCAAATCAGGAACGGAAAAAACACGGACCTCTAAAAATATTTTAGGTGGAATTATGTACCATATAGGACTAGGAATTCCATGTCGACCTGTCACACCCGCCGTGTGCTCCTTGTCACGGTCGGGCAAACGGGAAAATCGGAAGATTATTCAGTGTTCAAGTAATTGCCAAACAATTTGTATGAAAAACTTCAGTCAGAATTCGACAAAAGTTTCACTGAAAGATGCTCATTACAAAGAAGAATATACACATATGTCTCAATAATTTTTGAAAAGCCCTCGTACATATTGACTGTGTAACCTATTTAGTTCTTTTTTCCCTTCTAAATTGCCGAAGAGAGAAGGATAAATGGTTTTCATACCGCACCCCAATCGCCTAATGCGATATTTCAACATCAATCTGATACTTTTAATCTATTCTGATTAAGTGTCAATGTCTTCTTTTCATGTTTGGCCCATCGTCTGGTGACATCTTTCACAGAATTCATAATATTTATGAAATTATGACGCCAGTTGAAGGATCGGGGTTCCCTATATTTTGGCCGTTTTAGAATAAATGATTTAAGTCCTCATTATTAACTATATTTACGTCACCAGTAATAACGTGTCCAGCAGGACTATAGGTGTAGGGTAAAGAAGAACATAGACACGTTTTAAGATTATGTTTCAGGTTTCCGATAGCTAGGCACTGAAAAGGTTTTGTAATAATTATAGGAGTGCTCTTCATCGATTCCAACATTACAGTCTGTGAAAAGATGTCCTGGAAACAGAACCGAATGGATTCAAGCGTCGAATAAGAAACATTGTGATTTTGTTCACCAAAACTGTTCATCAAAAGCTGATTTTCAGTATCACTGTTTGGTAAATGAAGACGCAAATGGTCTAGTGGAAGTATGTCTTCCAGTACGTCTTATAGTTGGTATGGAAAATGCTTCATAGTTGCTCTATATATATATGCTTTTTTGTCACCTAAATCACTGAAATGGGATTTTGCTATTTGTTCTCTTGTCTTGTGCATCGTTTGATGCATTTTGTGCAACCCATTGTTAAAGGTTTGAACATTCCCAATATATATTTTTTTTAATAATCTTTGGAAAACATATAAGGACAATATTCAGTATTGACCAGTATTTGCCCCCAAAATCAAACTTTGACGGAGAAATCTAAAGTTATGTTCTAATCATTGGGGATATCTGCAGACTTCAAAGAATTGAATATTATCATCAGCTATGATGCCATATGTTAGATATTACGTCAGTAAAGTTATGTTAATTCAAATCAAAATGTCTATAAATTATAGAGAAAAAGGAGTATACATGTAGTACATCAATATTTTGAGTAAAAGTCACCGAGCGCAGGTCTTTTCAAACTCGGTGTTTTGATATCAAGTATAGAATGATAATATCTATGAAATATGTTAATATTGTTATGGAGCAAGTTTGCGCTTTATAAATTTTATAGTAAAATTTGAACATTTTTTTTTTCCATTTTGTCCCCTTTTTGAAAAATAACGCAAAATATAAATAGTTTGTGACATTATGATTTCTATTATGTTGTCATATCTTGCTAGTTCGAAGAAGAACTGTTAAACTGAGATTTTAATGGAAACATCACAGTTTAACTCGTTAATTTTTCATACGTAAAAGATTTGCTTAATTATAAAAAAAAAAACAGTTAGGCCGTTTGAAAATATAAAATGCAAAATTCCTGGGTGGGAGAATCAACTCAATTTAAAAAAAAAAAATTATAATTTATAATAAAATGAACATCTTAAAAAACATAAAACGGAATACCGCTGAAAAACATCATGATTATTATCAATTTTATACACTTCGGGTTGAAAAAAAAAGATGTAGGACGATCATCCGATTGTCTGTATATGAAAGAAACAAAATATCATTCATATTTGATAATGAGCATTATCTTGAGAATAAAAATGAATTTAAAACTAGATATATAAAAGAGTAATTAATAAAGACATTGCATTTTTATATCACTGGCCTAACTGCGAAATGCTAGTATACATGTATATAAATTAATTTAAATGAAACATGTGTGCATTTTAATTTAAAATTACAGTCTGATAAAATATCAAAATCAATCTATAAAAGATATTAAAAAAAAAAAAATGAAGATTAAAATGCAATGTAGATTGAATCTCATAGATGGATTTTACCTTTCTCTAAGTCAGTTAATTTAATATGCTTAGAGAAATTATGATTTCACTCGGAAATAAATTTAAAAAAAACCTTCCCATCAATATGTCTGCTACAACTTCTTTCAAACATTTCAAAATGGTAAAGTCTTTGATCTGCATGTCATTGGCTGATTCGAACTGCTTAGCTTTTCTTGCGAACGTCTTGCGAACATTCAAGTACTATTTTTTTTTTTTTTTTTTTTTCAATTTGATGCAAACAGAAGAATAACATGCATTTTTCTTGCAATGCTCTTGCAAATGTGTTGAACTCCTGCTAAGTTGATGCAAGCTTGCAGCAATTGCTTCAATTTTTGCCACAAGATTGGAATTCCGGGCAATTATCTTCGAACGAGAAAATTCTCTTGCTGCAAACAATTTTTTTTGCTGCATACTTCCAGCAGTCTTCTGCAGCAAACAAAACAAATTCTATCGGAAAGGGTATGCGCCTTCAATCTTGAATTCAGGATTTGGGTTAAATGTATTTAATATATATTTGGTATACAAATCACAAATGTCAGCCTTTTCTGTTACTTTATAGAAATATATCTCTGAGGAATCTTTTATTATCATTATTATTTTTTTTTATCTGATTCTATTATTTCATTATTATTCTCATTTCATTACTATCACAATTTAGGACATTTTTGCCCATTTTATAATTCCAAGAAAGCAAGAGTTGAGAATCACTACAATATACCCTGCCAGGATCACAGCGTTAGTTGTCCACAACATTATCGTTCAAATGAAGTGTATCAATGTAAGTGTTATTTCATTCTTCAAAATTTATATGGATATGGTAGTTTAGTTGCGATGCTAGTTATTTTTGTTTCTCTATTTCCCTTTTTATGATTATCTTTGAGGAAGGGACAAGGCTTCCCGAAATTTTGAAAATATATATAAACATACATATTTATCTGTTTCATCAATGTAAAATTGGCTAATTACATGAATGGATATTTGTAGAGAAGATCCATGAAATAACTCTTCTATAATTTTCTTCAAGATACCGATACAACCCAAAAATTGTTTGCAGCATGTTCATGAACGCACGGAGAAAGGATATGCTATTATGTATAGAATATCACATTGTTAATTGTTTTAGTCTTGACCCTGGATCAGCACAATCGGTTTGTATCATCCCACGTCTTTAGGGCGAGGGCCGATACCACCCGAAGGCTTGTACCTGGGCCGAGATCAACACAAAAGTCTGTTGATATTTATACATATGTCTAAGCCCAAAGAAAATTTGATAATATTTAAAGAAAATGGAAAACTGTTTTTTTTTTTATTGAAAAAAAAAAAAATGATAAAAACAGTATTCATTTGTATTCTATTTGCAAGAAGTAAAATTAGAAGTATTAATTATGTTTTCCATCGTCGTAAAGGTAGTAAATGTAAATACATGTATGTCGCTTCAGGAATATCGCTGATTAATGGTAAATAATGTTGACCATAAAGCATTTAGCTTTTAAAACGATTACTGCATGTATTTTTGAAACGCTTTTATTTACAATATCACATTTGTATATAACAATTTCAAGGTCCTAAATTTTGAAAGTTCTACTTTCTGTTTGTAAAGTGCTACCTGTAATATTAGGCTAGAGTATTAGAGAAACTAGTCGTAGCTTTTAATAGGTAAATGATCAGGGCATTTAAAGAGACATTTCCAAAAATCTTGCATCCATTTCGTTTGAAAATATGCAGTGTTGACGTGTTCTAAGTAAACAAACGTAACCTGTCTTGTCTTCGATTTTCACAAGCAATATCATTTTACGCACGTCTTAACTTTTTTTTTAATCAGACATAATTTTAGGGTAGAAAAATATCTAACGATTAAATACAAATATAAAACAATTAAATACAAATTCTACTCTCAAATTATAAAAAAAAAAACATAATAAAATAATGGTTAAAAACTTGTGAGCGATACGAACTCTTTGTAACAGTGCGAGACGGAGTGATCTCGCCCTTTTTCAGGGAGATACAGCTCTTCCTCCTAGCGGATGTGTCATCAAGTCCAAAATACATGTATCAAGGCTGATACATTAGGTATATGATTACTCCAACATGTAAGAACCTCGGTAAATGCTCCTTTTATACCTAGGGCTGTTACATCGACGAGCTGGTTCCGACTGAGATTTAGTCGGCACATAATATGCGTGAAAAAAAGTAAGTAATTTTCGGGTACCTACGTTTTTGCATGAGGTATATCATTCACACAAAATCATAAAATCCACTTTAAACAGAAGGTATCAGTGTTCATTAATCAAAATCGTCATTATTTCAAATATTCATCACAAGTACTGTCGATTTGACTTCAAATAAATTTTACAGATTGCTATTTAAAAATCGAAAATCTCAAGTTATTTCATAGCGGAAACTAGTTCCGTTTCGTTAGTTTTTCTGCATTCCTTTTAAAGAGAAGTCTTGTTATGATTTCTGTTTCGATTTCAAAAATAATGGATTGGTCGCTAATACAGGATATTAACATCGTTTTATGCCTAGTTTAATTGCAAATGATGAATATTTTATTGATGCGTGCCATTCATTATTGTCAAAGTCTGATTTTTTTATTACACAATTATTTTTTCCACATGGGATTTTAGAATTTTTACAATAAATGCTAGATTTCGTTCGGCACCAACTCAATAGTATTTTGCCGTGAACCACTATCATGCTGGTGTAGGTAAATGATATATAAATATCAAATTATATTTTATGTGAAATGAGATGAAGCTTGTATCTGTTTATTTATTTGTCTTTATTTTCGTTAGCCCTGTCAGACCTATCATTAACATGCATTGATTGATTGTATGTTGTTTTACGTCCCATCCGAGAATTTTTCACTCATATAGAGACGTAACCATATACCGGCAAAGGGCTTCAAATTTTGACCTTTACTCGGCAGTCAGGGCCATTGAGCAGTGAGGGATCTTTATCGTGGCAACGCCTGCCTGACACGGGACATTGGCTTTAAAGATCAACTATCGACTTAGGTCAGTCGCGGCCGAGATTCGAACTCAAGACATCCCGATCACAAACGTGCAGTGAAGTTGGAGAGCTTGTGTGGTTAAGTGAGTGGGTTAATGGGTTTCTGCTTAAGGGAAGTAATAATTTATATATGTGTTCTTACTTGTATGACGGGGAAATCCGGACGGTCAGGTTGACCTTGTTATTAATTTTTAGCTAGAAGAGTTTGTAGGTTTTAGATCAGGAACATAAACATTACATATGAATAAAAGTATCCTTACGCATAAAAAATTTAACTCATGCATTATTCTAAAAATGTAACTGTCTTTTCACAGATCAGGAGTGCTACTCTGGCGTCTATGGTACGCAGAATTCCAATTCAAACACGAAAGAGAATGAAATAAAGTAAGGACAACCTTGGGGACATTTTCATCAATCATAAAATAGAAAATAAATTATTATTAATACTAGTATGCACCATTTCATATCGTCCAGAAATTAAAGAATAAGACATCATTAAATCAGATATAAGTCAAATTGATGCAAAGCATCAATCGGCTGCAAAAAGATATTTAGCACTGATTTGAAGTAGCCGATATTTCCACAAGAAAAAAGTCCAAAGAAAAAAATCAAAGTAGAGAAAGTATATAATACATTTTTACACTTGCCTTGCATGTACTTTGATTTTCAGTGATCAATTGTTGAATATTAATCAAAATAAATGAATTCATGGATACACTGTAAAAACTGTGTTTAGAAAATAAACACTTCCATTACGTGTTTAGACCTAAACATGTTTAATATTATGTTTAAAAACTAAACACTTACGTCTAAACATGTGTTATATCTAAGCGCGTTTAGCTATAATACGTGTTTAGATATAAGTGTTTAGAAATTGAACACTTTCTTTGAAATACAGAGTTATCTTCCCGGAAATGACGCGTATTTATTTGAACGTTAATTAGAGCGGTTATGGAAACAAAGAAAATCCCAATGTAAGCTAAAGATGTATCAAAGGATGTGAATGATAACCAAAGTGATAAACCATGAAGAGATTGTGAAGTACATTTGAAAGGCATCTTATTACTTCTATAAAAGGTCTGTTTACTATTTTTATTTTACATGAATTGACCACAATGAGCAACGTAAATAAACATGCAGTTACACATGAATGTAGATCAAGATTTCCTTCGGTTATTTTGCATTCATGAAAGCTAGAAAAGAGTATCTATACCGAATTTCATTAAAAACATCTAGATCAGTATTAGTACTATATATATAGTAGTTAAATGAGTTTCACTAAAAGTTGCACAATAATGTCTATCAAACAAATGTAAAATTTCAGTGAGGAGCATACTCTTACTATAATTTTAATTTCTTTCTTACAGGATATGGTCCAGATCGAACTTAAAAGCAAAAACACATGTATCAGAATAACTGGTGTCATCTTCAAGTTCAAGTGCATTTGTTGTTACAATTCAGCATTTCTCACATTCTAGAGGAAACTGGAATTTGAAAAGTCTACTGTTCGGTAGTTTTGAATACCATTCTTGTACATTGGAAATGGATTAATCCCTGATTCCTGACAGTCATGGATGGATACAAATCATACACTGTTTGTGTTGCTAGTGAAGGACTTGCTCAACATAATAAATTTGATGAACCTTTTCTTACTGATGTGAGGAGAAACTGATTGCTGAGCTGATTAATATTGAAATTAACTATAATAAATGATTATGTTTAAGCATACATGTATATTTAATTTATTTTTTTTTTTATAATAAATCTATGTTTAAATGTTCAGTGATGTTATTGTTAGTTGTTCCTTTCTTGTGGCATGGATACCTCTGAAGTTAAAAATTTTGTTATCTATATGTACATACCAGTGCATTAATATACTGTATTTCTAGAAACTTATCAAATACATTCAGTTTTCTTGGAATTGTTTATCATGTAAACAACTAGAACCAATGTTGTAGAACTAAACATGTTAAGCAACTTAACACCTGAAGTTCAAATGTGTTTAGAAATGAGACGTGTTTAGAGCTAAACGCGTA
This sequence comes from Saccostrea echinata, assembly GCF_033153115.1. Lineage (NCBI taxonomy): Eukaryota > Metazoa > Mollusca > Bivalvia > Ostreida > Ostreidae > Saccostrea > Saccostrea echinata. Next base: position 1,740,329 of record NW_026889821.1, read on the forward strand.
AAAAAAGTGAAACAAATTATGTGTTTAGCTAAAAGTGTTTAGGGAGTAAACATGTTTAGCTACTAAACACATGAAGTCTACGTGTTTAGAAATGAGACATGTTTAGAGCTAAACGTGTAAAAAAAGTGAAACAAATTATGTGTTTAGTTTTGTGTTTAGGATCTAAACACTGTTTTTACAGTGTATGAAAATCGGAATGAGATAAAAGATAGGAATGTACATGTATTATCATTAAACCATTTATTTGATTCAAAGACAAATACATATATCTGATATGTCTGAAAGATGAAAAAAGGAATGTACAAACTTCACGTCCTGATACCTTTGTCATGCAATAATGCTGATCAGTGCTGTGATATATATGTATCTCAAAGAAATGAAAAAAAAAAAAAAAAAAAAAAAAAAAAAAAAAAATTCTGTCATTTGCAAACTTAGTGTTTTCAAAACAAAGTTCAGTTCTCAAACGTTTTACAATTTATTAATTATTTTTGGCAACGTAATTCATATCCAGAAACAGAAACTAAGTACTTTTTGTTTTTATGTCTTACGCATGCCCACGTTGGGGAGCAGTTCATGTAGCATTTTTTTTTTTATATAAAATCATGAATTAATAAATATCTTATAAGAAATGAAAAACAAATTTAAAGTCATAATAACCACTTAGACTTGGTATACAGCAATTTTTTGAGAATCTGTATCAAGGTCTGGATAGTTTATCAGACGTTACGGTACTTTATGATAGCCAATTGCTATCATTAAGCAAATTATATTAAATATGTCTGATACGCTGAATATTGGATTAATTATTAGTAAGAGATATTATCTATTTTAGAAAATATTTTACTTGAAGTCTTTTCAAATTTTCCCAATTCAGCCATTATATTCCACCAAATTTCTAACGAATTAGCAAACATATATAAATAGTGCAATCATTTATTTTTAATAAGGATGTAGATTTCAATTCTATTGAGCATGCAAGCACACTAACTTTAATAGCTTATTTTAGGGAAGTGGAAAATGAAGCTCTTGATGTTCAGTTGAATACCTTCTGGTCGTTAGTGGTCATTATTATTGGTGTTCTCGTCATTTCCATTCTGGGAAGCATAAGCACTGTGACACAACTAATGCGACCGGATAACAAAAAAGCTTGTACGTATTCCACGTGTAAACGGATGCAAAGAACTGCGAACGATAGCATTGTTCTCCCGCCTACCTCCAAGTCAATTTTCAAAAGTTAACACATTTGAATGATTTTTCATATCTATATAGATATTTATATGAATTTTCATTAAACATTGTTTCTTTGGGAAAACAAAGAGAGATAACTCTATAATTTTGATAAAACTTGTGTTTTTCACTATAGAAATCAATGAAAAACGGAAAATATTTTTAAAACATCTTTCCCCCCCCGTGAAACAAAAATTCCTTTTTACAGGTAATATGGACTATTATTTCACAAATTCATGCCAAAGCTTTTTGTGTTTCACGGGGGGGGGGGGGGGGGAACATATGTCTACAGACCAAAAAATACAAAAATGCTTATTTTTTCCCCAATTTCAAAGGGGTTTACAACTAAAACATCGCATTTTATTGATAGTATATGTTTAATTTTATATGAGTAATACATAAGAAAAGATTTAAGGAACATTTATTCATATCCAAGAACATTTAAAATGTGGTGATACTTTAAAGCCCAATTTCAATGAAAAATATCGTCTACCCCCTTATTTAAATAGCTGGAATTAGGGGTAATTAACTATTTAACACTGGAATTAAAATTATCAGTCAATTACCATTGAACTGTTCTTTGCATTCAACAAAGATTTTACGGCCAAACTGCCATTGGTATTGATTTAAATGGGTGTAAAATGTAGGCGGGAATCGAGAGTTAGCGTGCGTAGTTCTTTCATCTTTGGGATCGAAAGTACTATTATAAGGGTTTTCTGTGTTAATGTTCAAACTTTTATGATTAATTGTTATTGTCCGACTCCGAGTGGGCAACATCTCAACCATATTTAGCCGGTAAATGGCATGAAGTCGTTTAAAGTAGTATAAATATTTTAAAAGACAAAACAATTAGAGGATTCAATTTAATCTCTCTGTTCTTTCTCTCTGTCTCTCTCTCTCTCTGTCTCTCTCTCTCTCTCTCTCTTGGTGGGGGGATATACGGTGGAATAACTCCTCTAGAGAGACCAATCTCATTGGATCTTAATCATGATTTTAACGAGGCCGAGTCTAATTATTTCTACCCTAGATATTTTAATAAATTTTCTTGAATAAATTTTTACTATTTTATTAATTATTGTAAGATAAAAAAAATCAAATGTTTACTATCCCGATTTCTTAGGGGGCCATCTCAAAAGTTGTCAAATTTTACTATTGGACCCTATGGGAATTTGTTGGCAAAGCGCCAAATTATCTCATTTTCCCCATATTTTTTGTATTTCTACCCTAGGGGTTTCCTTTTCAGTTAAATACATGAAAGTTATTGTAAAAAGTCACCAAATTGTGAAATTTCAAAAAAAAGTTGACCATTTGGTTTGGTCTAGGTATTATTACAAAGTTTTTTTTTTCCCAATGCACAATACCTCTACAGAGCCATAGCGCATTTGATAGGCATTTTCGCCTACTGTAGTAGTGATTTCTCAAAAACATTTTTAAACCAATATTTTTTTATACAATCTTAGTTTATACATTAGTAAACTCAAATTACACTATAATAGTATTTAAATATTAATAGTTCCCTTATACGATTAATATGGAAATTGTTCAGTTTGTATGGATTATATAGAAAATATTAAGGTAGCTACCTAAATTATGACAAACTGTTGCAAAAGACCACCCTTAACCAGAAAAACAACTTCGAATAATTTTATTTGGGTATGACTGCACCTTATTACATTTAGATAATTTTGGTTAAAGATGGTCTTAACATTGAAAATGAAAAAATATACAATTAATTTTCCTTCTCATATTTCCGTAATATTTACTAATCTGTCTAAAATTTATCATTTGGATATCAATGAATTCGTGGTGCAGGGGTATAATCGCTGGACTGAAAATCTAATGATTCCGAGATCGAGACCATTATTTCAATTTTTTTTTTTTTTTTTTTTTGCTTTTCTTTTCTACGTTTTTTAATTTTTTTTTTTATATTGAACACAATTTCGAAAAGTTTCAATATACATGTTACACTTTGAAAGTATCTCGGGAAAAACAGTCTAAACTATTTTATTAAATTTTTCAAATTTAAAAGCTCTTTCTTTTATTGTTAAAGATTTTCTTAACCTTTTGTCTCGAAATTAGAGTAATGAGCATGTAAATGACTTTTATGTGTTATACTTGCACTTAAGAAAATGTACCACGTCCACAAGTGATATTATATACGTTGGCTTTGAATTGAACAGGAATGTCTATAAATAGAAACGGGTGATTTCCTTTTAAATTCTCGAGTCGGCCGTGTCGTCGGCAAGGCATCTATGGCTCTTTGCCATTTTGCGGTATATATTTTGTATATATCGGCGCAGATGAATTATTTTGGTAAAAGAATAATAATGTTTATGGTATGTTTCATTTGATGTTCTGTCAACAGTTTTTCATAAAATGTCCATGGACGTCTTGAATACTCAAGCGAGTTATGTGTCATTCTTCAGCGTCATGCATTACTTATAGAACCGAGAACAGTGACGTCGTGACGTGAAAGCCATTTCAGCGTTTATTCCTAATTTTTGTTTTAAAAGCACATTTTAAGACCCACAAACGTTACAGATAATGTATTATAATGTTAATTTTGTATCAAAATTACAATACTTAGGATATTTGTTATGTTGCACTGACGACTACATTAAACTAAAAAGCTGCGCAATGTCATGCGCACTCGAATTAGACTCGGCTTCGTTAAATCCAAAACGAATTATTACAAATTTATCAGCGTATCTGTTAATAGAATCTTCTAAATATTCTAAGTGCGAATAAATTTTCATTCACCGGAATTAACGAAAAAATGGTTGTGCACGACCCCCACCTCCACCATTTTATTAATTACATTTTAAATTGTAAATTTTAGGCTATGATTCATGCTACTTTAAATGTTGTGACTGTTGTAACTCGTCCAAGGAGACAAAGGACAGTGAAAATGAGAAAGAAACTCCTATAAAGGAAAGGGAGGAAAACAGCGGTGAACGCAAGGAGCTTATACAAATGGAAGAAAAAAATGATGATAATAAAATATAAATAAATATACACTTTCGTTTATAATTTTATATTCATAACTTTGGGTTGAATGTATATATTTTGTGTTTCAGAAAGCATGCAACCTGTTTCCGATTTTATTTAAAGCTTCTTGATTGTTTCCATATCCAGGGAAAGGGAATTTCAAATTATTGCATTTTTCTAGGATTTCAAACAATACCAGTCAACATATCAATTAAAAAATTAATATATAATTTCAAGATTTACTACAATTGGAAATGAAATAGATAACGACCACCAAAAGATTTATAAGAATTTGAAAAAATGCCATTTAGCTAAAACTATGCTCTAAGTGGTGTCCATTTTTAATTCAATAAATATAGTTGTAAGAAATTTCTCATTACTATTGAACAGGTTTTCTGTGTATTCAGCCTCCTATTCGCAAATGGCCATTTTGAGATTGTCTGTTGTTTTGGGTCCTCTTTTATAAACTTTGTCCTTTCAAAGTCCCCAAATGTAAAAGTTAAGGAGTTTAGGTCATCAGGTTCGTATCAAGGCCAAAATGTCTTGAATATGAAAGAAATAACGTTTTTGCCATTCAGTCCAGAACACATTATGAGATTTGTGTGCCTGCTTTATTTTGCTGAATCCATGCCCTTTCTAAATTATTGGTTTTCTTCTTTGAGTAGAAATTTAATGTATCTGAATTTCAGATGTCTTTCTGAAGCGACATATGTCATTTTGAAAGAAAAAAGGGGCTGGGCCAAATGCAAATGCAAGCGGGCAAATCTCTTAGTTTTATCACTATGGATACAGGCATCTATACAACTTCTATACTTCATTATATTTTTTTCTCAGGTAAAATAGCGCAAGAAGTATCATTCGGCAAACGCGCCTATCAATGATCCACCATCAGATTGTTCAAGTGTCCGATTTAAATGTCTCCTCCCCTTGATTTAAATAAACGAAACTCAAAATAGGTTCGGTACGACTTTTCCGGATTTTGGGTATCTATAGGCATTTCAAAAACTTCATTTGTTTCAAATCCATGCTGATTTAGGTGATGTTTTAACGTGATTTTAATTAGAAATGCCCACTTGTGTTTTACTATTACCAAAATGAGAACAATTGGGTAATATATTCTAATACGGCACTGAAAAGGGCCCATTAAGCATTGCTTAAGTGCACTTGTCCTTTATCTAGGTACTGTTAAGTTTAATGAAGGAAAAATTATTGAAATATGAATACCATTCAGAGTTTGTGATGAAACTAAATGTCTACAGGAAAAATAAGGATAAACGTTGAGGCTGTGCAGGCTGACATAAAACTTATAGCATGTAGTTATCTAATCTCTATGAAAAATCGCTGCATAGGAACTAGATTTAATACTTGTTTACATTTTATATAAAACGATTGCTCTTTTTTTTTTTTTTTTTTTTTTTTTTTACATGAAAAGCATGCTAATTGCTAAGTAGAGCAAGTCCTTCGATGTAGATATTATTACGCCGTGTGATTACGTCACGTATTAACCTATGACCTCTGAAAAACATCATACACGTATGAAGATAATTGCTTTCTGCATGTTTACATAACAGAGAGATACCACAAGTGTATAATATATATTATACATTTGTGGTATCTCTCTGTTACGTAAACATGCACAGAGCATATATATATATATATATATATATATATATATATATATATATATATATATATATATATATATATATATATATATATATATATATATATATATATAATAATAATAATAATAATAATAATAATTATATAAGATATAAGAGTGAGGAAAGCTACGGCATTTAAAGCAACATAAAACGGACAGGGGTCAAATAGTTAAGGTATGTCACTCGTGAAATTTGTTATATCAAGGATTTTTTGAGAAGTATATTTTGGATAAGTACTCATATAGTATGACTCAAAATCGCAGAGAAAAAATGGGGGGTCAGTGTGCATCTAACTGAGCTACGGTAGAATTAAGTTGACCTTTTTGCACTTAAATTGTAACTCTTTGGTTTATCACTTTAACCGTTATCATATTTTATAAGATGTAACCATGGCAATAAACATAATCTTATTTTACGTAAAATAGTTTGAATAATATTTATCATTGAACAAATCATGCAAATTAATGCGCGTAAATTATTGTGTGACCTTTTTGCACTAAAAAAGTCTCATATTTGGGGTATTAAAAATCTAAATAGGCAAGAGAATATTTTCTTGTATCAAACTTTTTACGGCTTAAGTGCTGATCGGTCAAAAGTATCGAGTAGTTTAAAATAATGAAAGAAAAAGTTGGGGTCAGTGATGTAAATTTTGAAATATTGGTCAAAATATGCGATTTTCAGGCAAAAAACTGTGTAAATTTTATCTCGACTTCCTTAATATATCTTCATTTCTTGGCAATGTTTGTTGAGCGAAGGTGTAAATTTTGTTATAAAAATATAAATTTAGACCTATATTTAATATTCCAGGCATATTATAACGGAAAATATTCTCTTTGTAAAAGTGTGTGAGGCTAAAGTTCCAAGATATTAAATTTAATAAATGTGTAGATTTGCAGAATTATCTGCTAAATATCCTTCCGCCACAAGAAATAGTCCCTTATAAATCTTGCTTCTTTGGGAATTTTCGAACAGTTTTTTAATTGAATGTTGAACATTTTACATTGTTTAATTTAAATATGTTATAAAGATTGAATTGTAATAAATAGTTTCTAAGTAAGAGGTTCTGACTGAAATTTTCTAAAAGGCTGACGAGTGACATACCTTAAGTTATTTATTTTGACGTCACAAATGTGGGAGTGCAACGGCATAAATCAAAATTCACGCTCCTATTGAACAGAAGCTGTTGCAATGGTTCTTCCATTAATTGTAACTTACTCAAATGATAACACAGGGATTCTGAAATATAAATCACATTTGCAGTCAAAGCAAGGAGTTTGAAATGTGAATATAAGCATTGAATCATTTTTTTTAACGATATAGTCTCATAACTTCAACGATGTATGCAAACATTTTTTTTTAATAATGCACTATCGCGCGTAACTCAATTTGTCTGCAGTTACGAGAGTATAGCTTTCAAAAAATGATATAGGCCGTGTAACGCCGTGCAGCGGAATTGCCATCAATGACGATAAGAGGTGTGCGATGACGAATATACCACCCCAAACCAATTCGCTTCCACCTCCCCAACTATCCTCCTTCTGAACACAACAATTTGCGTAACGTTCACCTCGTCCTCGCCATATATGGAGACACCAATTATTGCCACTTAAATGAAAACGGGACGTATCCGTTATTAGTACTCCCGCCAATTGCCTTTGTAACCATCGCTGACGCCTTTGGACCCACTAGAGTCGATTCTGTAGTCTGATTATCCTCACACTTGACGCAAACAGACGTCGACCGACTACACTTTGCATATTTTGTGCTGTTTGTGCCGCCGTAAGAAATCGGAGATGACGTAATTGGATGAGACGGTCTTGGTTTGGTGACGTCACTCTAAATCTGTCTGGAAGTGGTCTATAATTAACGGAATCCGTCAGTGCAATCCTCTGGGCCAGTCTAGTGATAGTCGAGGGGGGAAAGCCCATCTGTCTTGCAATTTGTCGCGAAGACAAGCCTTCAGCTAACATACCCTTGCTTCATGGAGCTGGTTACTCAGCCTCGGCATATTTTCAAAATGAAACTGTCATTCAATTTCTTTACTGGGATTGAATGCTAAACACATGCAAATCGCAGAGTGTGGTCAAGCATGAATAGGCTCACTTGGACAAAATCATGCGTCGCTGACCTATACCCAACAAACCGTATCTGGACTAAAGCATTCAATTGATATTTTTCTGTATGTTGCTTATAAAAGGGTTAAAGTGAGAATTGTCCCTGACCACAAACAGCTAGATATTCACTCAGTTTTATCTTTTTATATACGGGTTTGTTCATATGTTGTCTACGTATGTGTATACAAGTGCGTAGTGCAGTCCCCGTTTTTCCTACATACAACAAGAAGTCTGTGAGCCAAAGCTCACTTGTAATACCCCTGCTCTGATGTGAATATACGCTATCATGAATCCTAACATATGACATGCCTAAACAAATAGTGAGTTAAAATTTCAAGCATCTCCCTTGAGTAGTTGCTGATCATGAGAAAACTTTGACGGAAATTTGGTACAGACGCATGGATAAACAGGGAGTTGACACATTTGGTATACCTAAAAAAAGAGTGTAAATAGATTTCAAGGATCAGCAATGAGTAGTTGTTGCAAAAACTGCGACGAAAATTTATTACAGACAGACGCACGGAAAAACAGGAAGTTGACATATATCGGATTTTGTACAAAAAGAAATCAAACAATATGGCATGCCTAGACAAAGAGTGTGCTTATGCATTGCTTGAACTCAAAGTAATGCTAGGACATATAATGTGTAATGCCAAAAAAATGCATTACATGTAATTTTAATGCAATGCATTACTTTCTCAAATCCAGAGTAATGCTGGCATTACATAGCATTGCAAAGCATTATTTTGTATATACTTATCTCAAAAAAATATAATAGACATGGGCATTATTGTTTAGATTAATTTTTTTTTAAATTGGCAGAAGTGAATGAAAAAGGTTAACCTGTTTAAATAAAATATCTTTATCTACTTATACTATATTCTATCTACACTTTATATTCTGATGAAAGTACTACTATCACCCCTTTAAATTTTCGTACTTGTTTTAGATAATATTTAATTTCAGAGAATATTTAAAATAGATTTAAAAAAATAAACTTAAATAAATAACTCCTGTATGAGGTACACTAATTAATGTACACTGTAAAGTGATAATTGCCACCTTTTTAATAGAGTGTCATCAAAACAAACGATGCCTCTAGGTTTTAACAATTAAAACAATGTAGCGTTTTTGAAAAGTACTATCAAAAATTCAGTCCCGATATATATCATATACTGGTTACGGAGAACTATATATTGGCGAGACAGTAAGTACCTTACAAGAAATGATTCGCTTTCATAAGCAGCATATTAACATGCCAGAATATCGTAATTTAAAACTTAAAGTCAGCCAGCATCTGGACATATGTAGAAACAGAGCAGTTCTTCCATTTTATTAACTCTAATACAATGAACCGTTTAATTTAATATTAATAATTCCTCACAATATGCTTTACCGTGTTAGTTTCGTCAAACATCTTAAGAAAAATGAAAGAACTTATATTTTACACGTACACGTGTTTTTTGTTCATTTGAAAATTATACAACAGTAAGATAAATTCCATTTCCATCCTCATCTATCTGTCTCTCTATGTATGGCACTAAATATAAGTCATGCCCTTGCAACCTTGAACACTTGTTCCCATCGAATGCGTTTTGACTAATATTCTGTAATGTATGGTTTTCATTTAGTCCATGTACAGTTTGTAAAGGAGATGTATTTTCTTCTGTCAAATTTCCTCTGAAAGTATCAACAGTTTTCTGTGTCTTTGATGAAGTCATGCGTTTGTTTGGCAGCTGTATTTGAGTATGATGAAGCCGTCTTTTTTTCACACAATAGGAAATAGCAAAACATACCGAAATAACAATGAACGTGGCATTTAAAGAGACTGTAATGATAAGAACAATGTTTTTATCATGAATGTTACTCGCATTTACAATCGCAGTGACCCTAAAATTAAGAGAAATATTTGCCCGATGAAACGGCATAGACGAATTAGAAATTTCCATTGTCGTATCTGATTTTGGTATCGGTTCAGTTACATCAAGAGTTTTATCTGAAAAAAAAACGATTTCAGGAATAAAGGATCCATTCTTATATTGTTCATAAGGTATACAATAATGCTTGCATGACCATATTTTTACTTCTTTAAAAAATTACGAATTGTTTATATGTTTTTACCAAGTTAAATGTAATGTAAACTACCTTTACAACCACTAATTGGACTGCAAAGTGACTTGCTGCAGTCACATTCCATCTGACAGTCTTTTCCATAGGTTGGAAATGGGCAGTTTCTTTCACATTTTACTCCTAGAAAGCCCATGGAGCAATCTACGTAGACATAATAGCAATTAAATCTGTGTCATTTTAAGGTCAAAATCTTATAAATTGCAGAACTAAAAGAAACAAAAACCAGCAAATTCTGCAGAAAAGATTACACACACACACACACATACACACACACCCTCACACACAATCTCCCTAATTTAAAGAAAACACTTCTGTAACAAAAACAGCAACTTTCTAGTTTACCAAATAGCTTTTACATGTATGACTAGTTTTAACAAGTGAATAGGACTCCGGAAAGGGCAAGGTTAAAATGCACCGCTTGATCTTAATAAAAGCAGAATGAATGCAATACCAAATTAATTTATTGGTATCTGGTGCAAAAAGGAATATACATGTTATATGTTCTAATAATAATAAAATAGACATTCCCAATTGATTTGTTCATGTTTAAACAAGCTTGTTACTTGAATCTATATTCCTGTAATACGATCACCTGGCTTGTTAAAAATATACATTCTATAAATACAACAATGAAAGTGGACTGACCTTTCTTTTCAATACATCCATGTATATGATCACAGCTTCCAAAATCGCATTTGCATTTACTTTGACATTCGATTCCAAATGTCGGAAATGGACACCTTTGATTACATTGGATCCCTGTGTATCCCCTTTTACAGGCTGTCAGAGTATTTTTATTATTTTATGCAGGATTAGCAAAAAGTTGATTGATGTATATGGAATCTGTTTTTTTTTTTAACTTTTAGTTTTTTTTCTTTATAGTTTTCATTACATGTATGTGTTTGTCATGGTTGTACATGTAGTTTTGCCATAAAGATTCACTTACTTATTCTTCTGCATGATTCTGTTTCAGTGTCCCATGTATATCCAATACAACAATATCCTACTCTGCAAATAAATGGCATATACTTTTAAGTATAGAAAACAATTTAAAACATGTGGAATCGAGTGAGGACATTTTTAATTTTCAATGTTATTCCACTTCCTTTTTAACGAAAATTATATATATATATATATATATAGGAGAACAGCACACAGTTTTAAAACTCAGGACATATGTTAAGGACATTGGCAAGGTTCCTGGTTATTGTATAGAATTTTTCAAGAACTTTTGAGTAGGTTTAAATGTACTAAACAGGCCATATTCTTGATGTTTAACCTACCAATCCAACATTCTTTTTTAGATTTTGTCAAATTAGTGTTTTCACAATTCTTAATGCATTTCCTATGTAAAATGTTGATCAAAGGGACCTACATAATTTTTCACCATAATATTTCTTCAAAACCCATTTATTTCATAGAGTTTTTGTATTATATGCATTATTGTATCTTCATTTCCTATGACTTCTAGATATTTTGGCAGAAAATGTATATATAGAAACAAGACATGGATATACCGGCATCGATCATCATTTTTGAGTTGCGTTCCTTAACAGCTAAAATTGGTCAAGAGACTGGTTGATTGTTTTTATCATGTAATTGACTGAATTGAAACACATTGTCATAAAAATATTGTCATGGATTTATTTTCAACTTTTATTCGTAGTTACTAAATGCTGATTCCTTCACACGACCTAAGAACTGTTCTCAGTCGGCATGGTCGACCTACCTTTCAGCATATGTCACATCTTTGCCCTTCCAAGCAAACTGATCATAACTATGGTAAATAACGACCTGTTGGCTCTTTGTCCCCGAATACAATGTACAACAAAGCCATTACAGCTTTTCTTTCTTGCTGTATAGATGATTCTACCCGTTCAGGGAGGTACACGTGCTTATGTTTACCGATATTGCTATTTGCAATGGCGTGAAATCACCTTTCAAAAATTAAATTTATCGCTTATATCTAATTATGAAGAACAAACCCGAGCAATTTTTTTTTCACAGCAACTTGTTCTGGTATTCGGACAATGTTGTAATATTTAAGCCTTCGTCATTATACTTCCTTTAAAATAAATAAATAATGAATATAATCCCCAGCTATTTTTATGACGAAATGCACTTCTTTGTAAAAACGGAAATCAACATAATTTAAACAAGTCATGTATCAAATTCTCGCCGTGCTTTTTTTATTTTATGAATTATTTAAGAAATGACTTCACGCTATATTGTTTGCATATGTTTTTTTTTTATAAGGAAGGTGACTTCAAGCCAGTTGCACCATACACACTGATACATGAAGATTGCACTATAGTATTAAATTTTGCTATATATTCTTACCAAGAATGCGCAACTTAGAGTATAGGTGGTCATAATTAAAACAAAACTTTTGAGAGATTTCCTTTTCACATCTTGTTAGATTATTCTTTATAAAGATTTTAGTACCAAAAAATACATAGCTATCCAGCAAGGCACGCAAATTTATTTCGGTCGAAGTCGAGCTAGTGCTTGAAAATCAAATGCAGGACCTAATAACTCACACGCAAACGCAGTATAAAAAAATAATCAGCACGCCATATATTATAATGAGTCTGATCAAACCAGGAAGTTTACATATAATTTTTCATCTCATAAAAAAATTCAGCTCAAGTCTCATGCAAAAATGCCCGAACCGGGAGGGGAGATTCAGGAATTATTTTGCGTCAGCCATGTTTTGACGAGAACCTCAAATGAAATTACACCTCAACTGAAATACGGTAATGAAACCAACATATCTAGCGAGGTGACTTCACGCCATTGCACATTTATATGATTATCTAGGCAGGGGACTTCACGCCATTGCACGTTTATATGAATGACTAGGCAGGGGACTTCACGCCATTGCACGTTTATATGAATGTCTAGGCAGGGGACTTCACGCCATTGCACATTTATATGAATATCTAGGCAGGGGACTTCACGCCATTGCACATTTATATGCATATCTAGCAAGGAGACTTCACGCCATTGCATTTAAATATGAATATCTAGCGAGGTGACTTCACAACATTGCACGTTTATATGAATATCTAGGCAGGGGACTTCACGCCATTGCACGTTTATATGAATGACTAGGCAGGGGACTTCACGCCATTGCACGTTTATATGAATGTCTAGGCAGGGGACTTCACGCCATTGCACGTTTATATGAATATCTAGGCAGGGCACTTCACGCCATTGCACATTTATATGCATATCTAGCAAGGAGACTTCAGGTCATTGCATTGAAATATGAATATCTAGCGAGGTGACTTCACGCCATTGCACGTTTATATGAATATCTAGGCAGGGGACTTCACGCCATTGCACATTTATATGCATATCTAGCAAGGAGACTTCACGCCATTGCATTGAAATATGAATATCTAGCGAGGTGACTTCACGCCATTGCACGTTTATATGAATATCTAGGCAGGGGACTTCACGCCATTGCACGTTTATATGAATATCTAGGCAGGGGACTTCACGCCATTGCACATTTATATGATTATCTAGGCAGGGGACTTCACGCCATTGCACGTTTATATGAATGACTAGGCAGGGGACTTCACGCCATTGCACGTTTATATGAATGTCTAGGCAGGGGACTTCACGCCATTGCACATTTATATGCATATCTAGCAAGGAGACTTCACGCCATTGCATTGAAATATGAATATCTAGCGAGGTGACTTCACGCCATTGCACGTTTATATGAATATCTAGGAAGGGGACTTCACGCCATTGCACATTTATATGCATATCTAGCAAGGAGACTTCACGCCATTGCATTGAAATATGAATATCTAGCGAGGTGACTTCACGCCATTGCACGTTTATATGAATATCTAGGCAGGGGACTTCACGCCATTGCACGTTTATATGAATATCTAGGCAGGGGACTTCACGCCATTGCACATTTATATGATTATCTAGGCAGGGGACTTCACGCCATTGCACGTTTATATGAATGACTAGGCAGGGGACTTCACGCCATTGCACGTTTATATGAATGTCTAGGCAGGGGACTTCACGCCATTGCACGTTTATATGAATATCTAGGCAGGGGACTTCACGCCATTGCACATTTATATGCATATCTAGCAAGGAGACTTCATGCCATTGCATTGAAATATGAATATCTAGCGAGGTGACTTCACTCCATTGCACGTTTATATGAATATCTAGGCAGGGGACTTCACGCCATTGCACGTTTATATGCATATCTAGGCAGGGGACTTCACGCCATTGCACGTGTTAGTGATTAATCCAGAAGACAAATAATGTCAATTTCGGAACAGTTTGAAAATTATTTAAATCAGAGTTTTCTGTCCAATATTTTTAAAGAAAATACTATTAAGAAGACAACGATTCGATTCCGGAAGGGGGCTAGGTCTTGGAAATAAACTTTAAATTTTTTCGAGTTTGGACACACACCCCTCCCATGAAAATGTGTCCATGCCCAGTTTGTGCCATTCAGTAGACATATTTTTCTGACAAGTCGTCAATAGGATCTCACAAGTCCTCATATTTGTCTGACAATTTGACATTAATACACGAAAAGTCAACATATTTATCTGACAAGTTAACAGAACATCTGACAAGTTGACATCATTATTTGACAAGTCGACTAAACATCTGACAAGTTGACATCATTATTTGACAAGTCGACTAAACATCTGAAAAGTCGACTTGTCAGAAAATTATGTCGACTTGTCAGAAAAGTATATCGACTTGTCAGATATTATATCAAGTAGATGCCAGTTAGTGGAATTAATAAGCTTAAATATCAAGACTAAGTGTCTAGTCACGAGGATCATTATCTTACAAGTCAACACAATTATCTTACAAGATGAGAAAAATATCTGATAAGTCGACGTAAAGATCTGACCAGTCGACATAATTATCTGACAAGTCGACATAATTATCTGACAAGTGGTGGCAGAAATATGCAACCATATTCTGGAAACTAGAGTTGGAGGCAACTAGTTTCCGTTTTAGTCATATTGGCTTAACAGCCTTAAAAATGCTTAATACTTTTTGATTAAACCTAATCACAACCTAGAAACTTGAAGTTTGGTCCAGGTAGGGCCATGGGGATAAATACCCTGGACAAGGATTTAACAGAAAGAGGTTTTTCGACTTTGACTTTCTTCTATAAAAATTAGTACAAGGTCACTGCACACCCTCCAACCCATGAATGCTCCATGAGTGAAATATGAGCCAATGCGAGTCAAAAGGAGAGAAAATATGCATTGGACAAGGAACTTACACAGAAAGGTTTCTTTGACCTTGAGCTTTGGTCTAGAAAATTTATTCAAGTTCACTGCACACCCTTACCCAGAAGCACTCTTTGGGTGACGTTTGGTTCTGACTGAGGCGAATTGAAATATGTTCTGGACAAGCATTTTTTATGCAAAGAGATTTTCTGACCTTCAGCTTTCATTTAGAAAATCGATTCAAGGTCATTACACATCCTCTACCCAAGGATACTCAATGGATGAAGTATGAGCCCAACTGAGCCAAGGGTAGAGAAAATATGACCTCCTTTTGTAAGCTAGACTATAAATCATTTAAATCCATTGAATACATGATGCAAGTTTTTACTTAACACCACAAAATAGCATGCATATGAAATAATCCATCTTTTAAGTAACACAAACATCCAGTAGAATTCAAAGAGCATCGTAGAACTAGTACCATTGCTGTAATTCGGGAGGGGTGTTTGTAGTTGCAGCAGTTTTGTAGCTCGCTGATCTGAAAAAAAACTAGGATGGACGACCAGAGTCTCTGGTTGTCCATCCTAATTTTTTTTCAGACCAATGAGCTACATATGTGCAGCTAGGGTGCTTATAACTTTAAGAGGTTGCAAAAACACCATCTAGAAATTTTCCCAAGAGGGATAGTTGAGGCAAATATGACCAGAAAACAAATGATTCTAAGAGGTGTATTTGGGTGAGGTCAATAAGAGTAACTTTTTTTTTGAAAAATGACGTTTTTGCGTCTAAAATTTTTCAATTTCATCATAATTTTTCACACTTAAAAGTATTTTTTGCTGTTTTCCAACAACATGAACAGATTTATCAATTAACCAAATATAAACTTTTATAAAAGGAAAAATATTTCTGAAAAATCTTTCTTAAAGAGAGTTCTTTAATTTCGGACTGGTAATGATTTTTTTATTGTTTGTTTGTTGTTTAACGTCCCTCTCGAGAATTTTTCACTCATATGGAGACGCCACCACTTGCCGGTGGAGAGCTGCAAATTTTGTCCTATGCTCGGCACTTACGGCCATTGAGCAGTGAGGGGTCTTTTTCGTGCCAACACCTACTGCGACACGTGACCTCGGTTTATACGGTCTCATCCGAAGGACCGGTCTCCACGTCCCAGATTTTTTTTATTGAAATACTAACACCAGAGGCCTATTGCCTATATTCTCACCTCTGCAGTTTTTGCTCATTTTAATGCATGAATATGTTTTATGTATGTAGATTATAAACTATTGCGGGTTCTTCACTACCCAGATAGAGGGGGGAGTACATTTAGAGGCAACACATTTCTATGCGGGTATTACTGTCTTATGACAGGATCTGATTTCATTTTTACTAGAACCTATTTTTTAGATTTAAATTCACTCACAATTTTATTAAGTGCAGTAGTGTCACCTAATTGTGTGTTTTTTTAAATTTTTTTTGTAGTGTTTTTTTTGTCCCCCCTTTGGCGAAAGCGAGGGGATATTTAATCTCATTTGTCTGTCTGTCTGTCAGTCTTTCACAAAAACTTTTACCTTGGTCATACTTTTGAATGAGAAGAGATAGGGCTTTCATATTTCACATGTTTATTACCTGTGACAAGACCTTTCCAAAGATACTACGTTTTTTGACCCGTGACCTTGACCTTAAAGTTTGACCTACTTTTCCAAAATTATTATTATTTTGAATTGGTCACAACTTTTGAAAGAGAAAGATAGGGTTTTCATATTACATAGGCATATTAACTGTGACAAGACCTTTCTAAATATACTATGATTTTTTACCTTGCTAGCTGTGACCTTGACCTTGATGTTTGATCTACTTTTTAAAAATTTACCTTTCCTTATAATTTTTGATTGAGAAGAGATAGGGCTTTCATATTTGACATGTACAAGATGCTTCCAAGCATGCTATGGTTTTTGACCCCTTGACCTTCATTTTTGAACTTTGGTGATAACTTTTGAATGACATATGAATGTCATATTTGACAAAAATGCCTAAAAAGCATCCAACCCACTAAAACACCGAAAGCGGGGGACCACAATTCTTTGAATTTGCTTGTTGTAGTTGTTTTGTGTGTTTTTTTTCTTTCTTTTTTTCTTTTTTTTTTTTTTTTTGTGCGAATGGTTGCGCCTTAAAGAGGCATGGGCACAGTTGCATTGTTTACAATTTACAATTTCTATTCAAAAATAACTTTAGTTTAAGAATTTAAACTCTCAGGAATATTCTAAGAATTCAATGACAACGACATTCCTCGTAATATCACGACAAACGAGGCATGAGCTCTATTGCTGTTGTTAATGTTTACCGGGTGTGTTTAGGTTGATTAGTCTACACAAATCACTGAGCACGGATTGTCAATACTGGTGATTTTATTTCGATTTCTAGCATTTCTACTCAGAATTATCTGGATTAAAGATTTCATATTTTTCATTAATACACAACAAAATTTCTACTTTTCTCAAGTATTCAGGATAAAATTTACTTTGGAAAGGTCAAGGATATTTGTCAATCAAACGCGTCCCGAAATTCGTGGTTTTTTTTTTTCAAGATAAAAAAGTTTCTAAACACGTTTTTAATACATTTTAGTGTGAAATGATCTAGCAGGATATGTCATATCAAATTGAAAATTTAGAAAATATGAGCTTCAGATCTGTGTCCAAGCCCCTTTAAAGAATGAAGCAATGTGAACACTGCTATCATCCAAAGAAGATTCGATTGATGTTGAATCTGTTTCCGTAGTATAGAAGAAATGCATTCTTTGCATATAAATTTCGTTTAGTTCAAGTAATTAGTTAAATACTTTAGTTATAGCGAAAGCACCAAATCCGATTGACATACTTATACATACTCATGAAAAATAACAATTCTAGTCGCAAAAAGGATTGGGTTTTTCCTAAAAATTCCTTTTAAATTTCATTGATAATTTGATGAGAGCAAATATCGCAGGCAGAATGGGACCCATGACTTAGGCCGCATTGAATATTCAATGGTTCTTTTGAGAAAAAAAAATTGAATTGAACTCAAATAAATTAATTTCTAGGATAAATCTGAGTAAATAGTTTAGATCTACGGTAGGTCTGTTTGGACTGGCGTAAAGTCTAATTGCAAGTGTAGCATATGACATTTTTATGTCGTGAAGTCATCTTGCTCAACATTCAAATAAAACCGTTATGGAGTGAACATTTCATATTAAACCGATATAGCGTGAAGAAACCCTGCTCAACATTTAAATAAATCGGTTATGGTGTGAACATTTCACACAAAATCGATATGGCGTGAAGTCCCCTGCCTAGATAATCATATAAACGTGCAATGGCATGAAGTCCCCTGCCTAGATATTCATGTAAACGTGCAATGGCGTGAAGTCACCTCGCTAGATATTCATATTTCAATGCAATGGCATGAAGTCTCCTTCCTAGATATGCATATAAATGTGCAATGGCGTGAAGTCCCCTGCCTAGATATTCATATAAACGTGCAATGGCGTGAAGTCCCCTGCCTAGACATTCATATAAACGTGCAATGGCGTGAAGTCCCCTGCCTAGATAATCATATAAACGTGCAATGGCGTGAAGTCCCCTGCCTAGACATTCATATAAACGTGCAATGGCGTGAAGTCCCCTGCCTAGATAATCATATAAACGTGCAATGGCGTGAAGTCCCCTGCCTAGATATTCATATAAACGTGCAATGGCGTGAAGTCCCCTGCCTAGACAATCATATAAACGTGCAATGGCGTGAAGTCTCCTTGATAGATATGCATATAAATGTGCAATGGCGTGAAGTCCCCCGCCTAGATATTCATATAAACGTGCAATGGCGTGAAGTCACCTCGCTAGATATACATATTTCAATGCAATGGCGTGAAGTCTCCTTGCCTAGATATTCATATAAACGTGCAATGGCGTGAAGTCCCCTGCCTAGATATTCATATAAATGTGCAATGGTGTGAAGTCACCTCGCTAGACATTCATATTTCAATGCAATGGCGTGAAGTCTCCTTGCTAAATATGCATATAAATGTGCAATGGCGTGAAGTTCCCTGCCTAGATATTCATATAAACGTGCAATGGCGTGAAGTCCCCTGCCTAGATAATCATATAAACGTGCAATGGCGTGAAGTCCCCTGCCTAGATATTCATGTAAACGTGCAATGGCGTGAAGTCACCTCGCTAGGTATTCATATTTAAATGCAATGGCGTGAAGTCTCCTTGCTAGATATGCATATAAATGTGCAATGGCGTGAAGTCCCCTGCCTAGATAATCATATAAACGTGCAATGGCGTGAAGTCCCCTGCCTAGATATTCATATAAACGTGCAATGGCGTGAAGTCCCCTGCTTAGACATTCATATAAACGTGCAATGGCGTAAAGTCCCTTGCCTAGATAATCATATAAACGTGCAATGGCGTGAAGTCCTCTGCCAAGATATTCATATAAACGTGCAATGGCGTGAAGTCCCCTGCCTAGACAATCATATAAACGTGCAATGGCGTGAAGTCTCCTTGCTAGATATGCATATAAATGTGCAATGGCGTGAAGTCCCCTGCCTAGATATTCATATAAACGTGCAATGGCGTGAAGTCACCTCGCTAGATATACATATTTCAATGCAATGGCGTGAAGTCTCCTTGCTAGATATGCATATAAATGTGCAATGGCGTGAAGTCCCCTTCCTAGATATTCATATAAACGTGCAATGGCGTGAAGTCCCCTGCCTAGACAATCATATAAACGTGCAATGGCGTGAAGTCTCCTTGCTAAATATGCATATAAATGTGCAATGGCGTGAAGTCCCCTGCCTAGATATTCATATAAACGTGCAATGGAGTGAAGTCCCCTGCCAAGATATGCATATAAACGTGCAATGGCGTGAAGTCTCCTTGCCTAGATATTCATATAAACGTGCAATGGCGTGAAGTCCCCTGCCTAGATATTCATATAAATGTGCAATGGTGTGAAGTCACCTCGCTAGACATTCATATTTCAATGCAATGGCGTGAAGTCTCCTTGCTAAATATGCATATAAATGTGCAATGGCGTGAAGTTCCCTGCCTAGATATTCATATAAACGTGCAATGGCGTGAAGTCCCCTGCCTAGATAATCATATAAACGTGCAATGGCGTGAAGTCACCTCGCTAGGTATTCATATTTAAATGCAATGGCGTGAAGTCTCCTTGCTAGATATGCATATAAATGTGCAATGGCGTGAAGTCCCCTGCCTAGATAATCATATAAACGTGCAATGGCGTGAAGTCCCCTGCCTAGATATTCATATAAACGTGCAATGGCGTGAAGTCCCCTGCCTAGACATTCATATAAACGTGCAATGGCGTGAAGTCCCTTGCCTAGATAATCATATAAACGTGCAATGGCGTGAAGTCCTCTGCCTAGATATTCATATAAACGTGCAATGGCGTGAAGTCCCCTGCCTAGACAATCATATAAACGTGCAATGGCGTGAAGTCTCCTTGCTAGATATGCATATAAATGTGCAATGGCGTGAAGTCACCTCGCTAGATATTCATATTTCAATGCAATGGTGTGAAGTCTCCTTGCTAAATATGCATATAAATGTGCAATGGCGTGAAGTTCCCTGCCTAGATATTCATATAAACGTGCAATGGCGTGAAGTCCCCTGCCTAGATAATCATATAAACGTGCAATGGCGTGAAGTCCCCTGCCTAGATATTCATGTAAACGTGCAATGGCGTGAAGTCACCTCGCTAGGTATTCATATTTAAATGCAATGGCGTGAAGTCTCCTTGCTAAATATGCATATAAACGTGCAATGGCGTGAAGTCCCTTGCCTAGATAATCATATAAACGTGCAATGGCGTGAAGTCCTCTGCCTAGATATTCATATAAACGTGCAATGGCGTGAAGTCCCCTGCCTAGACAATCATATAAACGTGCAATGGCGTGAAGTCTCCTTGCTAGATATGCATATAAATGTGCAATGGCGTGAAGTCCCCTGCCTAGATATTCATATAAATGTGCAATGGCGTGAAGTCACCTCGTTAGATATACATATTTCAATGCAATGGCGTGAAGTCTCCTTGCTAGATATGCATATAAATGTGCAATGGCGTGAAGTCCCCTTCCTAGATATTCATATAAACGTGCAATGGCGTGAAGTCACCTGCCTAGACAATCATATAAACGTGCAATGGCGTGAAGTCTCCTTGCTAGATATGCATATAAATGTGCAATGGCGTGAAGTCCCCTGCCTAGATATTCATATAAACGTGCAATGGCGTGAAGTCACCTCGCTAGATATACATATTTCAATGCAATGGCGTGAAGTCTCCTTGCTAGATATGCATATAAATGTGCAATGGCGTGAAGTCCCCTGCCTAGATATTCATATAAACGTGCAATGGCGTGAAGTCCCCTGCCAAGATATGCATATAAACGTGCAATGGCGTGAAGTCTCCTTGCCTAGATATTCATATAAACGTGCAATGGCGTGAAGTCCCCTGCCTAGATATTCATATAAATGTGCAATGGCGTGAAGTCACCTTGCTAGATATTCATATTTCAATGCAATGGCGTGAAGTCTCCTTGCTAAATATGCATATAAATGTGCAATGGCGTGAAGTTCCCTGCCTAGATATTCATATAAACGTGCAATGGCGTGAAGTCCCCTGCCTAGATAATCATATAAACGTGCAATGGCGTGAAGTCCCCTGCCTAGATATTCATGTAAACGTGCAATGGCGTGAAGTCACCTCGCTAGGTATTCATATTTAAATGCAATGGCGTGAAGTCTCCTTGCTAGATATGCATATAAATGTGCAATGGCGTGAAGTCCCCTGCCTAGATATTCATATAAACGTGCAATGGCGTGAAGTCACCTCGCTAGATATACATATTTCAATGCATTGGCGTGAAATCTCCTTGCTAGGTATGCATATAAATGTGCAATGGCGTGAAGTCCCCTTCCTAGATATTCATGTAAACGTGCAATGGCGTGAAGTCCCCTGCCTAGATAATCATATAAACGTGCAATGGCGTGAAGTCCCCTGCCTAGATATTCATATAAACGTGCAATGGCGTGAAGTCTCCTGCCTAGATATTCATATAAACGTGCAATGGCGTGAAGTCACCTCGCTAGATATTCATATTTAAATGAAATGGCGTGAAGTCTTCTTGCTAGATATGCATATAAATGTGCAATGGCGTGAAGTCCCCTGCCTAGATATTCATATAAACGTGCAATGGCGTGAGGTCACCTCGATAGATATTTAAATGTCATAAGCGTCGAAACTGGGGGCCGATAGGGGGTTAAGCAACCCCCCCCCCCTCCGACTTTTTTTGCAAAGATATACATAATATAAGCATTGACAATTTGGGCTTACCTTTTATTTACCCCCCTCCCCCTTTTCAATTTGCTTTCGACGCCTGTGAGTGCAATATGTTTATACTCATATAAACGTGCAATGGCGTGAAATCACCTTGCCATACAATGACGTTATGGCGTGAACCAATCTTTTTAATAATTTAGATAAATTGCAACGACGAAAAGTTACTTTTTGTATAGATTCGCATTTAAAAAGTTTTGTCTGTGGTATCCCTCATACATGACTTATTATTTCTTTCTGATTTTCCTTTTTTTTTAAAGTGCATATTTATTAATATAAAAATTGCAGGGGATTATATTCAATTAATTTCTTAATTTTTAAAGGAAATATTATGACTTAGGCTTTTATATGACAACAATTGTCCGAATACTAGTACATATTCCAATTCTATCCTCCTAGAGTGTTCAGGATAAGACGAGTTTTTTTTCAGTTCATTTTTACTTACATCAGTGATGAACAAGATAGTTGGGTTTTGATTTAAGATCATTTATAGGGAAACTAGCAGTTGTTGAACTAAATCATTCTTATGAAAAAAAATACTCGGGTTTGTTCTTCAAAATTAGATATAAGCGATAAATTTATTTTTTGAAAGGTGACTTCACGCCATTGCGAATAGCGAGATCCTTATGTTTACCTCTGTAACATACGCTTTATTGGTTTTCACCTCTTAGAGAATTCTACACGGGAGATCACTCTCAATCACTATTTTATAAGTGAAAAAACCCATGTATTAAACCTTTTTTCTCCGGAAAACCCTGACTTGCCAATGTCCTTATATTTAAATACTCACTTCAAATGGAAGGTTATTTGTCTTTAATTAATAATGTTGATTATCGAAAAAGTTTTACTAGATTTAGAATCTCATGTCATCGACTAATCATTGAAATAGGCAGATATAAGAAAATTCCAACACATCTAAGAATTTGTCAACACTGTAATTCAAATGCTATTGGTGATGAAATGCATTTTTTTATTATTTTGTGAGAAAAACAAGGTAGACAGACAAGAATTATTGAAAGTTGTAAATGAAGAATGCTACAATTTTTCTTACCTACAACCAATTGATAAATTTGTTTGGCTAATGAACAATGAAAGTAAAAAGGTGTTACTGCAATAGGCAAAATTTATTTACCTGAATTGTGATTAATGGAATCTTTCCAAATTATTAAACTGTACTGTATATATTCATAATTATAGATGCAAATTAATTTATATATTGTATACACTTCCTGGGACAACCACATTAGGTACGAGGTGGAACATATTTAAATACAATTTATACTATATAGTATTAAAAGGTAAAATTACTGAAATGTCCCAGCACGAGTCAAACATGTTTCTATGTGTGTGTGTATATTTTATATATATGTATATATATATATATATATAGGTTCACGTATGTTCCGGAAGTATCGTCCCTTGGTACCTTCTGTTGTTGTCTAGGCTGTATTTATACAAATCTGTTTACTACCATGCTTAATTTAACATGTCTCATAGTTTTAGGCCTCTCGGGGCCCCTTGAATGGCAATAAATCATCTGTATCTGTATATATATATATATATATATATATATATATATATATATATATATATATATATATATATATATATATATATATATATATATATATATATATATATATATATATATATATATACATTCTGAAAAGAAATCCTGTTTAAATAAGGTAACTTTGTGATCATACCATACCTCTCAAAGTTACATACCATACCTCTCAACAGAAGGCGAATAAATGTTGTTTACCATCTTTTTAATATCTTCCAATTTATTTGATACTGAAGAGCATGATCTCAGTACAAATAATTTTTAATCAGAAGCAAAATACCGATAGATAAGCTGATGGTACAGGGATTTCGATCAACAATCAAATTTAAAATCAGCATTTCGTAGATTCTATTGTCGGGATAATGGCCTTGTTAACAAATATAACCTAATCATTGTGTCGTATTTTGGCTGAGGTATTTCATACCAATTCTTAAGCCTTTGTTTATAAACTAAATTTGACTACGGAATATTCCTCGGAAGGACCGATCAACAAAGGATGCTTTGTCCTCCTAGGCACCTGATCCAATCCCTGGGGTCCGTGTTTTATGCCCTGTTTTCAGATTTGTATTATTTATATTTTTTATCGATCCTTATTCGTTATATTCATCTTTTTCACTATTGCTATGTACAGCAGCATATGACAGGGTATTTGAATTCAGATATTAATACGACAGTTTTTTGAATACTCAGAATGGTTCTTTTCTGGGAAAATTCCATACCTTAAATTTAGATTATACAATTAATCATAAGAATGTTCCATTTCTATGGTTAGCATTACAGATTAACTTGCTGTCCGGATACTTGACTTCGAAACGATAAATCAATTCTATTTTATTCTTTTATGAATAATAAACGGTTTTTATCATTAAACGCATGCAGGTAAACTGAACTAAATTTTCAAAAGAATATTAAAGCAACTGTGTATATTTAAAATGCAAATATTAGATGGTAGTTACAACAACATTTGCATATATGTTTCTGGGGTACCAAACCGTTCCAACACCTATACAACATGAGTGGCAAAACACAACAACGTCACTGTGAAGAATTGTTTACATTTTCTACACTACGCAGCTATGTTAAGCCTGTCCGAAGGCTTGATATGTATTAAAATATACATTTTATTTTGAGCTAGATTTTAATTTCAATTTGTAATCTATGTATGAATTTGCAGTCAACTTGTGTTGAGAGTGTAATCAGGTATTATAATAATGCATTTTTGTGATGTCACACGACTTTGTTGATAACGTGACTGACACTTATAAATTCCTAAATGTTGCACAAAAAATCGCATAGGCACAAGTGCAAAACAACATTATTGAGAAAAATTTGTCACATAAGTCAATTCATCGTGATCTTTGGTACATATAAAGTGCTGGAGGCAGGTCTTAATTTTACTTCTTGAGAAAATATTCCACGAGAAATTCAACTTACCCACATATAAGGGGGCATTTTCCACACTTTATCGCAATTTATAAAAAAAAAAAAAAAAAAAAAAAAAAAAAAAAAAAAAAAAATTAATTACATACAATCCCCCAGCAAAAATTCAGTTAAAGGACATACTTCTCTAGTAGATTCACACCGAATATCTTCAATTTATTCATATTAATCACTTGTACCAGTCAAATACGGACGTATAAGGGGGAGCGATTCACAGTCATTTTTTTTATTGTTTGAATATATGTATATAGGACAAGTTAAAGGAATAACGATATTGAATTGCAAATGTTCAACATCATAACAGCACACTTAAGCTTAAAGGACAATCCAGACATTTGGATCAAACAATAACGTTAAAAAATTTTTACATGTCATATGAAAGGAATGTAAAAGTTGTGGCACTTTCCCCGTCAGCTCAAGTATGTAGTGGGTTGACGTCATATGCTATTATGACGTCATATCTATAAAGTTCAGAGAAGTTACTACAGTTTGTCCAGTTTGATATTTTACGGACAGCCTTATCCTAGCCGCGTACTTTGTCTACATAACAATTTCCAAATTCTATGAAACATAAATTAATTAACCATAGGCATTGCAACACGAGAAAAATTAGAAACAATTTGGTCACGTTGAAATTTAGTCAAAGCAAAATTAAAATTCTTACCTTTACCATTTCTCTTACTGATAATCAATCTAATCATGAAATGATTACCTTTCGCAACTCAAGCTTTCAGTTGTTATTATATTGAGGTAAACCCCGACTTCCAAAATTAGTATGAGAATATTCATCGTTAAAAGAAAAATTAAATCATGTAAACAATTCCATGTATTGGTAGGTACTTCGAAAATGCTAAAAAAAATCATAACTGAGGAAATAATGGTATAAAATATTATTGGGCATATGATTTTGAAGCCAGATCAATGAACACGGAAATTCTGATTCTAAAAATTTCCTCTATATATGGTATGAAACTGTCTCGTGTTTATTTAAAATGAGTATAAGTATTTTCATTATTATTATTATTTTATAAATGGCAAAATTACATATAGTTTCTATGTACAGTGTACAGCCGTACAATGTTTGTGCTAACAATTAATGACACTATACCAATAAAAGACCTGTTGGAGCTATGATAAAATTATTATGGAAAAAAAATGATCGATGAACAAAGAAAGTCCAATAAAAGACAAATAAAACATGGTAATAAGATGAAAATGTGGTTAACTTACACTGGACAAGATAAAAACTGACACACAGGTAATTGTATTCAAATGCTAACTAGTACTGGATCGAAGTTGAGGTTGCATGAAATTACACATGGGGTCCTTGATGCTCTGCTGGATTTTACATTCACAGGACATATTCACGCTTGAACAAGAGTGTTTTTAGGTTCTTGCGGAATGCTCCATGTGCTTCAAGCTCTCGAAGTTGCAATGGCAGTTCATTCGACAATTGTGCACCTAGTCTTTTATGGCTTTTGCACCGCATTTGTTTGAAGATTTCTTCACTAACACTTTCCATTTGTTAGATGATGATCTCAAGGTCCCATTTGGCTGGTAAACAGGACATTACTCTCTCATATATGCCGGTGCTATGGAGGAATGTAGTGACTCTTGTATGGTTGTCAGGACTTTCAACACAACACGTTGTTTTACAGGCAGCCAGTTTAGTTGTTGAAGTACCGGCGTAATATGGTGCCTGTAGCATGTTCTTTTGAAACAACGTGCAACGTTGTTCTGAGCCACATGTACTTAACCGGTGCATGGGTCGATCGGTTATGCAAAGCAGAAGGGCATTGTTAAAGTCAAGATGTGATATGACTGTTGCATTGATGACCTTTGCAAATGCTTCCTGGGTGAGATGTGTTTCACCTTGGAGATTCTCCTAATGTTGAAGTACATCTTACCATGGAGTTGACTTGTGTTTCCATTGATAGGATGGCGTTAAGGGCAGCATTGAGGTTTTTACAGTAGATTTAAGTGTCACTATTCCCTCACTAATCTTCAGGCGGATATCCTACACACGACACTGGTAATGGGCACTGGGAACCACCATTATCTCAGTTTTTGCATCATTTAGTTTAAGTTCACTCGCTAGGCACTCCTCCATAATTTTGACTTGTGCGGTACGCATGCCGTTGTTTCTTTACACTCAGACAGCTTTACTGTTGAGTGTCATCTGCGAAAGCATGAAGGTTTATGGCATACTTGTCGATGACTCTCCCGAGTAGGAGGAGGTACGCCAGGAAAAGAAGGGTGCGCGAACAGACCCTTAGGGCACTCCGGTGGACAGTGGCACACCTGTAGACACACTGACGATGGTCTTTACGTTTGAGTGCGGCCACTCAGTTAGACTGTACACAACGGAGTGCTGTGTCCGTCAGTCCAGCTTCCTCATGTAGTATCTCCAGCAAGAGGGTATGATCAATGGTGTCAAATGCTGTACTCAGGTCAAGAAGGACTAGGAGCATGGCATCACCTTCATCCAGTACTGCTTCTACGTCTGCTTTTCTTCGCAGGATGGTTGTCTCAGTACTGGTACTGCTCTTGTAAGCTAATTGCAGGTCATTATGCAGACTATTCCTGCTGATATGACTATTAAGCTGCTGTGCATTCGCGTTCGATGACCTTGCTGACGGATGGAATATTTTAGACTGGTTCATTGCCACAGCTATTGATGACCTTGTTTACTTTTTCCTGCGTCTGAACCTTAAAGCAGCTAAGTTGAAGCACTGGTCTGTCCAGGTCTGGAGAAACTATATTGTCATGGGGATCTGTATCACCAAACCCTGTCTGATCTTTTGAACAGTATTGGAGAAGAACTTAACAACATCGTCAGCAACGCAGCTTTGTTAAGACTGCATAAATGGGGCGGTGCCTAAATTATTTGGGAACAGCTTAATGTGACATCACACAAATTAGCAATTCCTCATAATAACAAAAAATGAAATAATTTGCGATTTTAAACTGCATATCTGTAATGAACTACATCAAAACTTACCACTGCATTCATTTTTATCACTAGTTAAATCCCACACAGCAAGATATAAACAAGTCACTGATCGCAATGCACTTGTCGACATGACGTCATCATGGTTAAATTTGACGCATTTTATGTGTAGTGAGAGGCGGATCAAGTAACTTTTTCACAGTGAAAAATGCATTTTATTATTAAAGAGAATATTATTTGCAAATATTATGTAGACTATTAGTACGAATCCGAAACCTTTGTTTAGTGCCATCATTTAAAAGCTATCGAGAGCATGTATTGAATAAATTATACCGTGTTTTTTGTACAGGGTTTGCATGTTTCTCGCCGAAGTGCCTCATTAAATCAAGTTTTCGCAGGGGCATACACTTTATAGATCTTGACCATTTTTTTAATACACATAACGGAAACATTCCTTAACTTGAAAATGCTGCTGCTCTCCTGAAATCGAGAGAATAACTAAATAAATACATGAAATAATTGGTAAAGGTCACACATATATTTCGACTAAAGCTAAATAACTTAAAATTTAAACTTATAAAATGCGAATTCTATTTAAAGCAGCAGCACTTTCCATAAACTACAATATATATAGAAACAATTTATTGCTTAAATTTTTAATTTGAACTAATGTAAGCCCTTGCGATATTGAAATTTGTTCATGACCTACATACAGTATATATTACATACATTTATCACGTGACTGTCAAATGACGTGACCAAACCAAATTAAATACAGTGCAGGGAATACAATGTTATTTCAATTAATATCAAAGTCATGTGATAATATAGTAGCTTTACAAAAATAAATTCAGTTTAAAAAAGTATGTATTTATTCACGTTCATATTCCGTTGATTTCTTCGCAGTACGCCTTAACATTGCTGCGAAAGGTCTGGTCATTGGTACCCGGTGGTAAGGGAGTCCCTGCATTATAATTCCTTAGACATTAGACTGCTTATAACTCTGAAAGTCTCTTTACTGTCCACTGTGGTGAGCTTTTCCTGATAATAGCTGGATTTGGAGGAGTTGATCATATGCACCGCAGCTTGGGTGTGTTCTGCAAACATCTGTCTATCCACCTCTAGGCCTGAGCTCATGGCTTTATGCTCCAACTGTCTTACTTCATGGATTGAGTCATTGTACCAAGGTTTGAGAGAGTCGCCTTTGATGGTGATGGTACAAAGGAGTGCTATGTTGTCCAGAACCTCCTTTACGCTGGAGTCAAGAGCTGACAGCAGATCGTTGACATCCCCCTCCCTCTTTGATGAAAATAAGCGATTCTGCTAACTGTTGTGCCAATTTTTCCACAGGGATGCGCTTCAAAGACCTAGATAGCCGAGTTTAATTAGCCAAGTGTAATGTAGAGTTGGCAAGTAACAGCATAATGATCTGAGATCCCTATATCAATCACAGTGATTGAATTCACTAAACAAAGGTTTCAGGTTTGTATTAATGGTCTACCTCAGATTTGGGAGTACAGTGTGTATCACATGAGATACAAAGTAGGTTATCCATATGAACTCTAAATTGTTGGTGTCCCGTATATCTATACCACCCAGCACACACAGTATAGATATGTCTGATGACCCTGTGTTCGGCTTTCGTTTCTCTTCTGTCTGAGAATGTTTAGTATGACCTGTCGAAGGTAGGTCAGTTAATCTGTCAAAGAATATCATACAAGTATTGTATCTTGACCTGCACGATATTTGATTGAGTGACCTACTAATACAACTAGAGACGAAAGAATGACAAACCATACGGAAACTAAATATATTCATGTATCTTTTTTTATACAATTAATTGACGGATGTACTTGTCAATATAATCTGAGACAGCAGGAAATCAAGTCGTAGGACATCTAAATACATAGCCATGTACGAAGATTCATAGAAAAACTTGATGGTAGCAGAAGAAAGTTAATTGAATTAAAGCTGAACACGACTCGTAAATAGGTATACGCCATTCTCGATATTACTACATGTATCTAAGATATCAGCACTCTTCGCATTCGTTACACCTGACTGCTGTATTGTCAAGGGTATCGGCGTGGAATGGCGACCCGTGTTCGTGCTGGTTATCTTGCATTACTTTTGTTTACATTTTATTGCAGTTACGTATATTTGTGTTTGTTTGTAAACTGCACTGACCTGTGCAACTGTTGTAAATCTCTTTGGTATCTTACTCTTCTGCATTAGAAGAAGCACAGTTATTTTTGTTGCTACCAAGTGCTGTATAGCACACGTCCGTCTACACCCGTGACGATTGATTACACTGAACAGTGACCAAGTGAGCGGCTCTATATATAGGGACTCTCAGATATAGCGAGAGTCCAATCGAATATGGCGGACAGATTCTTTTTACGAAGCGTGTTCAGCTTTAAGAGAATTCGTTGTAAAGTCACGCATCAGTGAGCATAATGCCTAAAATTAGTGTCTAAAAATCTCATTAAAATACATTTTTTTTAAAAATATTACTGTCCTTGTATCTAACATATTGGAATATAAAAGCTTAACAAATCTTAGAATTGGAAATTTTGTTATTTAAGAGAAATCAGGTTAAACAATCAGAGGTGAAGCAGCCATGACATAGCACTAACACTGTAATGTTATGTTGATAAGAAAATTTTTGGTACAAGTTAATCATTACTGGTACCAATTAATTTAGTTCATGCTTTTCCGCCTATATCGCAAGGGCATACCCTAGTTAGAATTTCAGTAATAAATGGTATCTATATAACTTGTAGTTTATGAAAAGTGATGCTGCTCAAAATAGAATTCGCATTTTATTAGTTTAAATGTCAAGTAATTTGGCTCTAGTCGAAATATGTGTGACCTTTTCCATGTATTTTATTTATTTATTTCGTAATGCTCTCGATTTCAGGAAAGCAGAAGCATTTTTCAAGTTAAGGAATGTTTCCGTCATGCATATTCCAAAAATGATCAAGATCTATTAAGTGTATGCCCTTGCGAAAAGGTGATTAAATGAGGCACCTCGGCGTGAAACATGCACACCCTGTACAAAAACACAGAATAAATTCAATACATTCTCTGAATAGTTTTTAAATAACGGCACTAAACAAAGGTTTCAGGTTTGTATTAATGGTCTACCTCAGATTTGCAAATACTATTCTGTTTAATAATGAAATGCGTTTTTTCACTGTGGAAAATTACTTGATCCGCCTCTCACTACACATAAAATGCGTCAAATTTTACAATGATGACGTCATGTCGACAAGTGCCTTGCGATCAGTGACTTGTTTATATCTTGCTGTGTGGGACTTAACTAGCGACAAAAATGAATGCAGTGGTAAGTTTTGATGTAGTTCATAACTCTTATGCAATTTAAAACCGTAAATTATTTCATTTTCTGTTGTTGTGAGGAATTGCTATATTAGTGTGATGTCATAGTAGACATTTCCCGTATAAATTAGGCCCGACCCCCTTTATGCAGCCTTAACAGAGCTGCGTATAGTGTCAAGATATATTGTCCATTAAGTTTAAGACTGTCAGCTTATGATTCGTTTATATTTTTAGACGGTGGCTATTTATATCCACAGGCTATTGCTGCTGGTTTGGCTTAGGGTGAATTCACCAATCATCTAGTTTAAAAAAATAAATTGAGTCCACTTCTAGTCGTCATATATCAATAATTTGTATTTTCACTGAAAATTTAGAGTTTCTATTTTCTATTTCCGTAAAAAACAGCTGTCATTTGGGTTTTACATGAAAATGGAAGTGATTAATCATGCATCGGAACGTGTCCGATGCATGGTTAATTTGTGTCCGATGTACGGTGAAATAAACATACTAGTTAAAAACGACTCTAAAATATATTATACAAACACTGAAGTAAAATTTTTGAAATATTTCTGTAATATTATCAATCATTGGCAAATTTTACCAAGGTCCGACCCGTTCCGTTGACGTCTATTTAAAAGAACGACAACTCTAAAAAGTGCAAAATCGTAAAATTCTGGTTACTCCCCTTTGATGATGCAAAATATGACGTAATTTCAAGGCCATTCTTGTGGTATTTTTATCACAACATGAAAATAAAAATCGACATCATTAAAAAGTTTAATTCTTCATCTTTAAGACAGAAACAAGTAAAATCACGGGGAGAGTAAGGTTCAATGAAAGTTTATTGCTTAAAGTTGTCCGAAGCAAGGTATGTGTCCGATGCATGGTTAACTCACCCTATAAGTAACCAACAGTGTAACGTCACGGGGACCCTAGCGGCGGTTTTTTCAAAGACAATATAAACAATATGTTTTAGTTTCAATATTTCAAAGTGAAATGTACATGTTTTACACGTCTCATTTCGTCATTTAATTGATTAATTTTATTCATGAAACCAGAGATTTACGCTTAGTATTTGTAAATATTATTTCTCGTCTCATGAATATTCATCATGAATACTCATTAATAACATCAAGGATTTTCCCGCGCTTCGGGAACTTCACTGCTGGATCCATACGCTTCCTCAAAGTAGTGCGATATTAAATCATCTTTCAGCGATAAAAACAATTCTTCTTTTTAGCACATTCAAAAATATTATGAAACAACATTAAATAATATAGCTTCTGTATTGATAAATTAACATTAAAAAAATGCCTGAATATGATGGTATGATTGCGCATGAATTCACACCGATCTAGGAAGAAGGCAGAAAGAACACTGAGAGAAGGAAGAAGGCCGAGGTATACCAAAATCGATTGAAAGAAGACTTAGAAAGGTGAATATGAATATATTAGCATGATAAGGCAGTATTTATAAACAGAATTATGTTGCTGACATTCGTATTTAGTGAGGCAGATAAGAAGACGCATCCCCCGCTTGTGGCTATCGCCGGTCGAACATCTTGGAATAAAGAACAAAAACATAAAAAAAAAGTTTACTTATTGTTTTCGATTTAAACACATTTCTTTGTTATTGACGTTAAATTATTTTGCATTTTTATAGCCTTCAATACGAAACGAACTTGGAGTATTTACTTTGGGAAGAGCAATATATGATGAGAATTGGTTAACCTTAGAATAATTGATTATCAGATAATGAAAATCTATTTTTTGCAGTCGAGACTTTCTTGACAGATTGAGAATATAATTGAGCATTTCAGTATATTATGATTGAAAACTTCTGAACAACAGAATACATAAGATCATGCAATAAACCAACTTGACTTGAGATTTTTGAGAACTAGTTATGAAAATATTTTGAACATACAAGACTTAAAACATCTTTGAGGACTTGAACATTTTCATAAAGTGATTGAGAACTAAACATTAGAAAAATATGAGAATCTCTTGAAAGTATACCAAATTGACTTTAAATATTTGAGAACTATTTTTGAGAATATTTTGAACATACAAGAACTTTCTTGAAATATCTTTGAGAACTTGAGCATTTCATTATTTGAAAAAAAATTTGAACATTAATTAGAAAACATTAGAGTCTGAACCTTTTGATCATGAAACATGTTGACTTGAGATTTTCATACAAGACTTGCCTGAAGTATCACTGCAATTGAACAATTCATAATGTGATTGAGAACTTTTAAAACATTGTAATATATGTTTTTAGATTCATTAACTTGTTATACCATATAATCACGATGATGGCATTACATGTACATTCTTGAGCATTGAAACAATCATTTGAGATATATGACACAGGAGAAATATTCGAAGAAAACGGTATATGTGAATTTGTTTAACACACAAAACCTGGCATGTCTCAGAGCTGGAGCATTTAATAGATGTATTATTAGAATTGCTAATCAAAAAATACATGAGAATTTTTTAGCAATCAGGCTCCGGGATCATGAAACTGTCTTAAGTCTTAAGTCAGACTTAACTCCAAAAATTTGCACTTAAAATTTAAGATTGTTCTTAACATCAATTCTCTGTAAGGACCAAAATTTTACTGTAGGGCTGTGGCACACACCATGAGCGATTTGCATGAAACTTTTTCAGGTGATTAATGCCCATACATTATGACATAATCAACATTCAAAATTAAGGTTACTACCTTGGTTGCCATGGTAACGGGCTAATATAGATTTTTGCCCCATTTACTCTCAATTCAAGCATAAAAATGCTATATACTTGATTTCACGTGGTTTAATCATCTTTATTATTTTGAGATAATTCATACATTATATGAATAGAACGAATGAAGCACTTTATAACACAATAAAAAAAAATTCTACAAGTCACTGCAAATTCTTCAATTAATGGCTCAAAGATGACCAAATTCTAACATTTTGAAATGGTGGTTATTACCCTATATTTCAAGAAGTCTTTCAAGAAATGCAGGCAATTCAAGAAAAAATCACCTGAAATTTTAGAAACACCATAATAATATTAGTTAACTTTTATGAAAAGTAGAGTGGGGATTTTTTTTTTGTTTTCGGTATTTTTAACTTCGAAAATTGGCATTTTGCCAAATAATATTTTTTTCAAAATGTTACTAGACACTGGTTGTTTTATAAAATTTCTTTTCCAAACATTTTTCTCACGAATAGATAAGACAAACGGAATGATAAGTAAATATTATTAAAGATAATAAATAAGATAAAACAAAATTAAATGAATTATTATTGTTTCTCTATGATCCTTTACAAAGGGCAGGTAACTCAAAATCTGAAGAAAATTAGCTATTCAACTTTTCACTGGAACTTATTTCAGTAAACAACATTTTCAAATACTAGATAAAAAATGGAAAAAGATAATGGATAAAAACTCTAATGATACTTTTCAACCAAAAAAATAAATAAATAAATAAATAAATAATAAATTCGGGCTTTATGGAATTTGATCTCGTGACCAACCCGTATTTATATCCCGATAGATGTTTAAAAATGATACTTTATTATTTATATTTACATTTTTTACTTATTCATATTATATATTAGCCTGATTATAACTTTAACGCGTGAAATGTTTTATTTTTTCAAACTCAACGGCACGAGTTTGATCTGTTGATTTGCGCATCGACCCTTTATGACGTCACTGAGAAATTACGTCGAACGTTTATGACGCGAGGAACCTGTGTTTATACGGATATAGATACGCGTTGCTTTTAATAGTGTTATATAAAAGAAAACATTTGCAAATGTAAATATTACTTTTTCATGCATAGGTAGGTAGATATTAATTTAGCAAGTTTGAAATTTGATAAGCTATTGTTAATTTCCTCCATTTAAATTTTGCTTCTTCCCAGATGCAAATCTTTAGATATCAATTTGAAATTTAGAGTTATTCAGAATGACCATAAATTAACACCCCATTAAAAATAAAACCATTAATGTATATTCTTACAATCAGAAAACATACACATATTCATGTGTATAATTTTATCGTTACTTTTAAAAACAGTTTTTTTTTTCAAATTATTAATCAAGCAAGAATCTACATCTAAACATTATCCAAAATGTGTATTTAGAGATAAACAAAATGTAGAAAATAACTGCTATATAGCAAATTTGTAGACAATAGAAACAGCTAGGCTTGATGTTTCCATGATTTCTCTTTACATCAGAGGTTGGCCATTATGTGGCGTTGTGTCTGACCAGTCAAGAAGAATTTTAAATGGGTTTGAAAAGTGAAACTTGAAATAATCATCTTCATCTTTTCCCCGGAACAAAAAAACATACATGTACTTTAATTAAAAATCAATTGTTTAATATCTACTACATTTTTCATGTGATAACAAATACAAGTATATAAGCATATCTATTTTATTAAAATGTATATAATACTAAGCTACTAGTTAGTATTTACACCTCCAGATAAATTGCCTCAGAATTCCTGCATGTGTACTTTAAAA
This sequence comes from Saccostrea echinata, assembly GCF_033153115.1. Lineage (NCBI taxonomy): Eukaryota > Metazoa > Mollusca > Bivalvia > Ostreida > Ostreidae > Saccostrea > Saccostrea echinata. The sequence goes on from NW_026889821.1 coordinate 1,776,916, forward strand.
AACAGGCTTCCTATCACAGGTGCTTGGGGACGGGACCCCCCCCCCTTCCCCTGCGTTCTTTACCCCAAGGGTTCTCCCGGACTTTTTTTATATAAAATATTTTTCTATGACACATTCACAAAGTTTTTTTTTTTTTAAATTGACTTTAGACACAAACAAACATACATACACATACACAAACACAGACACACCACGGCTGGAAAGCTTACATACAGATTTTTAGGAATAAAAATGAAATAAAAAAAAAATATGAATACAAAAGATATAGTAAAATAATAATGTAGATGACATAGATTTATCTATATGTTTATGTTTTGTTCGCTAGGTGCAAATATCTGGTTTCAGTTAATCCATCTTCTTTTATAGTTTATACACATGAAGTTCATTGTTTTATTTATTTTTTATAAAAATTCATACTCTTGGATACTAAAAGAGAACTTTTAGTATCAGAAAGTATGAATTTTTATAAAAAGTTAGTTTTAAACTATATTTTGGATTTTTCAATTGTAATACTTTGTGAATGTGTCATAGAAATATATTTTATTAAAAAAAAAGTCGGGGAGAACCCTTGGGGTACGGAACGCGGGGGAGGAGGTCCCATCCTCAAGCACCTGTTCTTCATATTTTATCGCCTTGAACGCAGACAACAATTTGCTAATTACTGAATATCGTAAATAAACCATTAATAAATACAATACATGGCGCAGACGTATGTAGCGCTAATTCATGATTACGCCAACCACTCTATACCCAGTGATTGCGCTAAATTTTGAATACGCCAATTTATGTACACATACAGTATTTTCAGTGTAGCCAATTGCAAGGTAAAAGTAACTGAAACAATTTACCATCACCTACTCCAAAAGCTGTCCCCATGCTCTAACAGAATATTCTCCAAAAGAATATTGTTCAGTTAAGATACTGTCCGATGTTCAGTTCTCACGGTCAATTGCAAGGTTTTTTTCTCCATTAGTTAATTTTGTAACTGCCTCCTGCTTCTGGTATTTAGCCTTTGTGTTGAAATAAAGATGATAAAAATACAAGAATAAAGGTTCTCTTTATGTATTGGTATCTTTTCCTCTTCTTTTTTTCAAAGCACCAGTACATCTAAAATATGTTTAAAATATTTTTTTTCAAATTAAAGAAATTCATTCTTATTGTCAATCATGAATACATACATTTACATGGGTATATTATATTTATATCTTATTAGTGTGTATTTATAGCTGCAGTTAAATTATTCTCTATTGAGAAGCTAATGGCTCGTTTTAATACTCCCCATCAGGGGGAGTATTAAAACGAGCCATCAACTTCTCAATAGAGAATACAGTTAAATATGTTTTGTTCTTTTACAGTGAATCTGAATTATATGACTTCTTTTTAGGCTAAAAATTTTTTTATGTGTTCCCGTTAAGTCGACCATCTCTAATTTTTACCCACCACCTACCGGTACTACTTTATTGGCCAAATCAGATTCTAAACTGTACCACTGGCGGATTTAGAGGAGGGCCCAGCCCCCCCCCCCCCCCCGTGTCTAAAATATACATCAGATTTAATAAATCAATGTTTTGGTGTGGCCTTGAGCCCCCACCCCGACACCAAACTGGTCCCTTCCCCTTTTCAAGATTCCTGGATCCGCCACTGTGTACAACATTACCAAAAATATATGTTTTTTTTTTTTTATATTAAATTGCCTTGTGTATATTTTTCATTACATACAAACTTGCATCTTCTATAACATTCTCCTCCTTTTGATAAACTTTGTAGTTATGATTTGCCAAAGTAAGTTGCTTTCTGAAGCAAGCAAAAATTCCTATAATGCAAATATATTACTAAGATGTATATCTGGAATGTCCTGCTAACATGGTGATCTTTGAATATAGACCAATTAAGTCTATTATAGAAAAAAAAATATTTAATTTAAAAATTATGTAAATTTAATTGAAAAAGCTTCTTACATGTAGTTTTTATACAAAATGAATATTTGAAAAAAATCAAATTTATACCTGTGCCTAGGGTTGTTCTAACCATTCCCACTGACTGCCGTATCTTCTGCTTGTTGTATTCCTCCAATTGCATCTTGCATTTTTCTCATGGGTTTTAGAGAGTGCATGGAATCCCACATGATGGGAATACAAGTCAGACTTCATAAAATTTGTTTCAATATTTTGCAAAGAGAATTTGACTTTAAAAATCTATTATTAATAAAGACCTATACATCATTATCAAGTTGAATGCTGAAAAAGCAGTGTCTCCTTCTTTGATGACTTACTTTGTCATTCACACCTGAATTCCATTTTAAAAAGTTGAAAAACACATCATTTTTCTGTTATTGTTTCATGTTTATTTTTCTGGCGTCTGTTTTTTGCCACATGTTTTTATAAACTTCTTTAGACTTCAATACAGGAGAGTCAACAAAGGGAAATAACACCAGTTTAATTTTTTGTCTTCAGTGCAAAAGAGTCAGCAAAGGGAAATAACTCTAGGTTAATTTTTAGGAAAAATTATAATTTGAGGGGATTGGAATATGACTTTTAACTGATTTCCCCACCTCAAATCTTTTTGCATCTTTTAGATCTAAGCTCGATCTTACTAAAAATATCTTTTTTCTAAGTTTCAATTGCCTGCAAAAATTAATATGCATATCAAGAAATAGGCACCTTTGTTTTCATTTTTATGACAAATTCATGTAAATTGATCTGTATCATATTAAAAACCTTGGGTTAAATTGAATAAAATTTAGATGCACAGAAACTTTAATTACTTAGCTATAAAATGAAACCCATGTTATGTTGATAACTTTCCTACATTAAGGAAGCACGGAATTATTTTACATGGTGATGACAATCAGGTCAGTTTTGCCATAACAAAATATTTCAAAGTCGTTGCTATGGAAACCAAGGAGGTACTCTCCAAAATTTACCCACCAATAGTCTTTATATAGGGCACTCTCTAATATTATAGTGATAAAATAAAATTCCATGATAGTGCGTGGCCAAGCATTTTTGGTCCTTACAGAGAACTGATGTTAAAGTGGATCACAAAAAAATGACTTAGAGTTAAGACTGGAATTTTGTCTTAAATTTTAAGACTGCTCATGGACAGTCTTAAGTTTTAAGATTGATCTTAAGTTCTTTCAAAATGGCCGCTGTTGTTGGTTTCTTGAGACGTTTCAAGGGGGAAATGTTGATACTGTCCGGCGAAGACGGCGTCTCCCTCGCCCCAGGCTTTTCAGGGATCGGTTGAATCCACTGGACCTCCGAACAGATGACGAGTTGTTCGAGAGATATCGTTTTCGCCGCCCTACGATAATGTTTATTTACGACACCATTCAGGACAGAATAACCCATCCTACCAAGAGATCGTTGGCCCTTCCAGCAATGATTCAGCTGCTGGTTTTCCTCCGGTTTGTGGCTACGGGGTCTTCCATCAACTTGTGGGGGATCCCATCCACATCTCCAAAGCCACGGCAGGTCGATGCATCCGCAGGGTGGCATCTGCAATAGCGAATGTTGCTGGCCGTTTTATTCGCTTTCCTTCTGGACAGGATGCCACCAACGTAAAGAGAATGTTTCATGCTATCGCAGGTAAGAATCCATGGCTTTTCACTTACACATGTTTTCGAGCGGCCTACCTAATTGAAGACCTACAGGTAATTGAAGACCTACGGAAGACCTAGGGAAGACCTACAAATATATGGGCTATATACAGCAAAACTGATGTGATATTCTGATTTATCATGTCTTAAATATATTAAATACACAAAAAAGTTTTATAAAAAGAAGTTTTAAAGTGTACTTTTCAAGCTCGATATGGGGAACTATTTCTTCACACAGACGACCTATCGCAAGAACGGTAACTCTGGATGACTTGTAAACAACAACACATGTTTATATTATCGGTAAAGGGGAATATACAAATAAAAAAATCCAAATGATATTTGTTGGGTTTTTCAATCGTGCTTATAATAAAGATATAAGCTGGAATATGAATTTTGATGAGATTTATATATAAAAATAATTATTTCACATCAGATGTATACTGTCATATTATATCTATTATAGTCAATATTTAATTAATATTGCAATTCTTCAAACATGTAATATGTTTTATGGGATAAATATTATATAAATATTAAATATTCTAATCTGAAATATTGATATGTATACTGTGGATTTGTCATAAATCATGTAACATGTGTAAAGTAAGATATCACTCGATCTGAACTAAAGGCTTCAACACTAATGTGTTATATACACACCCGGAGGATATATCCGTGTTTTGATTGCAATTATCAACATACCCTACTTGCTCTGATGAAGTTAATTTACAGTCAACATAGCAAAGATATATTTTAAAAAAAGCTTTGAATTATATTCTCTTCTTGCAGAGATACTCATTGTCTCTGCTACATGAAAGAATTAGATTTCTTAATATAAAATAACTTTTTAAAGCTATTACGTGAAGAAATAAAAAATCAATGAGTTTTACATGTGGCTTGATAACATTTTTAAAAAAAAATCCAAAATGGACACTTTTTTCCCTTAATCAAAAGCATATTTAACTTACAGTGGCAAGAACATAATAGATCTTGAACATATTTTTATTTAAAAAATTGAAAGGAAATGGAAACAGAAGTTTTGAAACTTACACTGGTTGACATCTCCTTTAAATAAGAACAATATATGTCATGAAAAATAAATATTAGTTGAAATATGAATATAATAAGACTTTCAAGTGGAATTCTATGAAATATTAATTAACACGACAGTTTAAAATATACAGAATTAATCAATGAATTTATGGATAGCAGCAAGAAATTATTCTGTTTGTTAATTACATACAAAGTATACAAATTCTTTTTATAATTAAACAAGTAACATGCATGTAATCATTTTAATGAAATGTACGCATATTTTGAATAAATTATTATTTTTTGCTGTTCAGGCTCAGTGAAATACAAGAAGATTTTGTAAGTGATTGTGGTTCTGATCTTTAAGAAAAATTACTTAAGATTTTTTTAGTTAACTTATATTTAATAAGTTTTAACACTCTGTCAAAAGCATAAACATATTTATTTCAATTATAATATTTAATTTGTACATTGATATACCAAAATAATTTTGAAAATAAATTTAAAAAAAGAAATAAAGGAATTCAGTAAAAAAAAAAAGTCCACTCATAGGATCTGGAAACTTGTTATAACAATTTAATAATTCATTTAAAAATATACATATAGTTTATGATTGATCAGATTATGGTATTGTATAATATGTATAATTATGTCTCTGCTTTGGTTAAGTTTTTTGTTTTGATTTTATTTTATTTATTTATATTTTTTACAAAATTAAATAATATCTAATTGAATATTCCTTTTCATTATTTCATCTTTGATGTATTTATTTTTAAATATCTTCAATGATTCTATTTTTCTTCATTTAACTATTGATTTATTTACATTTTTCTGATATGCTTTGGTGAACAGCTGATTTGTTATTTACGCGAGTTATCGTTCTTGTGTAGGTCGTCTGAGAGAAGAAATAGTTCCCCATATCGAGCTTGAAAAATACACTTTAAAACTTCTTTTTATAAAACTTTTTTGTGTATTTAATATATTTAAGACATGATAAATCAGAATATCACATCAGTTTTGCTGTATATAGCCCATATATTTGTAGGTCTTCCCTAGGTCTTCCGTAGGTCTTCAATTACCTGTAGGTCTTCAATTGCAGGTGTCGTAACAGTATTTCACTTGAGGTTCACGTCAAATCATGGCTGACGCAAAATAATTCCTGAATCTTCCCTTCCGATTCGGGCATTTTAACACGAGACTGGAGCTGAATTTTTTTATGAGATGAAAAACAATATGTAAACTTCCTATATTGACTAGATTCATTAAAATTTAGGGCGTGCTGAATTTTCTATATACTGTATTTGAGTGGGGAGTGATTAGGTCCTGGACTTGATTTTCAAGCACCTGCTCGACTTCGAGCGAGACAAACCTGCGTGCCTTGCTGGATGGCTATGTATTTTTTGGTACTAAAATCTTTATAAAGAATTGTTTTACAAGATCTGAAAAGGAAACTTCTCAAAAGTTTGTTTTCAATTAATACCATCTACTCAAAGTTGCGCATTTTTGGTAAGAATATATAGCAAAATTTAATACTGTTGTGCAACCTGCAGTAAAAGCAGATTTTATACTTCGAAATATTGTAGTCTATAATTTAAGGTTTAATTTCGTGAGTTTAGACGGAAAATGAGAAATAATGGCATTTTTTGACCGTCATTGCTGTTTGTTCGCGTTTAATGGAGCATAGAAAATTAGTCCAGATTTCCTCTAAAATAATTTATCTTGACCACACAAGGGCCTGATTTCGATGTATCGGGTTGAGAGAAATGCATGAAAATTAGAGGACACTTTAACAAATACCTTGCCATCACACTCGTTAACATTATTTACTCATGAACAATTTCAAAATCTATCAATTTAAAGAATTTAGACTAAACCCGGAGCAAAATAAAAATTCTGAATATGTGTAAATATCCGTTAATTTGGAACACAGTGGTAACAGATAAAGAAATCTAGTCCGTAAAAAGAATTATTTAGGCAAAACAATCGTAATTAAGCAGAAAACGCCATGATATTTCAATATTATGTATTATTTCAATGCTCTTTTTAACCCCACCCCCCTTCCTTATGACAAAGACTACTTCTTTCGCCCTGTTATAAAAAGCAAACATATTTTAAATAATTTTTAATCCTTATGTGAATCAGTATGCATTAATTAAAAATCTGAGACGAAAAAACAACAAAAGTTCAACGCGCAAGATCATTACATACAGTTCAACTTTTGCCATATTTTTAGAAATCCCTGTTCACCGCGAACACCCCTGTCACCGAGTGTCGCCAATATTTTTCCTACCTTGAGACAGATTTTTATGAAACTTGCTTTATTACATTGAATATTCATTACAGATCGGGAAAATAGCATTATACTGGCAAGCAAAATTTTTCACTCTTATTGCAGGTGTCGTAACAGTATTTCACTTGAGGTTCACGTCAAATCATGGCTGACGCAAAATAATTCCTGAATCTTCCCTTCCGATTCGGGCATTTTAACACGAGACTGGAGCTGAATTTTTTTATGAGATGAAAAACAATATGTAAACTTCCTATATTGACTAGATTCATTAAAATTTAGGGCGTGCTGAATTTTCTATATACTGTATTTGAGTGGGGAGTGATTAGGTCCTGGACTTGATTTTCAAGCACCTGCTCGACTTCGAGCGAGACAAACTTGCGTGCCTTGCTGGATGGCTATGTATTTTTTGGTACTAAAATCTTTATAAAGAATTGTTTTACAAGATCTGAAAAGGAAACTTCTCAAAAGTTTGTTTTCAATTAATACCATCTACTCAAAGTTGCGCATTTTTGGTAAGAATATATAGCAAAATTTAACACTGTTGTGCAACCTTAGGTATTCCCTGTTTCGAGACCTTCGCATTGAAAACAAACAACAGCGCCCCCTTGAATCAGTAAACACGTTTCGTTCTATAAGCATTTCGGTTCTACCTTTTCGACCCATATCTCAAGTCACTGTTTTAAATGCATTTATGTATTTCTTACATCTAAGAAAAAAATAAGGATCCCTCGAACATTATCAATTGTAATCATTATATATATGTGTGTTTTAGTGAGTGTGTAGTGTTACTAAATTACATGTATATATACAATATGTGACAGAAAAGGGGGGTGGGTGGGGGGTAACTCCAAAATCAGTCATATTGTACATTGAAATCTTTACTATTCTACTCTTCATAACTTTATTATCATGTTCAGTAAATAATTAATCCTATTTTGATATGTTCATAACTATAACTTCTGTATGATTTTAAAAATAAAAAGGGTCATCAGATATCATCAAAAGGTATATATATTTACTCACACAAACAAATTGAAAACTTATGATATTTGCTGCTATTGGCCTGATGAAAATATTAATCTATGAAATCTATTTATTGTAGGGTTCCCTGGTGTCTTGGGATGTGTTGATGGTACTTTTATCCGCATCCAAACTCCTACTGAAAATGAGCCTGATTATGTGAATAGAAAAGGATATCATTCTTTAAATGTCATGGTAATTGTTTTTTGATTCAAAATGATTTTAAATTAAAAAAAAAAAAAACATTAAAAGAGCTAAATAAGCTTTCAATGATTTAAATTTAGAAATAAAGTAGGCAATAAATCCGCTTATATGTGAATCCATCACAATCATTGACTTTAAAGATAAATAACATGCATGTATTATGAAAATTAAATTTACAAACAATAAATTAATGTTTAATTTGATCATATTTCAGATGACCTGTGATGCTAATTTTATGGTGACCAACTGTGTTAATTGCCAAGTGGCCAGGATCTTGTCATGATTCAAGGGTTTTCCGAGAATGGTAAATAATATCACATGCAGTTAATTTTAACTGAATTTTGATGGAATATTATTACTTAACTGTGATATTCCTATACCTCCCTGAAGATATATATGTAATAAGTATAAGAAAAATATGGTAAATGAAACAAAACTAAATAAGGAACAGGAAAAAAACTGTAATGTTTATCAGTAATTATATGTACTAACATAAAGTAGATTTAAGGTATTTTTTTTTCAAATGATAAAGTCATATGGCCCATAAAGGCCAGACAATAAACGCAATTTGAGTTTTAGTATATGCACATGTAGTTAAAATATTTTCAACATCTGCTGAATCATACTGAAATCTTTGTCATTTTGCTTTCCAGACCTTTTAGTAATTCTGAATTTATTTTTTTTTAATATATTAATTTCATGATTTTTCAGGTCAGCATAATGGTATACTTTTGGGGGACTCTGGGTACCCTTGTCGGACATATCTAATGACGCCTTACAACAATACCAATGATATCAGGTACAGAGAGCGATACAACAGTGCACTGTGTAGAACACGAGTCCTTATCGAGCAGACATACGGCATACTAAAGAGAAGATTCCCTTGCCTTTCCATTGGCCTTAGAACAAGCCCAGAAAGAGCCTGTCAGTATGTGATAACCTGTGTTGTCCTGCATAACATAGGGATCCTGAGGCAAGATATTGTGTCCCTTGACCCACGTGACCTAATCATAGCCGGCCCAGATGTGGATGAGATCAATCACGGTAACAACAATGGTTTTGGATACAGAGAACTCATTGCCAGACAATGTTTTGATTACTAATTAATATCTCAGGCCATTCTCTTCTTAATTCATGAGAAACTAGGAAAGAATAATAATTTATAACTTGTTCAGTTCTTACATAATATACAGTCATAATCACAAAGCAGAAGTCATTTATAAATTTATACTGCTTGCAGTTTATTTAATGTTTTCTCCCATATCAGTTAAATCACACAGTGCACTGTTGTATCACTCTCTGTACCTAGTACATCATTGGTATTGTTGTAAGGTTACAAACATACCATTACATTTCAGTATGTATCTGTCAGTGTGATAAATCATTATTATTAATAGTAATATTCTGTGTTCGTTTTAGCAATTATTACAACTACCAGTATATGAAATATATTTACCTTAATAGTTCTACCAGTATATTATATTCCGTTATTTACATGTAGTTATAATAAGGAAATTTCCCTTTATTTGTGGTTCCTATTATATAAGATTTATGAAGACTGGAGCCCCCTTTAAGCAGCTTAAGGCTGAGGTTAAAGTAAGTCAAACTCAAAGGTCAAGGTCATGAATTCAAAAGTGCTGATACCCAAAGAAAGGTCTTGTAAAAAAAATTCATGTGTGAATCATGAAAGCCCTAGCTAGCTATCACCAGCCTTCAGAAGTTATTTTTATTAAAGATAGGTCACACTTAAAGGTCAAGGTCATGAGGTCATACATGAAAGAAAGGTCTTGTTATAATGAATATTCATCTTAAATATGAAAACCATACCACCTCCATTCATAAGTTATGAAGTTAAAATTTTTGGCGACACAGCCAGTCAGACATATTCTATATACTCCTAAATATTTTATTATAGGGCATAAAAATTATTCCCTCTCTATATCTCATCTCATATTTCTTGAAAGCAGCAAGTGTCAATATGGATTGTCTTGCAGTGTAGTATTTTTCTTTTTCTTTTTTTTTTTGTTACACTCTGTGAGTCATTCTATGAGACACAAGATACTTATAATGAAAATAAAACAAATTTATTGCAATGAAAGCAATGATAATAATATGATTGCTTAACTTTCCTTCAACATTAACAATGCAGTAAAATATCAACTACCAACAAATGACACATGAGGGAAAAATGTGTAACTTAATAATGTAAAAAAATTTGATTTTCATGAAGTTAATTAATAATCTTGCATTTTGAACTGAATTATGAAAAAAAAAAAAAAATTGGCCCAAATCAATTTGATTATTCGTGTATATGCAGCATATTAGTTTGTAAAGTTTATCCTTCATCGTTGTGTCTATTTTATAACAATTTAGTTAAACAGTTTCTAAATGGATGCATGATGAAGTTCAATTTACAATTAACATGCACCAATGCATTGTACTTTATTTTATATTTCAAATGCATTAAATGTACTTTAATTATTTTATATTTCAATAAGAGAAATATTCTAATTAAATTCAGTGCAATTTTTTTTTTTAGCACATGCATGCTTATGCATGACTGCGTAAAGGAAAACAACTCTTGACTTTAAAATGGGATATTTTGCAATGTATTAATAAGCACCTTATGTTTTTTACATAACCTAAAGCATCACCATTGTCATATTGTTTTGACTATCAATGTGTATGGGCATTTTTTAAAGTTAAATTGTCATCCAAACAAAGCAATAATAATTATATGAAAGATGTTCAAATAAAAAAATTACAAGATAAATGATGACAATTAATAGCAAATTAAAGCTTATTCAATATCCCCATTTGTTTCTGACATATGTACAGTATATGGAATTGTACTCAGTGATAATAACTTGTATATTTTTTCTTAAAATAACAACTTTTAGAAAATATACCACTAAAGATTTAACAATTTCAAAGAACAGAAAATGATGGGAATTAATTATACTGTATTTATAAACATGTACAACATCTGTTAAATTAAAAAAAAAAATTGGAAAATTATGAATTTTATTATACATATATCATGTTAGTTGATTGTCAGTGATATCAATGCTCAATGAAGGATTTTAGAAAACACTGAATATGTCTTATTGCTTTTTTTAAACTTTGATACTTGAATCAAAAGCTGAATTGATATAACATATGGCTTATTGTATAAGACTCAGTTTTTCTTTCCATTTGATAGAAGCAAAGAACTCGACCCACAATATGCCTTATTTGGCCTAGTAAATATGAACAAATTAAAAAGGACTTTAGAATATATGTTTTTGATAATTCTCACTCTAGAACATTAACACATTTCACATGTACAACATTTCCGTCAAAACCGGATATTTGTTATGTCAAACTAAATTCTAAACCACACCATGGTTCGGGGTTTTCCGGGAAAATGCCAAATTTTACACAATTAATCGTGATTTACATATACAGCACACTCGTTACCGCAAAATATTAAAACAGAAAAAGAATAATAACTATTCGAGAAACATTTTCCAATGAAAATATTTTGCGGTAATGAGTGTGCTCATGTTGAAAAAAAAATAAAATAAAATTTCAGGGCGTGTGAAAATTGCTATGGCCACGATCCATCATTTATGTCTTCGTGTTTTACACAAACTTACAGGATCGATTCATGAGGTGTAAATATATTGATAATGTAAGTGGAAACGCACTCATATCCCACATGTAAAAAAAAAAGTTAAATGAGGCGTCATTAGGCATATCAGACGATATTGGAATGTATGCTGGTTTTAAAAAGCGTTAAAAATGCCGATTATCAACAGGTTTTTTCCCCAAAGTTAGATAGGGTCAGGGGTAAGAACAACTTTCATACTTACTATATGTATAAATACCAAATCAAATACGAAATTTGACACTACTTTTTAATTTTGATGCTTTCAAAAATCCGGTAATTTCAATAACCAATGACTATTGCTCAGTAATGGGTGGCTCATATTACACTAAAGATCCATAGATAAGACAAGGCGATAGAAAAGCAGTCGATTGTTCGTTTTTAAGACACTAAATGTGGTAAAGAATCTAAAAATTACATTTTCTGAAATCATATTTGAAAAAAAAAATGGGTGTATATTATGGTCATATATGTTGTACATGACGTTACTCGTTATACGTCATATTTGAAGTCATAGAAGATACATGCAATCAATATTGCGGTTAAAATGCTTATCATAAAAAATCGAAGGCTTTTTATGGACCTAATTTTCTGTCGTTTTGTTAAATGCATTTAATTAGAAACGGGAAAATTATCTAAAAAAGATATCATTAGAAATTCAACATTGAGATAATTAAGAAATATCTCTGTAAACTGGATCCAAAATAGAACTCATGTGCTGATCCGTCAAATGCACATGTCCGGCCTTAATGAATCCCCATGTCGGTACATACATTATTTATAACTACATGTAGCAGCAATCAATCTTTATTTTTGTAACTTCACGTCGATCATTTCATTAAAAAGGCCCGCGTGAATTCTTATGCACCTGCATAAAAACGTGAAAAGTAACATTTTTTAAGAAAGGATGCTGTCTGGTTTCAACACATTTCAAATATGTTTCCAGAAACAAGATGAATATTTTACATATATGACCCTTGACATTGTTTATTATAAGGAGTGAGATGAAGTGCAAGTGGGATGTCAAGTTTAAAAATAAATGACAAGCAAAAAAAAAAAAAAAAAAAAAAAATGGATTTGAGAGAAGGAAGAAAAAAAGGGAACTGAAATATGTTTCAAAAAATTCAGAATTATTTAATCGTTACTACACTAATGTAAATAACGAGTAAAATGTGTAAATGTAAACTACTTGTTTAATTGTTTGTCAAGTTTTCTTGACCAGCACCTCCCTTGTACAAATAATTGTACATGATAAAAAATTAACCACAATATACATGTATATGTGCATTGGCGGATCTAGAGGGGGATCCGGGGGTTGGAACCAGTCCCCTTTATCTTTCCAGAGAGAAGGGGGGGGGGGTATTCTGTAATATAGATATTTTACGGCTAACATTTTTGGATAAAATAAGTAGTTCAATATCTGCTTTCTGCACTCTATATAGAATTTTTCTATTTGTTTTCTTCTGTGTACCTTCACAATCCCGGGCACCGACCACCCACAAGTAACATGCAAGGTTTCACTTTGATGATCATCAGTAAGATTCCGGCGAACGTCTAGCTATGCAATTTTTGTACTATCTTCTGAAGTATCTAACTTTAAGAAGTACATGTATACATAAAACGTTATGAAAGGGGGTGTGCGTAAGAGAATATATCTCTCTCCTTTTATTATGGAGATATTTAAATCAATGAAGAGAAAGATTTTAAAATGTTCCCGTATAATGCGGGGTGAGGGGGCTCACTTTTACGGAGAATAATCTTGCTGTAGTTTTAATATGTCGTAAGGCCTTACATGTATTAGTATTAGCAAGTCCTTGTTCGTGTAAAATCAATCTTACGCTGAATATTTGCAAAATATTATTGCCTTATATAATTATGTATCTCACTTCCTATCTTGACGTATAAGAGCATTACATATGCAATACTGCTCTATTTATTCACATGAAAATCATAATGTGAAAATGAAATTGAAAGTAGTGAATGTTAGGCAATACATCAATAAAACTTACTAAATTTATTACATTTATAGGTAAATAGATACTGATAAGTTTCGAGAAGAAAAACAGAAACATCATTTATCTATCCCCACTTTACAACATGCCATGAATCACTGTCCTGCATACACTTATTATTTTACAGAAATAAAATATGGCCTAGCGATTGGCTGGTTCGTGAATATAAATATCCGCGAGCTTGCGGTACGTACGAATCTCGGGGATATATCTCGCATGCGTATTCGTCAAAGTTGTTTAACAGTATACACATGTAGATGTAAGAATTTATCTTAATGTTACATGATTGTATTCTCTTTGTTTATATACATTCAAAATTATAATCAAGTATAACACAAATTTATACCTTTATTTATTTCTTGCAGTAAATATATACATGTACATGTATTTCGAACAATAAATCGGGTAATACCAGTTGGTAAATACATGTACTTTGTTTATTCTTTGATGTAATGTTGGGAAATCTCGTGAATTCATCTAAGTCAATAGCATAGATCTTCAATTTTTTAGCAGATTTAACAGTTTTGTTTTTAGGTAATTTTCTAGATCTTTTAAATATAATTCAATTATTTCCACAAAATTTTGTATTTAGGAATAACAAGTTTTGAATGAGTTCCGTATTTTACGAAACTCCTTTCAGTTTCTCTTTTACATGAACGAAAACGAAGAGATGTTCAATTTATTGTCACAAATGTTAAGGAAATATATCCTTTTAACTTCGGAGTTCCGTTGACTATTTTTTCTATGATAATTTATTTAGATATAGATTTTTAAAAGCTCAAATATTTACTATTTTATTGATCAAAAAATACTTTAGTTGAATACATTTTCCATTGAAAAGATTTTTTCAATTCTATCCAGTCAGAATTGACTGGTATATCAAATGAACACTTTTATCTGCATTTTAAATTATGGTTCTAAATTAAATGATGTCGATTAAATAAATATTTATCTTGAATAATTCAATTTCAAGTCTAAAATCGTATATTGCTACATTGTAATTGCAAACTTTAAGTCATTTCTATCGCTCTTTGACGTGACGTTACATTACAAAAAATGACGTTCCTATCGCATTTTTCTATCAAAACACTGCCATATTGCAATTTCTATTTTTCAAAAGGTATAATAGATATTGAAAAAAGGAAAACGGTTATGAAAAGCGAACATTCTACATTATCTATAATAAACATAACATTAATTTTTGAGAAGAGGCCGTTTTTGATGCTTCGTGGACTTAGCTCTTTTAAAGAAAATTGTCAATAAAAACAAAAACATATATATCATAGATACTAATATGTAATTTGAACAAAAAGAGTGGACTGAATCAACAACAAGAATTACCAATATTTCAAAGCAGTAAATGATGGATTTAGTATGTATACAATTTGTCTGTAAATCCAAAAAAGTACAAATATAGTATTTATAGTATTGCAACATCAGAGAGAGAAGAAATGCATATAATAAAGATGAATGGTAAAGAACTAAAGATACATGCAGTTCTCTACTTTTAACTTTTTAGAAATTTTTACTGCAGGTGGTAAGGCATAAATATTTGAAAAATGCCATGAAAAGTTTAAATGTATGCAAGTATACAGCCACTATCATTCATAAATTAGGAACCTCTATAAACTGCATACTAATGAGGTCTGATTCTATGGTATACTTTTATTCTTACAATCACACTGAATTATGAAATTGATACAGTGTGCAAGCAGTGTAGAGTTAAAATACATGAGGTATTGATAAATTTTGTAACAAAAACTACAACTAGAATAATGACATGATCATTATTGATGCAGAAAATACTCTTTTATACATATCCACAAGAAAACCCTTTTTTACCAGTACTAGTGATTATACTGCAGTTGTTATAACAGTAGTACAGTAATACAATGCCACTTGTCAAAAATTTTATCAATATATTGATTGCTATTAATGTGTTAAACAAATTTAATAATGCAAAGTCATAGATCCTAAATTCTACAAAGAAGAATAAAACATTCAGTGAATTATTATAGCAAATGCACATACTTATGAGAAACCAATTATAGCATGTACGTAGATACAAAATATCATAATGATGTCATAATGTTTGGAAATACACATACAGTATGAGAATAATTGGATGGATGTTATCAATGTGTAAAGAATACATTTTACATACTTAATAAATTTAATTTGACCACAGAGACACTTAATTATCAGCCAGAGGACAGGAAAGAAGAAGGCAAAATAAAAGTTAAAAGTTTACAAACAGATATAGACAGACTGACGCCAGACAAATTGTGATCAGAAAAGCTCATAAGAATTAACTATGATGTTATACGTCACAACAAATGTATCAACACCCAAGCATTACTGCTCCCATTACAGTAATACAAATAGCTAAAGGCATGCATTGCAGCTTTGTAATACATGGATGTTGATACATCTGTTGTGATGTCAGGCACATCGCACATGCAAAAACCAGAGTATTTGTTAGTACGTATTCAAAAAAATTTACATTTCATTCATAAGGTGTTCAAATTGAAAAAGGGATCTTTCTGTTTAATTTTTAACATTACATGCTGTTTCTGAAGATGGACAAGCTGTTGTTGTTCTTTTATAAGCTTTCTTCTTTCTTTGATGTTGATTAGTTCTTCTTGAAGAAGCATTTCTGGTGTAACTTTCAAATGAAGCTCTGTTGATGAAGTGGTAGATGTGGAGGGCAGAGGCTGTGTTTGTGGTAACAAATGCTCAAGCTGAGTGGTCTCACTAGTCAAATCAAATTCATGCAAGGCATGGTTGTCATCCAAGAAATCCACAACTGATTCTGCCAGAATGATTTTTTTTTTTAATTTAACTTGTTGTGTCATAATGCCCCTGCAGTGGGGCATAAAAATTTACATAATTTTTTGAATATACATGTACATTCAAATTCATATTTTTAATAGATTGTTGATAATTATTTGATCTGATTTTTTTTATTCATAATTTTTCTTTATTGATGACTCTATCAACAAAAATTATCCATGTAAAATTCATAAGAGATAAGATAATATTTATTTAAAGTTGGGTAAATCAAACAGAAAACATTAGCTCTGAAGAGCTATTTTCTGACTATATAAAAATATTACATATAATACAACAATACAGAATAAACAAGAATCAGTACTTAAAAATCAAACTACTAAAATATCAATATACCCCTTGATGCATTACAATGACATAGTATTCATCACAATAAGACCAACAAACTGAAATAAACCCCATTTACTATTATCTAAAAATTCATCTTTTTTTAATATACTTTAATAGTTCACCATACACTAAATAAAATTAATCATTAATGTTATTGTGCATTAAAAACTTATTCATTTATTATTATTATTCATTACCAGTTGCAGTGTCTATTCCACTAGGAAGGCCACATAGACTTGGTCTGCCTTCCAAGTTGTCCAACTAACATTCGGGGATGATGGTTTTTCCCTCCCCCAGTCTTAGGGTTTAAAATAGCACTTCTCTTTTCTTTTGCTACAATAAAGATATAGACAATCCATACATGCCAACTTTTGAAAATTCCCATGGGGGATTTTGCATGTGACAACAATTTTCAAAGTTTTTAATTCACGGTATTTTGTAGTGAAAATAAATGTTGATCCCATTTATAAAATTTATAGTATTGACATCATTTATTTATACAGCTTTGAGGATAAATAACACAAACAAAATTCTTCCTTCCAAAATTCAAATACATGTATCTTAATTTGCTTAAATAGGTGCCTCTATCACTAAAGAATTGATATCTATTTAGATAAACAACATTATGTTTGACCAAGACACATAATTTGGTGAAAAATGGGAAAATGTTTAACTTTCAGTTCAATAAAAATTTTTTGTAATGTTTTAGAAATATACAAATAAATACAAATATTTATTGGCACAAACACAATTACAATAATTGGCAAAGGCACAACACATTATAAAAAGTTTATATATGAAGTTTTGTTAATTTAAAGTTTCTGGGAAACATTTTTCAGATTCTATATTAACATTTTACACAATAAGAATTTCCTAATCAGACATTAAATTGAAAGAAATATTGAAAAATTCCCATGCTTTTATTTTCTTTATTCATTTATTTTTTATTTTTTATTTTTTATTATTCTTTTTTTTTTTTGGAGGGGGGGGGGGGAGAGAAAATTTGTTTAATCTTAAAATCTCTTGGGCATGCACAGTTATATAATCAATATTATTTTAATTATTACTTATAAACTTAAATATCTTAACACAGTACATCTAATATTTTTATGTACTTATAAATTCTCAGAAGAGCATCATACCTTTCTGTTTGATGTTCTGGTATTTCTTCTTTATTTCATTCACATCTCTGGAGGAACTAAATGTACTTCCACTACGGAAAAAAAAAACATGAATCTATTTAACAAACTATAAGAATTTAATATTTCTGTTAACCAGTTGTGGTTAATTTTTAATATTTTATTTTCCATAATAAAGAATACATACATGTAATCATGTAGATACTTTGGAATATCTATTTATAGCTTTCGGGTTTCCCCTTCTGTGTATTTTGCTTTTCTACTAAATTGCATACAATATTTTAAAATCTTGAGACTACTGTACCTTGTATATGCATGAGTTATTTGCTTAAAATCAGCTATTATAATGCACAGTCCGAGTTTTTAAGTTCGTTAGTGGTTGTGCTTTCGTATAATCACAACTAGACCTATATATAGCTGCATTACTGATAGTATGAACACCTTTGAAACTGCCACAGTCAAGTAGATTTTTAAGACATCATTGGTTTTCTTTTCAATTAGTTTTCATCAAAGTTTTATTTTGTGGCAATGCATAATGATTTGGGGAAAGTGTGGTATGTCAACACTTACGCATTGATTAGGTCAGTGACCTCTTTCCAGGCCTTTGTCTTATCAACAGAAGTCCTCCCTGACCCGTCTAATTTTCCGAAGAGTACCTTCTCCCTCTTCTGTACCTCCTCCACTAATGAAATCTCGTCCCTGGGGTCCCAGTTACTTTTTCTTGATCGTTTTTTGGGAGTTTCTGCATCCATTGCGTAACTAATGTAAGCAGACGAAAATTGTATCTCCAAAACATTGGAGAGTTCCACATTTACCGTATACGCTCTAAACACCGCGTGAGTTACTATGACAATAAAGGGTTTTTTAACTAAGACAAATCTTAACTGACTGCCGTCATGAGAAAAAGGCCCTTAAGGTCAAAATTTCACAAATTGACTTTTTGTTATATTTTGATAGCCTGACTCTTTCTGAATGCAAATATATATCAATTTTTAAAATATCTCACTTTATAAGTATTTCATGAGCATTTTAGTAAAGGCCGCTTCAAAACAACGTTGACGTTACTTACTGAAAACGTAATGACGTCGCGTGCGTCAAATTCAGTTTCCAAACATTCTTTTAAAAACTACACTTTTTAAATAACCTTAATCGTTTTGACTCATATAAACTTGAGAATTTTTTTTCTTCCAAGCAACAAGTATGTAATTATTCATGAGGGAAGTCGCATACTATTTTCATACTATATTAGAGCAAGTCTAGTAATTTCGTCAAGGGTGGGGTGGGGGTCTAGACAGGATATAGGAACGGTTTTTGTTCAGTCGAAAAATTAATACTTTTAAATTGTTGAATTCCACATCATAAGGTATTCTTTTTAAAATTCCTACTCTAGCTCAATTTATAAAAGCTATAAAGCACTTGTAATATTAAGATATGAAAAAATCTATATAGATGTCCCAGAATGGCACCTCGTGCAATTAAAGCGGGGCATCCCCTACTTTATTCAGTAAATCACACTTAATCAAAAGTGGTTAAAAATGTTTCTGTCCTTTTTTTTTTATTTTGAGGCACCTGTGCCCTCGACGCTACTGCTGTATCACTTGAACACAACAAGTATCGTTCATCATTTCTTAAAAGGGTCGCTAATCTATAAAAAAAAAAAAAAAAAAAAAAAAAAAAAAACCTGATATACACACAAACTAAACGGACTTTTCTGAGCGAAATGAAATACAGTTGCATTACAATTTTTATGAAATCTATTTTAAATTGAAACCGAATATCATGAGAGAATTAACAGGCCCGTAGAACGCGGGGGGGGGGGGGGGATTTTTCCTCTTATACGTGCTGGTCCCCCTTTTTGTTGTTGTAAGGTGGAGCAATGATAAATTCCAGGATTTGTACAGGTAAGTTTTTCCATTTTTTCAGCTTGTCAGATTATTTTGGGAAGTCCCCCCCCCCTCAACTCTTTAGTCAGTGTAGGTTTGTTTGTTTGTTTGTTTGTTTCTTTTCAGATCTTTGGAGGAAGTTGCCCTCCTCCGACCCCCCCCCCCCGAACTTTTAAAACTATCTACGGACCTGCTTGAATATATGTATTTGAACATAATTAAGATCATCTATTCATCTTCCTCTGTGGCATCAGCTAACCTGACACCTAATCTTTTCATTTATCGCAATGTACATAAAATTATATTCTTAAACAATAATTAAATTTGAAATATCAAAATCCAACACACATGTTTATACTTTTTTTGTATATGAGGTGATTGGGTTAAGCAATATCCCATTGAATATTTGTAACTCTACCACTCTAACTTGAACTTCATGGGCGATCGACTTAGTATCTACTTTTGTCTTGAAAGCTAAAGATAAAATAGACAAACCATTTTTTCCAAGTTATTGTTTCAAAAAATAACAATTTGTCAGAATCTCGAAATTAATGAGCATGTCTTTTATTTTTGCCCGTTACCACTGAAATGGAAACATTTTTTTCTTTAAAATCAGAAAGATGTGTTTAATATTTTTCCTTCAGTATCCCTACATCAACGGAGCTTTCAAAAAAATATCGAGAAATCTGGGGTATCGAGATATCAGAGCTGAGACTCGACGTTCAAGATTTCAACACGAAACGCGACTAATTTATTGCATACAGATGTACATAAATACAACAGTCCACAGACACTTGACGTTTTTAACCTTTCTTTTCATAAATAAAAAAATCTCCATACTATTATATGGTATGGAGAATTTTTTTAATTATGAAAAGAAAGGTTAAAAACGTCAAGTGCCTGTGCAACAGTCAGCCAAAAAAAAAAATGCCTTTTTAAACATATTTTATGGTTATCAGAGTTTTGCCTGAACCTCCGTTTTTCCGCTCGAAACATCAGCAGTGTTAATTTTTTTTCATCTTTATCAAAATATATATAGATTTCTTCAAAGTCTTTGTTGTCTTACGACTGTAGTGGTTGATGTTTTTGAAAGTTTTCTTAACATTTAAATTTGACACCCATAAACACTTGTTGCTAGTTCTTATTCCCATATCAGTGATTTATTCTCAAAAGATGTCGCCATATCAAAATTTATCAGAAGTTTGTAATTTCTTAACAACCTAATCTATTGTTTAATCTGTTGTTTCTTCTTTTTCATAAATATTTTTAACCCTAATATCATCGTCGATGTAATTGTTATTTTCTTCAACATTGATCATAATGCCACATTAGCTGTATCTATATCCTAAATGTATTGCAATTCAATTTCAAGTCAGCTTTTATCGGAACAATCTAAGAAAATTGATACAATAGTCATTTTTATCAGAAACTACTTTTTTTATGTATTTATTTGATCATTTCAAAATGTTTTCTTAATCATAATTTAATTATTTTTTTATTGCAAAATTTCCCTGGCATCCCCTCTTCCGTTTTTCCCCTTAGCATATTCTCTTGCTGTTAACTTAGCAAAGAAATATCTAAATCGGGGCCGTTTGCCCCCTCCCCCCCCCTCTCTCTCTCATTCGTTGCTGTAGTAGGAGGTTCGAATCTCCCATGATACCAGATACCAGTACTATATCCCCCCTCCCCCCCAAAAAGATAGGTTCTCTTTTTTTATATTGAACTTTTACCGATTGCTGTTTTATTAGGAGATATTTTTTTTTGCTTTTCAATGATCTGCGCCCCCACCCCCTCCCCTCCCCCTCAAACACATTTGGATATCGACACTTCACCCTGAGCTGGTGAGCTGGTCTAACTGCCCATATTGATATTATTAACTATGGATCAATTAAAATGGCTAAATACATTTTACATTAGGTGTTTTTTTTTTAGAATTAAGAAGTGTATACATGTACGTGCATTGCTCTCTCTCTCTCTCTGAAAAAAAAAATATACGTGTATACATGCCATTTAATATTAAGACTTAGTCTACTTAATATGAGTCAAATTTAAACATTTGCAAATTGCTCAGAAAACTTAAGCCATGCACCATATATACACATCGCTATAAATCGTCGTAATTAACAATGAGTTCAATGTCGCACTTAGCGTAATTAAATGTGATATCAATTAAATACCTAAACAGAATAATTAATAAATGCATGTACTAGTGTGTAATTATATTATTTATTAAAAATGTCCGCATCAAATTTCATATGATTTAATGTTTTTCTTGTAACACCTGGAAATCCAATTTTATTTTTTGTTCACAAAACGCAGTTGACAAAAATTACTTTCGTGTTTACAATACCGCGACTTTGACGTCGTTTTCTGCGCATTGTGACGTCAAAAGATAAGGGCCCTTTTCTCATGACGGCAGTCAACTAAGTTTTTGCTAAGATCGTTTTGTGATCCATGCACTTAAGTAAGCGATCTTAGCTAAGTCTAAATCTTAAATTTAAGTCAAAAGTCTGACTTAAATTTAAGACAGTTTCATGATCCCGGAGCCAGGACTAACTAAAAAGTAAAATTGTGGGGTGAAGAGAAATCCACTAATTAATAAATGGTAAGAATAGTTTAAACTTGATGAATCTAAATATACAATTTTGATGTAAGATCAATTTCTGAACAGCTGTACCCCAATTTACAAGGTATACCATTGTAAATATATGATGTCCTCCATTTTTGAGCATTAGAAGTTTCTGACTTATAAAAAGGTAGGACTTAATAAGAATTTTGAGTGTTTCCCTAGGACTTAAGTGATAAGGTGCCTTCAAGTTGACAGGTTTACTAGATATTGCTGCCTCGTAGCCTTGGAAATGTTTTTGCTTGGATTGTGAGTAATCTAAAGAAACACGTCCCAATAAAAATCAAAATGGATGGATTCATAATTTAATACCCTCGTCAGTTATACAAGGTGGTCACTCTCAAGGTTCTAACATTTTCCCTTCAAGCTCAAGAGGAAAACTGTGTATGAGTATGAGTTTAACTTTCCTTGTATTTTGTCATGCACAGACAAATTGTACATTTACAAAACATGATCTTAATTCAGTTTTGGAAGCTTTTTTTTTTTTTTTTTTTTGCTGTAATAATCCTAGGTTAGGTCAATGCCCGTCTTTGAATCTTTTCTATTTTACCAGTTTCTAGATGATTAAGAAGAAATTAAATAACTTAGAGCGTTTCCCCCCCCCCCCAAAAAAAAAAAAAAAAACAAAAACAAAAAAACAAAACAAAAAAAAAAAAAAAACGTATGACCAACGTCATAAACACATAAACACAATAAACACTAAAATCTATTCATTTTACTTTCATTTAAAGTTTACGGGAACGCTTGTTGAGTTCGTAAATAAAAAGGATTGTTTATATGTTATGAGCGCAGTTATATTAATCTTTTTCAATAAAGAAGACAATGTAATAATATACCTCCCCCTTTCCTGTCTCTCTCTCATGTTAGGAAAGCAAGTTTTGTTATGTCAGAATAATTTAATTTTGTTTGTATTCTAACCTCTGATTGGTTAATATCCAAAAAGGAACACAAATTATTTCTGTATAACCTGGTTTGGTATGGGGACTCACCCCCCTGACAACCAGCTGAATCATCTGTATGCATACAATCCTCTCATTTCCAGTCCTCGGGATTCATGGAAAATTCCAGATTTAATAAATATACCTTTAACTTCAAACAATACTTCGATCTTACCACATGTAAACAAGCTGCTAGGCCTATGTATCAGTTTTTACCTCCCCTCGCTTCCCATCACTTCCGTTACTTCCGTTACTACGGTTGTATTATTGAGCGGCAAATTTGAACTATTAAAAACCAACGAAATTTTACACCCATAGTTATTAATGATTTTAAAATTAAATTATAAGGAATGACTCTAATTCTTGGCCAAATTCTTCGAGTATAACCTGGTTTGGGTCAGTTTACGCTGTTTTATAATCCGCTTCGCGGATTATAAAGCGTAAACTGACCCAAACCAGGTTATACTCGAAGAATTTGGCCAAGAATTAGAGTCATTCCTAAATTATGAATAAAATGACCTGGACCTTCATATCACAAAAACTCTTCACCATAAAGTTTTCAAAATGCTATGTCTTCATACATGGTCAATGAACA
Source organism: Saccostrea echinata (assembly GCF_033153115.1). Classification (NCBI taxonomy): domain Eukaryota; kingdom Metazoa; phylum Mollusca; class Bivalvia; order Ostreida; family Ostreidae; genus Saccostrea; species Saccostrea echinata. Next base: position 1,801,085 of record NW_026889821.1, read on the forward strand.
AATCTCTTCTCAAGATCACCCCCTCCCTCGAAACAGCAAGGTAGATACACACGATAAAAAAACTACAAATTATAGGGAGTACTTATGAGTTTTATTAATAAAATTCAGTTTCGCTGACGTGATATGATATTTTGCTAGCATTCATTCTTCATCTGTTTTATCTATAGAATTTATAATTTATCTATAAAAAGTAGCGATTGTCAGGTGTATTTAATAGCGTTTTTCGCGTTTTTTGTCGAATGCATTACTTGCATATAAGTAATTTTGTTCAATGATATTGAGAATAATTTAAAAGTTAATGTCCATCTTTCTTATTCATTGAAAATCCTGGGATCCGCTCCCGCTTTTCCGTGAAAACCTCATCACTACTGTACCTAAAAGATATAGCAGGCCAGAGTTGTTCATGATTCTTCTAAATTATGAAAGTTTACACATACTTTATAATCTCATAAAAAATATCAGCCTTCGTCCAATGCAGAAATGCCCAATCTGAAGAGGAAAATTCAGGAACTATTTTGCTTCAGCCATGTTTTGATTTGAACCTTACTCTACTTTCGCTTCCCGTAATTTTGGATCGACCAACGCTAGCAAGCATAAAGGAAGGAGGGGGAAGGGTGGTTTACGAATACTTTCTTCTTTAAGATTTGAAGAATCTTACAGCTTATGGCTCAGTTCGGGGCTAATACGCTAATGCTTGCAATAGCAGATTTTTAAATTATGTTTGCTCAGATGATGAAGGGTTCTTTCTGTTACTGATGTAGTCCAACAAATAATCATGCTTAAGTTGGTAAACAAAAAGACTGTTCAAAAAGCATGAGATTTTCTAGTGATCTCTAAAAATAGCATTATGCAGATAAGTTACAATAAAATATATCGATATTTAAAAGCATTACTTCTATTCAATAAATAAGATAGAGACTTAAACAGTATTGATTTACTGTCTTTAGCTGCATTAAAAGGTAATTGATTTCAGACTTGAAAAGTTAAGCTCATGTACCTTATGAATCAACGAGAAGAAGGGTGAAGATAACGAACAGTGGTTGATCTCACAAGAACTTCAAACATATACAAATCTGTGACCAGGTCATAAACACGGATCCCTTGAAATATCAGAGAGGTGGAATAAGGTGCCTAGGAGGACCAAGCATTCTCTGTTGACCGGTCACATCTGCCTTTAGCCCTATGTTTTGATCAAGTAGACGGAACGTTCTATGAAAACAATAGTCAATTTAGTATAAAAACAAAGGTCTAACGATTGGTAGGAAACAAGTCAGCCAAAATACGTCACAGTGATTGGTTACTAGTATATTTGCTTATGATATCATTATGACGACCTTGGAGTTTACGGAATTCTGATTTTAAACGAGGTTGTTAAAATCCCTGTACAATGAAGGTATGTGTGAGTAGCCGCCCTCGGTTAAAAACTGGTCGTTCTCAGAGCATGCTCTTTAGTAGCGAATATGCTGGGAGACAAACATGTAAACACCATATGCAGATGATAGCAGAATATTACAGCATAAATAAGGGAAGTTGTTGGTGGAAAAGCTGAAGTGATCTCGTTTGTCATACAATTTAGTTGTTATTTGCCCTTTTGTCGTTTATAGTCAATAAAACATCCAAATATGAAGCAGATGTGGCAGACTCCTTGGTTTCTATTTCAAGTTCACTGCGATACATCGAGTCGACAAATTGAAATAACTTTTGTTAATTGATAAAACGTCGTTGACATATCTGAATGTCGAGTTGAATGTCACGGCAAGTGCTTTCTTCTCATGTAGAAGCTCTTTTTAAATAAATTCTGCTTCATTCAAGCATAAAAACAGGTCGGCTAATAAAGGAGCACAGTTAGTGCCCATTGGAATTCCAACAATTTGTCGGAAGACTAGAATAGGTCTCCGAGAGTATATAATTGTTGTCAGTGAGGAACTCCAGCATCTTTTTCATATCAACTTCAGAGTACTTACGTGTAGAATCAGAGTGGTTTTTAACAAAGTAATTTCGTTGATGGCCAATAGGGCCTGTAAGTCTCATTTACTTTCACTTTCGTTTTTAAACTTCCGGGTACCTGAGCGTTCTTGGAGACAATGGATTACTGTTTCGCTTTAAGTTGTAAGCATCGCAGTGGAATTATAAAACTTGTAGTTTGTTTTGATTCCCAATTGTTGCAAAGAAGAGGAGAAAATGGATTGATAGATGCAGGTAAATAGCGTTTAATTGCTTTATTTTTTCATTACATGACGTAAACACAAGCCATTCTGAGCGGACCAAAATTAGCCAAAATACTTAAGCATAAAGGGAAAATTAAATCGTTTTAATGCTAAAATAGTCTGTATTCAAAAGGTGAGCTTATCTACAGATTGGTTTCAGAAATTTATTGCATTGATTTAGCTTACAAGGGTCTATTTTGGAGTATTGGACAGGTGTGCATGAGATCCGGAATGCATCGACCATGAGAATACAAAGTTGATTACCACGTCGATAACACATGATCCTTGTAGAGAACACATTCTATTTTTTTTAATTTGATTACTACAATGAATAAAAATGGACAGCTCGTTCTGTAGTCTACCCTGTCTACATGGTCTATCCAGAAATAAAAATAGTCACACACACTAAAAAAAAATCATTTTTTATTCTACAAAAAAGAAGGTATTTTTTTCATGTACACATATTAACTACCAGGCTTCATGACACCCTTCCCCCCTTTCCAATACTCCTACAATTATGACAGATATTTTTCTTGAAATAGAATTTTTCTCCATATGTCATTATATATTACAGGGCTGCACAAGGTACTGAAAAAGGGACAGTGCTTTGAGTGAATGTGTTATCCATGTATCTGCAAATGAAGCAGATCCCAGTTATTACACTCGTAAACAGTGTGACAACTTCCAAGAAGGCTCCATCAAAATCAGGTACAGGTCAAAGTTTTGGCTGCACATTTCTTTTACAATATTCAAAACATAATAATTCAGGATCAAGTTCACACAAGCTCACATACCATGGTTACTCTCAGCACCATAATGCTAGTTAAATTTTTCATATACTTTCCTGTTAAATAGTCAAATTTGGATTAAAAACATTTGTTAACAAGTACTATTACCCTACTGCATGCCAAACATTACATCCCAATGGTTGAAAATGCATGACTAAGGGTAACAGTATATTTAAGGAATAACTGTCTAATTTTTTGGTTTCATGATGTGATCAATCGAGTGGCTTGCGTGATAATTTGCATAAACGCCGAAGGCGTTTATGCATAAAATTATCACGCAAGCCAATCGATTGATCATCGTCATGAAACCAAAAAATCTGACAGTTATTCCTTATATATACATGCCAGGCCCGTAGGAAGCAATTTCACTTTGAGGGGGCACAATCATACATTTTCAGTTGAGGGGGCACTATCAACTCCAAAATTCCTTGACAAGCAAAAAAAAAAAGAAAAAAAAAGGTCATCAGACGTTATTAGTGAGAGGGCACAAGCATGTAGTAGCTATGTTTTCTATAGTATTCTGTATATCGGCAAAATTATTGGGGGGGCACGGCCCCCCCGGTTCCTACGGCCATGCATGCTCTTGATCCTGCAAATTCACGTGCTTCAAGCCCCGCTTCTGTCTCTATTTGTCCTGCTCCACACGTGATATTTTTTTTCACCACGCCTATGGATGAACCAGTACATCGATGTAGAAATAAAGTATTTTTACTATTTGAAATTTTATCTCGGACAAAGACATTGGAAATGTAAATATATAGTAATAAAGATTGTTGGCTGTGCAGAATGTTTGCACGTTCGTTTCACCTTGATGTTTTCTTTCAAATGCATTCTAAAACAAGAAAAATATTATTTGTTTATTTTGGGTAATGTGAAATTGTTACCCCTTGAAAACCATTGTTCGCCTCGGTCAGCGATGGTTTTTGAGGAATTACAATTTCATGTTATCCTAATAAACATGTAATATTTTTATGTTATATGTACTTATATTTGTAAATATTTATGACTGCGAAAAACATAAATATTTATAAATTAGTAAAATCAATTTATTACACTATAAATACACAAAAGGACAAATTTGTATATAATTCTCTATGATTTGGTTAATTAGTTTATATAAAGGATGTAAATGGGGCATGACATATCATTGTTAATATTCAAGAAAGTGTTCACTGTTTTTCTTGTAGATGCTCCTTTCCATCTGATGTTTTCCAGGTTTTTGTGAAAAGTTTTCTTAAAAATGGCACCATTCAACTACAAATACTATGCCGTGGAACTGTGACATCAATCAACTGCTCAGGACACTGCTACATGTAACTGCCAGAGAATTTATTTTTTTTTTTGTTTCATTTGGGACAAACATTTTACACCTGCAAATTGGTACTTCATGAAATGCTTGAAGGATGTTACATGTAAAGGCTACTGAAATTCCAAGTCAGATGAAGTGCAAAAGGATTGATACAAAAGTTTTAAAATTATGAAGTTTTCTATTCTAAGTGACGAGTGCGACTGAAGTTTTTAAGGATGCCCCGTCTGCAGACAACTCGTTAAGGCAGTGATATAAGTAGCTCCAAATGATGCTTTATTGTTTTCCTCAGATTTATAACCTGGATAGATCTCTGATGCAGTAATTTAGAGCCATGTCTTTTCACTGTCTCAAAGTACTGAAATAAAAATAATTTTGATTAAAATATTTTTTTTAATTCATATCATTAAATTTTTAAGCTACAGAAATTCAAATTAATTAGCTATTGATAAATAGAAATCTTTAATTGATGAGCAAGCCTTTGCATTGTCAGATCCTTTTCTGAAAGGGTCACTTACCTTTAACAATGTCAAGACAGGTGAGGCAACTAGCTGGTCTTCATGCTGGAAGTACCATCCAGTGATGTCCAAAGATTGCCAGATGAGCAGACATATACCTGTATTTAAGAAAAGATTCTGTAATATGACATAGAATTTTTGCACAGCTTGACACACAACTGATGGTAATTTAGGTGCCTGCAAAATATGTTATAAATCTGGCATTTATTTTTTTATTAAATACAAATCAGAACAAAATTTGTCCTTTTACAGAACAAATTATTTTCATTATAAAGAATATACTGTGTTAATACATAAATACATATAACCTGTATTATTAGGTATTTTCACCCCATTTTAATTCTTAATATATTCACTCTTTCACTCTTGAAAACAATTTTGCCCTTTTAAAATTTGACGAAGCACATTTGTGTTTAAAAGATATATGCTGCCTTCTTTGAATTTGCCCCGCTTTAAATTCACCTACTTGTAATGAGGGCCGAATGAGAAAAATAAAACTTAACTGGGGCGAAGAATTCCAAGAACAAAGTACTTGCCTACCTGTTTCACCAGAACTCGTCCAGCTTTACAATATTCTGTAATATCATTGCTTTCATGCGATACCCCCCAGTGGATTGGTGGTCTCTTTTCCAAATTATATGCATTTTCTAAAAAGAAGAATTTGTCAAGTTATAAAATTTAGTATTACAAGTTATTAAAGACAGTAAAACAATGTAAACAACATTTATATGCAAATGAACCTCATTTAATACAATAGAGTGAATAGACGAATGAATGCAAAATTGTACTTATGTGTTAAAGACTATATTGTTCTTTGACATTATTGTTAGCCGAATTTTTAAATACAATTTTAGTGTTATAAATGATTCAAATGCATAGAAAAAAAGTTGGGTTTTTTTTTTTACACTTTGATGTTTCTTGAGAGATATATCATATACATCGCTGACATGTTGGTTATATGCATATGTGACATTTGTGAATATTGATTAGACCTATCATTGATCAACTCCTTCGATGCACAAGTACCCTTTTGCCCGAGCCAAATGCATCAGGTTATAACATATTCAGGTGTAACAACATTACACCAATACTGTGTAATGAACCTTGGTTTCTCAGTAGAAAACCACTATGCTACTGTGCTTTTTTATTTAAAAAAATACAAGTTATTAAAAAAAACAAGTACAAACAAGTACACAAAACTGCTTGGTTTCATAGATTTCTTTCTTCTCAGCATAGATCTATACTAATTACAACTACATCACCCTCACAAGAAATGACAATTCATTCAAGTTATGGGGGTCCAATATTTGTCAGTGTCATGTTAATTAAGAAAAAAAAGCATCTACTGGATCAAGAAAAAGTGTCCAAATCATAAAGGACTTCAAAAATCTTACATCTCCCAACAAAAAAAAGTCCAGAAATGCTTGAATACAGTATAGATAAATGATGGGTGAATGTGTAAAAAACCTGTGGGAGAAAAGTTAAGCACCACCGGACAAATCACTTATAAATGATTGACAACTTGTATTGAATATACTGAATACCCTTTTTACAATTGGAAACTCAGGGTTAATAATACTCCATACTTGATTGAGTTGTCACCTGATGTACCTATAATTCTTTACTACTTTTGATATGCTTTATGCGTATTATCAGAGTAAATGTAAGTCCAAGAACTTATTTTGTGACATTATTTCATACCTGTATTTGATTTGCCTTTTGAGGATACAGATTATTTAAATCGATGTACATGTAGTCTTCGGTGCTGCAGTTCTCTTGTACTTTAGCTATAAAATGAATCTTAATGTATACAATTGTGTAAGATGAAAGAATATTTCAAACACTGAAACAGACTGAAACCTTAACAGACTGAAACTTTAACCAAAATCTCCTCTATAACATGCTCTCTAAACTGAAGAATATGGTCATATTGTTGCAGTCATGTGAATTTTGTTCAATGATAAATACAGAGAGAATTGGCAGAATATATAAAGAAAATCTATCCTTGGGAAATATGTTCTTTCAAACATTGAATGCTTAAGACTAGACTCACTGGCACGCAACAGCTAAAATTCTGTTGATAAATGAAGCGTATTCTGAACAAATTATTTACCCAAACAAAGGTGATGCAGTCACAAGATGACGTTCGTACCCATCGGGCACTTACGCTATTCATCTTTTATCAGTTGGTATTAACATCATTGTTCTCGAATTCAAGAAAAATCTGTTAATAAATTAATTGGAATGATGATTACAAAACTATTCCATCCAGGTATGATACAAGACACTTCGATTTCCCCCAAGAATTCACAAGAAACAGGTGACATTCTCCGACTTGTTTACCTGTACTTCGATCGAAATTCTCCTCCTGGATGCTCGCATCCAAGCTTTTATGACACTCAATTCATCCATCGTACGTCGGAGAACCCTTCGGCTTTGTACAACTGCTTAATCTTTCCTTGTACGCTTTGTGTAAACCATAAACATGTGTAACCCAATACACATCTCCATGTGTGAGGTACCCGGAAGTTAATATTATCGAAAAATCTCGCGAGTCACGTGACGAGACTTACAGACCCTATCACAAGATGTGAAATTTTCTGACTTCCGTTTTTATTGAAGAACCAGCTGTCTATGATATTAAAAGCCTAGTTCTTAACCTATCATAAGGAATTGTTGTATAAAGGTAGAAAACGCAGCACAGTTAAGGCTGCAGTAAGGAGACGGGGCCTAATTTATACGGGAAATGCTTACTATGACATCACACAAAAATCTTAAGTTCTTCAAATTACCACAAAATGAAATGATTTGCTATTTTAAACTTATGAATAGCTTTAAACTACATCAATACTAACTAGTGCAAGCATTATTGTCGTTGGTTAAATCCCACACAGCAATTTATAGACAATTCACTGATCGTAATGCACTTGTCAATGTGACGTCATATCGGAAAATTTGACGCAGCTTCTATGCAGTGAGAGGCGGATCAAGTTATATTCATACAATGAAAAATGTATTTTGTAATTAAATAAAATATAGATTGTAGATATATAAGAGGCCATTAACTTGGATGCGATGTCTGTTTTATGATTTTATTCATATACTTACCGTACATTCCCTAGACAAGCGATACTGTCGTATATTTGTTTGCTGATTCATTGAAGGGTAATAAAAGGGTCGTAAGAAATCGATATATTGCAAGGGCATACCCTCAACGAATTATGACAAGCTTTTACACATAAACTCAAGAAGTATGAAGATATTTGAAAAGTGCTGCGAACCTGTTGAAATCTTACAAATGAATTAATTATATCTATATTTAATGTACTTGACCAGCAAAATATTCAACATACGGTATAACAAATGTAATTTTAGCAATTTGATAGTAGAATCTATATAGGTTCGCAGCACTTTTTACAAACTACAAAGAGTGTTGAAAATAATTATATGTTAAACTTAGATTTTTAACTTTGTTATGCCCTTGCAATATTAGAATTTATAGATGACCTCAATACTTCAGGTATATTTGCTAGAATCACGTGACTGCCACATCACGTGACAAGTCTTAATAAGAAATCTAATCGTCCTCAACATCTAGTTTTCAACCACATTGCATTTGTCCGATAATAGTAAAGTCCTAAAAGAAATGCCCATCCTTGTAAAAAATGTATTTTCTATCTAAAAAATTCGCCGATATTTCCATTTGGCATCTTAACTGTGCTGCGAAGTCGTACATTTTAATGTTGTAGATCTTTGAAAAATTTTGTGATTTCAAATTTTTAAAAGTTTTTTAGAGTTTATGAGGATCCACAGCTGATTAACACCAATTCTAGAGTATGCTGTAGCACAATGTCTGAAGTTACTCCTTAACAGCAGTTAATTTTTTGGTAAGGAGTAAAGATATTAGCTTGGCAGAGCATTGCTGGACCCGGCAGTATATCTTCCTTTGTAAGGATTTTTATGAAGTTTGGGAATTCGGTATAGGTATGGTAGATCAAATTTACCTTGGTTGATCATGACTGGAATGTTAAAAGTATGAAACATTGAAATGTGATTTTGAAGAATTTCTTCATTGCAAAGAAATCTGCGAGCATATGTAGGATTTTCAGACGTAGAATTAAAAGCTCTTCCAAAATACATTTAATAATAATGAGCCTTACAAAGACGATATTGTCACCAGCCTTGTCTGCTAGACCATGACATATTTTTCATGTAGTCTCTCTAATTCTTTTATCACTTCAGATTTAGTGAAAACGGAAGGATAGATGGTTCGCACTTGCCTTTTAATTTTCGTATACGATTCTTTAATATGTTTCTAAAACATTTTATCCATTCTGACAGAGTGCTAATTAACTTTGCGGACATGATATCCGCATCACCAGTGACGACGTGGAAGCGTGTAAACAATAATTTTCCTTTGCAAATACAACCTATGGTTAGATCGAATAAAGACTGTTTTTTTTTTTTTCAGTTCAAATTTTTAGGCCCCCAGCAGGCACACGAAAGTTGTTTAAACATATCTAGAAGACGCAGTACATTTATATGAATTACGCTGAATTACTGTAATCCAAAGTTGCTTTTTTAAACGACAAAGTTCCAATATACTTTCAACTTTGATTGATTGATTGTATATTTTTATGTTCCAATAGAGAATTTTTCACTCATATAGAGACGTCACCATTTACCGTTGAAGAGCTTCCAATTTAGAGGTATACTCGGCACTCAATGCCTTTGAGCAGTAAGGGTTCTTTATCGTGTCAACACCTACCGTGACACGGGGCCTCAGTTTTTAAGGTCTCATCCAAAAGACCCGTAGCTTTCACTTATGCCGGATGCTTAACGAAGGAACATACATTACCTATTAGTGATGGGACATCGGTTAATTTTCATAATCGATCATCGGTTGGAATCGGTTACTGTTTCCGATGCGATTTTACCGATTATAATCGGATTTCATAGTTTTGTATACAAAAAGCAGACTATTACAATTACTTCATATTATTTCTTTAACATGAATATATAAAATATATAATATATTATTTTCTTTGTTGTTTTGCTTCTTTTACACTTTCTAGGCCTAAAAAAAATATGCTTGTTTCCTGTAACATTCCCAAAAAATCAAGTTTGGGTAGGGTCAGGAATTTTTTTTTTTTTTGCTTATGAATAATGGGGTCAAAGATCCCTGGACTGAATTATCCAGGTGTTACATGTATATGTACAGTGGACACCCAACATGGCTGACTAGCGGCAGAAATCGAACTTCAAAAAGTTGTGGGGGAATTGATTACTCTTTATATTTAAGGTAAATGTTGACTAAGTGGCGTATTTTATATCTCAAATAAAAGATACAATTAATATTTTTTTAATAAAAAGAATCAGCTGATTAATCAAAGATGACTAAAGAGCAAACACAGATTTGGCAGAAAAAAATCCACCCGGGGGTAAATTAAATGGGTCGATCGGGTTACAGGAAGCAAGCAAATTTTTTTAGGCCCTATATATACACCTTTCGGTTCTTAATCACCTCTGCTTCGTGCTAGTTGGCTAGTATCAGATGCAGATGCCATTTTCTTTCATTAAGAAGAAATAAATTTTCAACCAGAAATGGATAATTCTGGAATGTATTGTATTAGTATGTTTCCGATGATCGATTATGAAAAATTATAATCGATCATCGGAATCGGTAGCATTTTTTCGTCGACAATCGATGTTTTCTGATTATCGGTACAAAACTACTACCTATGTTTACATTTTAGGTTTTACGCGGCGCAGCAAACGAGAATCGAACCAAGGCCTCCTGATCACGAAGCGAGCGCACTACCACTAGGCTTCCGCGACCGGTCTTTCAACCTTGAATGTTTGTCGATTTTTTAACGTTGAAACAGAGTTCAGTATGCAACATTTTATTAAAGTTGAAAAACCGATGAATATTCAAGGAAGAAACGACTTTTATTATTCCTCGTATTTTTAGAATTATTCTGTGGGATTTATATTCACTCGTAGTAAATGAGCTTACTTGCATTTAGAAATATGTTGTGAATAAATTAAGTGTCGTAGATTCCTAAAAATTTATTGCTGGATAATTTCGAGAAAGCAACAATCGTTAAATAAGATTACTCGCTTTTATTTTTTATTGCTGAAAAGCATTTAACAATTCTAGATCAAGCTTCAAATCAGGGCTTCATGTTCCCATGATTTGACGTCGACGATTTATTTCGCTTAATTAAAGGCTCGCGTAAAATGAGGAATAAACAGTATATTTGATAAAAATGTGCTCAATATTATGCTCAATATAAACTCTACACATGTAAAAAGTATGACATCAACATCTAATTCTTCAAACCGGTCAAGATAGCCTTGATAGCTATCGCTTCGTGATCGGGAGGCCCAGGTTAGATTATCGTTCGCCGCGCCACCTCAAACCTAAAAGATAAACATAGGTAGTGACTGTTCCTTTACAAAGCAGACGGCACTAGGAATAAAAGTCACGGGTCATTTTCTCTTTTAAAAGGCTTTGATTTAGAGAAAAGATGTTCCTTTTTGCTTCCTCTCTTGACGGTCACTTTGTGAGACTTAATAATGTGCATGATATTTAAAACAAAACGGCATCCGCTACTCTGCTTTACTTAGATATGTCAAAAGATGCATGCTTTATGGAACCTAGATATATGTATGAATAATGTGACGTTTTTATCGATAGAAAGAATTTTATTTTCTGATACATTTTGAAATTGGGACAATGTTTGTTTGTTTGTTGTTTAACGTCACTCTTGAGAATGTTTCACTCATATGGAGACGCCACGACTGGCCGTTGGAAGGCTGCAAATTTATGCCTATACTCGGCACTCAGGGCCATTGAGCAGTGAGGGATCTTTTTTTGTGCCAACACCTTCTGCGACACGGGGCCTCGGTTTATAATGTCTCATCCGAAGGACCGGTCTCCACGTACTGCAGTGGATTCGAACCCGCGACGTAAGGATCAACTCCTTACTCCGCGACTCTAGAGCAGACGCTCTAACCACTGTGCCACGCGGGCGACTGGATCAATGTTATCCAATTCAAAAATACTGAATGTGGTTTAAAACAAATAAATTCGAAGTTTAAAACAACTTACAATTATTTTGCATATTGAGTAAATTTTGCGTTACTAAAACTTAAAAATTAATTCAATTGTGCAGGCACTTTAGGTTATGTTATATTGGCCTTCAACTCAAGAAGTATGAAGAGAGTTTCAAGTGATTATGAAGAGATGTTTTAAGTACGTTTTCAAACCATTAACAAATGAAAAGTGAAGATAATAATCACTAACCATGTATCATTAAAAGTTAAATAAAACAATAACAAATTGCGAGTACAGCAAACATGAACCTCTGAAAACATAGCTGGGATTAGGTGCCATGGAGCATTGAGCATCCCCTGTCGAGAGGTCACAGGCGCCGGGTTCTCCTTGTCATGATCGGTTACACGGGACCGGTCACGGTAGTCTGGTGGTACATGTAGGGGATTCGCTTCGTGAACGGAAGACCCGGGCTCGATTATCGTTCGCCGCGCCTCGTCCATTGCACTCGATCCCACCTCTGATGTTTCGAAGAATCTGTATTTACTGCGCTCTCAATTCGTATTTGTTATTTGGACTTTTGAAAAGGGTTTCTTTTAGTTAGCTTTAATTTTAATTCTTCTCTGATAAAGATAAATTTATTCAGTTAATAATGGTACAAATGTTGTAAAACACAAAATACAACATGATTATTTCTGTGTTGATTGTCCACACTGGATTGAATTTCAAGAAAAACTTTTAAAAATTAACACTTTTAAAATATTCTATTATAAATTCATGATAGATATGATCATCTTACCGATAATTGCTGCTCCTGTATTTTTTTCTGAATGTTTGTATTTTGCATATCTTTTTTCTGAAATATCATTAACTGACGGAAATGAAACTGGTTTACGTAAATCCGTAGCCATCTGTGATGTGATTTTTCAGTTGTTACTATTCAGTATAGTAATCAAGCATAAGAGTAAAAAAAGACCAAAAAGGATACATTAAGTAATATTTCTTTTTTATGAATATAGCAATTTTAAAAATACTGAAGCAATTTTTTTCTTTTAAAATATAAATCTATTTTAAATCGAAATATTGTACCTTTAACTGTTTTAACTTTTGGACAACCAATCTGAAAATGACAGTCAGGTAGTGAACACAGACACCTATTCTGAGAATCTTTTCCATACAAAGGAAAGGGGCAAGATATATTGCATTGCAACCCAGTGAATCCATCATCACATGCTAAAACAATAAATACATGCAAGTATTAATATGATTTTACTTACTATTCACTAGGCTTAATACATTTATTTATGCATTAAAACTATTGTTTGACCTTTTTAATAAATAACCTATTATATTCGTACCATGATTTAATTATTGACGCCCGCTAGGTTTTACCAATTATTAGACACGGAAATAATGCTCAAATCTCTGTTTTGATGACTGTTTTAAACTTCCTTTTCAGAATTGAAATAAATATTTAATCTTTTTCAATGTTTTGAAGTATGTATAAACAAATATTCTCAAATACGCATGTTGATTAAAACTTTAACTATTGGAAAATGAAGATGAGATTTCAACAGATTAAACACACACACACACACCCTCACACACCCTCTCTCACACACACACACACACCCTCACACACACACACACACACACACACACACACACACACACACACACACACACACACACTTCTTTATACTGATTTTAATCTAAAGACAAAGTATGCCCAGTTAAAATTTTGTTAAAATCTGCGCGTGTACCTTGAGTGTTGTGTATTTTCAAATATATCGAAGTTGGGTAGTAGATTGATGAAATATTTGGCATACAAGTTTTAATAACATTATTTTTTTTTGTCCAACGCATTTGTCACGTATGCATGTAAATATATACATTGAGTTTAATTAGGTAACAAAACATTTTCATGATAAACACTCACATCGAACAGTACTTTAAAAAAATACATTTACATGTGCACTTTATGAAGAAAAAAAAACTTTTTTAAATATTACTTTGATAAATCCATTTAATGTAATGCCAATGTCCATTTTTCACAGTGCATTTTTCTTTAATTTCAGTTGTTCTTTGTACTTTATTCTTTCACAGACCTATTTTAGAAACAAATGTTGATTGAAAGAAATGATGTCGTTTTTTTGACTGTGCTGATCCATTTCAGATATCTTTCTTCCATTGTTACTCATGAAACCTGGCAAGAAAAAGGGAAATTGAATTTTAAAGATATATTAAGTAATGATACGATTCAATGAATGAAGCATTTTCAAAATCAAAGTTCTGTTAAATCACATATTTTCATGGGGTAATTTTTTCGTGGTTTGAGGAAAAATTGGGGGTTTCATTTCGTGCATGAAGAATTGTTTAATATTATTATACGTCAAAAAAAAACATTCCCCGGTGGATATGAATTCATGGGGTTCTTCATACTTCAAAATCAACGGAAAATAAACCTCCAAGAAAATTTATGATTTCAAACTTTATTATACTTTGTTCTTTTTATAACAAAGATTCAATTTCTCACTTGGCTCAATATTTCAAATCGACATATTGTACCTCGAGAAGTCGTCACATTGGAGCAACCATTCCTAAAATGACAGTCATGCTATGAACATAAATATCTGTACAGACAATCTTTTCCATACAAAGGAAAGGGACAAGGAATATTGCTTTGTAACCCCATAAATCCATCATCACAATCTAAAATTATGCAACTGTTTTGAATTTTTATAATTGTAAAAACATGTAAACAGATTCTTAGTTCTGATTAGTAACAAAGATTATATTATACCTGTGCACAAGTGGATTTTTGGGTCCCGTTTATATCAAAAACAGCATTCATTATTTTCACTGCAAGCAAAAAATATATCAAGTTCTGATATTTTTTAATATAATACTCCTAGCCAAATTAAGTCCTATGAGAAAAAAGGTATTAATTTGGTGCAATATTAAGATTTTTTAAAAAAAATTCTCAAGCTATCTATTTATCTACGCTTTTCTGAGCTACGATAACTCATGAAATTTGGGTGATATGTAATAGAAATAACTTGTCACTATTGTCTGCCAAGTTTAATTATCAGCACATCTAGTTCATTTATTTCAGAGCACATGAAACCTGAAATAAAGTAAGATGGGGATGTGCTTGTGCCTGATTATGTATAATAAGCCATTTCTCACCAACCTCAAAATGACCATATAAGCTCTTTTGGTTTAAGCAATTACACGTGCACTCATCTTTTAGTATGGTTAAATAATGTCTTAATTACTTTTCTTAACTGGAAAACTTAAATGTCGAATGCACTACACTAATAGGTACTGCACATTATTCATTGTAGAATGGTATGAAATATATGGAGATAACAAACAGTATTTAAGCTTAAAAGTCCATTAAACGATACAAAATAGGAGCAGAGCAAACACGGACCTCCAAACATCAGAGGTGGGATCAGGTACCATGGAGGAGTGAGCATCCACTGCCGACCAGTCACACAAGCCGTGTGCTCCTTGTCATGATCCGGAAATAACGGAAAAATCCGTAGACAATTCAGTGTGTAAATAATGGCCTAACAATTAGTATGAAAAACGTCAGTCAGCATTTGACCCAATGATAAATTGTATTTGCTGACAAGGTCATTGTATCAACCATATTACTTACAAAATGATGACTTTAAACGAGGCAGCTGATAATCTTGTTTCATCAACTTGTTTTTCAATAATTTACCTTGTTTTAGAAATTGTACATACGTACAGCATGCTCTTGCGTATCGAATCAACACCGTATGCAGGTGATGAAGGTATATTGCTGCATAAGTAAGGGAAGCTGACAATTGTAAAGTTAAAGTCATCACGTTTATCATAAAGCTTGGTTGGATAACCATTAACGTCTTTTTCAAGTATAATATCCAAACATGAAACAGATTTGTCAGATTCTGTGGTATCTTTTATATCAAGCTCACCGGGATATATCGTATCGACCTAAGAATGGAAATAGCTATTGTTAATTGACAATACGTCGTCGATATATCTAAATGTCGAGTTGAAGGCCACAGCAAGTGTTTTCTTTTCACGTACAAGATTTTGGATAAATTCTGCTTCATATAAATACAAAAAAAGGTCTGCTAATAACGGGGCACAATTGGTATCCATGGGAATTCCAATAGATTGTTGGAAGACCTCGTCTCCAAAAACCACATAATTAGATATTGTCAATCAGAAACTCAAGCATCTTTTTTAATGTCAACTTCAGAGTACTTGTGTGTACAATCAGAATGTTTTTTTTAACAAAATAATTTTGCAAATGACCAATGACAAGGTAAGTAAATTTACGAACTCCATTTTTATTGAAAAAGCAGCTGTCAATGATATCAAAAAGCCTGGACTTTAATTTATCGTGGGGAATGGTTGTGTTCAAAGTTGAAAAGTCGTAATTTTTTAAGCTGTTGATTTTCGGAAAACCTTGTGATTTCAAATTTCCAAAAGTTCCTTGGAATTTTTAAGTATCCACATCTGATTTACACCACTTCTCAAATATATTGTTGCACAGAACTCTTGAAGTTTCTCCTTCACTACTGTTAATATCTTAGTGAGGAGTAAAGAAAGAGGCTTTGTTGAACATTTACTGGAACCCGCTATGTATTTTTGTTTGTAAGGATTTCCATGAAGTTTCGGAATCCAATATAAAAATGGTAATTCAAATTCATTTTGGTTGTTTGGAATATTAAAAAAATATTCAAAACTGACATATGATTTCGAAGAATGTCTTCCTTAGAAAGGGAACTATGAGTATAAGTTGGATTACCACTTGTAGAATTAAATCCAAGTTCCTCTAAAATACATTTATTATAATGAGCCTTACATACAAAGACAATGTTGTTACTTGCTTTGTCAGAAGGGACCTGTACGTACTGATCATATAATTTATCTAATTCTTTTTCACTTCTGAATTATTGAATACATAAGGATAGATGGTTCTCATATTGCCCCTCAATCTCTTAATGCGCAATTTTAACATACATCTGATACATTTAATCCATTCTGACAAAGTGTCAATGTCTTCTTTTTCATGTCTGGCCCATCGCCTGGCGTAATCCCCTACAGAATCCATAATATTTATGAAATTCCAACGCCAGTTGAAGGATTGGGGTTCCCTATATTTAGGACCTTTTAAAATTAGTGATCTGAGGTCCTCATTATTAACTATATTTACGTCACCAGTAATTACGTGTCCAGCAGGACTATAGTTATAGGGTGAAGAAGAACATGAACACGATTGAGAATTATGTTTCAGATATTTGATATCCAGGCCCTGTAAAGTTTTCTTATAATTAAAAAGTTTGGAAGCAATAGTCGATGTATATTTGTAGGAAATACATGGTGTAGTCTTTAACTAGAAATATGGCGGAATACAAGACTGGACCCTTTTGTGATTAAGAATATTACTTATATTTACTGCGTCAATTCCTTTGTTGGCATATTGAAGTTAAAGAAAAAACGGATTGTTTTAGCTGCATTTTCTTCAGTAAAACGTGGGGGGTTAAATGGCCTATGATTTGCAATATCAATAATCACAGATCCAAGCCTATATTCTGGTGTCGAAGAATCAAAAAATGGACTTTCCTTGACCTTTTCAAGAAGACTACATAAGAAGATTTGCAGTTCAGATTTTCCCAAGTTTTGGTACAGAAGCTCTGTCCAGTAAGATTACTGGTGAAAGAAGTGTTAGTTATCAAAATGTCACAGGTTTTACAGTTTTTCGCAGAACATTTTGAAATAGAATACATGGGATTGGGAAAAGGAATCTTCAAATATATCTTTAATAGAAGCCTTACATTCTTCCAATTTTTTGTGTGAGCTTGCATAAGGCTTCCGTTGTACAACTTAAGCTGCTAGATTTGAGCTTTATCAGGGTTCCATTAAAAAAAAAATCAATATTTACCTTTTACAGTCCCGTCTATATGTAAAAACTCCCACCAAAATATATTCTACTATTAATACTCGTTTGATATTGAACAGGAATATCTGATTAACGAAGCACAACATTTTAGTATTATTCTACAGTATTTCGGATTAGAAGCTTTATTATATTCAATTCTTCCCGGAAATTATAAATATAATTCAGGATATATCTAATATGCCAAATATGAAATGAAACTGGGCAAGGCTATTTTTCGAAATAAATTTTACCGTAGAACATCAGCCATTTTGAGGAAACAATTCTCTTAATTTTTGAAGACGTAGAGCATATCACTTCTAACTGGTGTTCTGTTTCATATAGATTCAAATCAAGGGATTCAAAGTTAACTGTCATACATTACTTGTAAAATGATTAAGAGTTTATCCAGATCTTTCTTTTGTATTCTAGTGAAGCAGAATTCTTTAAAAAAAAAACTTCTGCATGAAAAAAAGAATTTTCTTTCTGTTGCCTCAAATTCGACATCAAGATATATCAAGACAATTTATTAAAGAACAATGTTTATTTTCAGTCATACAGTACTATATCCCACTGGGCTTGAAATGAAAGACAAAGCAGAGTCTGCAAATCTGTTAAAAGAAAACGTTATAAATGAACATTTTTAGCTCACCTGAGCCGAAGGCTCAAGTGAGCTTTTCTGATCACATTTTGTCTGTAGTCCGTCTGTCCGTCTGTCTGTCTGTCCGTCTGTCTGTCCGTCTGTCCGTCTGTAAACTTTTCACATTTTCGACTTCTTCTCAAGAACCATTGGGCCAATTTCAACCAAACTTGCCACAAAGTATCCTTGGGTAAAGAGGATTCAAGTTTGTACAAATGAAGGGCCACGCCCTCTTCCAAGGGGAGATAATTAAGAATTCGTGAAAAATTAATGGCATCATTAAAAAATCTTCTTCTCAAGAACCACTGTGCTTGAAATCATGAAACTTATGTGGAAGCATCCTCAGGTAGTGTAGATTCAAGTTTGTTCAAATCATGACCCCCGGGGGTAGGGTGGGGCCGCAATGGGCGATTTAAGTTTTACATAGGAAATATACAGGAAAAATCTTTAAAAATCTTCTTCTCAATAACAGCAAAGCCATAATTGGTCATATTTATATGGTAGCATCCTCAGATAGTGTACATTCAAGTTTGTTCAAATCATGACCCCCGGGGGTCGGGTGGGGCCACAATGGGCGGTCAAAGTTTTACATAGGAATATATAGGAAAAATCTTCAAAAATCTTCTTCTCAAGAACAGCAAAGCCATGATTGGTCATATTTACTTGGAAGCATCCTCAGGTAGTGTAGATTCAAGTTTGTTCAAATCATGACCCCCGGGGGTAGGGTGGGGCCACAATAGGCGATCAAAGTTTTACATAGGAATATAAAGGAAAAATCTTTAAAAATCTTCTTCTCAAGAACAGCAAAGCCATAATTGGTCATATTTACATGGAAGTATCCTCAGGTAGTGTAGATTCAAATTTGTTCAAATCATGACCCCCGGGGGTCGGGTGGGGCCACAATGGGCGATCAAAGTTTTGCATAGGAATATATAGGAAAAATCTTTAAAAATCTTCTCAAGAACAACAAAGCCATCATTGGTCATATCTATATGGTAGCATCCTTAGGTAGTGTAGATTCAAGTTTGTTCAAATCATGACCCCCGGGGGTCGGGTGGGACCACAATGGGCGATCAAAGTTTTACATAGGAATATATAGGAAAAATCTTTAAAAATCTTCTTCTCAAGAACAGCAAAGCCATGATTGGTCATATTTACATGGAAGCATCCTCAGATAGTGTACATTCAAATTTATTCAACTCATGACCCCTGGGGGTCGGGTGGCGCCACAATGGGCGATCAAAGATTTACATAGGAACACATAGTAAAAATCTTCTTCTCAAGAACAGCAAAGCCATGATTGGTCATATTTATATGGTAGCATCCTCAGATAGTGTACATTCAAATTTATTCAAATCATGACCCCCGGGGGTCGGGTGGGGCCACAATGGGCGATCAAAGTTTTACATAGGAACACATAGTAAAAATTCTTTTAAAAAAAAAACAATTTGTTAAGAATAGCAAAGCCATGATTGGTCATATTTATATGGTAGCATCCTCAGGAAGTGTACATACACATTTGTTCGAATCATGACCCCTGGGGGTCGGGTGGGGCCACAATGGGCGATCAAAGTTTTACATTGGAACACATAGTAAAAATCTTTAAAAAAAACTATTTGTTAAGAATAGCAAAGCCATGATTGGTCATATTTATATGGAAGCATTCTTAGATAGTGTACATTCAAGTCTGTTCAAACATGACCCCTGGGGGTCGGGTGGGGCCACAATGGGCGATCAAAGTTTTACATAGGAATACATAGGTTAAATCTTTTAAATCTTCTACTCAAGAACAGCAAAGCCATGATTGGTCATATTTAAATGGAAGCATCCTCAGATAATGTAGATTCAAATTTGTTCAATTCCTGACCCCCCCCCCTCCCCCCCAACCACTTTTATATTTAAACTTTTCAACCTTTCAAGATTGAAGTGATTTCTGCTTTTTCCTAGCCATAGTGCTCAGGTGAGCGATGTGGCCCCTGGGCCTCTTGTTATAAACGTGATGACCTCAACTTTTCTATCGTCAACCTCCTTTATTTATTTAGCACTAATATATTATAACATTATCAACTACATATATAAATAAGTTTTAGAAGTCAACATTTTGCAAATTTTATGGTCGATATCATGACCTTGTTTCGCATACATCTTCATATTTCATACAATCTACCTTTAATTCGAATGTTGACTGATCTTTCATACCAATAATCACACAGATTTGACTCCGGAATGTTCCGTTTACCTTAACATGACAAAGAGTACACGCGTACGGCGGTTGTGAATGGTCGACAGGGGTCATGCTCACTCCTCCATGTTATCCGATCTCACATCTGATATTTTATAGGTCCGTGTCTGCTTTGCTCACATTTTGAATCGTTTATTTGACTCTGAACATAATTACTGTTCGATATTTTCATAGTTCATTCCTAAGTTCATATACTTTAATATTTTTTTTACTCGTAAATGCAATTTGTTCACCTTGACAAGCAGTGCTATTGATGATTACCAACATATTTTCTCTTTCGTGATATAACAGTAACAATGGAGTATTCTGTACATCTGCATAAAGTTTGAAAGTTTCAAGGTATACTGTATATAGAGCCACTATCACAAAGGATTCCAAACATCCATCATGATCATACGTATTACGTTTACGTAAATGAAAGCATCACATTTTTAATCGCATAATAGATCTTCTGAACAATGTTTACTTCCAGAGCGTCATCTTCAAGACTTTTTATGCATGTAGTTTGTTACTGCACAAAATAATGTAATTTTAGATACCTCTTCATTTTAAAGAAAAATTACATCATTAGAATCCGTCTAGATACCTTGAACTACAGGAACATAAAAAAATGATAATTTGTGCTGTCTACTGCCTGTAAGAAAGTGCTCAAGGTGTGTTTTTATTTATGGTTATTTCCTCATTCCCACCTTCCTCAAGAATAAAACCTTCACATACGAGAAATAAGATAATTTGTTTTTGAGCAAAATCTTTTATTTTTATCATTCCTTATTGAAATAAAAAGTTCTGGAGCACATTTATTTGTTCAATGCAGGCATTTGATTCTATTTGTTTGTTTGTTGTTTTGAGGGGAGGGGGGGGGGGAGGTTGAAAATTAGCTCTAAACAAAGGAATCGGAAAAAAACATTTTGGCGTGATTCTCTCTTAGAAACAAACAAACAACAAGGAATGGTCGCTTGAGTTACAAAAGATCTGCATAAAACTTTAATACCTAACCCATCACATGAACATCTGTAATTTAAACCTTTAAAAAAATTACTCGACATGATTGATCATGTACAAGTTATTGAATGAGATTTAATTTGGATTGATAAACATAAAGATGTTTTCAATATACCTGCCCTTTGTTATTAAAATGACTGTGAGCATTAGAATAAAACTGTCTTTAAAACATGACTATCTATACTTATAAATTAATAAATTTTGCAAATAAACTACGAAACGGGTGCACCAGAGTTCTTACTTACTTCTCTAACAATACACTATATATACAAGATGATGTCCGTAAACTATATTTAGATTTCACTCGCATGGTAAGTATTTCACATTAAAAGTCTACTTTCATTTTCTATAAACAGCCATGAAATAGCAAAAAACGTGAGTAGGGTGGCGGTTCCGGTTGGCGGATCTAAGTTACTGGCAGTTTTTAATGAAACTTACAACAAGCAATCATTAATTTATTTCATAAAACGTCAACAATGAACTACTCAATCAAAACTTGATTTAAATGGAAAAAAAGAACTAAGTTTTTATAACCGATTAAAAGGGGAAATGTGCAAATTATCTTCGTCATTCTCCGATCTTAATATTGACGGAAGCTTCTAGAACATCATATAGCACCAAACCCGATGTTAAAAAGAAAAGAAAAAAGAAAAAAAAAAGCTGCATGAACATAAAAAAAGCTTTTGTGCGAATGGTCATTGAAATAATGGTAAATCATTGATAACACTATAAGCTGTGAACATATTTATGTATCGAAATATATTTACATATATGTAATAGGTTTTCCTAAAAAATTACTCGGTAAAATTTGTATAGATTCTGTACTGAGAGCATCGTGGAAACGAACCCGAAGTTCATTTTTAATTCGTAATAACCTTGCTAACACGAAAAGAAAAAAAAAAATAATGAATAAGGTATTCATTAATTAACATTTAAAGCTGTAAAATTTAGTGCTTAATCAATAAATTTCATTTTTTTTTTGTCTGAATACGGTCTTTTGTATTAAATACTCGGCTTATTCATAGGGTGTTTAAAGCTAATTTTTACACAGACCCTGTACTTGAGTCTTGGTTTATAAATATGTATGTACCTTATTGATATGTTAACAAAAAAATAAAGTACATTTTTTATATATCAATAAGGTACATACATATTTATAAAACAAGTGCCTGTAAATCCCCCCCCCCCAAAAAAAAAAAGGAAAATCAATTTATCAGTAAAATGTGCATATTCTCTGCTTTTATCCTTGACGGAAATGAAATAAGAGCATCTGAAGAACAATATCCATAACATAGTTAAACAGGTTTTACAATAAACGTCAGTTAATGAAATGGGGGTTGGGGTGGAGACGTGCAAATACTTTATGCGTGATTTTGAACAAAGTATTTCTTCCTGCTATAAGCCTGTAGGCTGTCAGTAGAAACTACCATTTATTTTCTGTCGGTAGTGGTATAAATTCAATATTCCCCGCGCTTGCGCGGGATTTCATCTAGTATCTTTTAAAAAAATGTTCTCATTGTACCGAAAGTAGTAAATGATTAATCATCATACATTTGGCATTACAAGTATGAACACGCGTTTAATGCAATTTGTAACAAAGAAAAGTATCGCTGTATTCTAGCTGAAAATATTTCTTCTTTTTTTTTGATTTTGTGTTAATAATTTGCGATTAAATTAGTGCGAGTTACATTCGACTTGTCACTCCATTACTCTATCAATCTAATTGCATTTCAATACGTAAATTATTTGTTATGATGACTTAATCATTTACGATTTTTTTGTTGTTGAATTATATGCATATGGTTTTACAATTACCAAGGGTGCTTAATTGTACATAATGCCGTTTTAACCTTTTAACTTAGAATAATAATGTGAAACGCCAAAGAGGTCAAAATCCAATACTGTTGGTTATCTTCACCCTGTACACATTTTCCTTCAAAAAATACATTTTAACGGGGTGGGAGTTAAATTCCAAAACACCCTGATTTTTCGGACGAAACTCGAAAATGTCAATTCGGAGGGGAAACATCATTTTCAACACTTTAAATTAATCTCAATGTTCTTTATCGTATTGAAACAAACTTAAGAATTCACCGAAGAATATACTGTACCCTCACCCACCCCTATATATACACGCACTCGCCCATCCATCCACTCACCATTTTAACCCAATTATAAGTCCTCAGTCTATTGTTATTTAGGAACACAGATATGAATAAATATTTGACTCGACACAATCTAGTAATGCTTGGATATCTATGAGATTTAAAATTCTCCTACCTTTTAAAAAAGATTTTTCAAACTTGTATTTAAATTTAAATAATATTTCTTTAATTAAGTCTACCCCAGCGGTCCAGGTCATAATAAAAAAAATATCCTTAAAAATGCTGAATATAAACATATCAATATGGTTGATTAGGATGTCTCTCCTAAGAAAGCCCATGTCACGTTCCTGTGGAAAGACGAATAATGATACTCGTCGAAAAATGACCCACGAGCCGTAGAAAAATGTAATCTTAAGTAGAAAAAAGAACCCTAGGGGTCAATTATGTGCAACCTATAAGAAACTGACCCCCGTTGAAAAATGCCCCCCCCCCTTCATTCTAACGAAGTGATACAGAGGTTTAATAAGATGAAAAGGTTTAGGTATCAATGTTTAATTTTCTTGCATTTTTCTGAAAAGGAGAAAAAGGGACAAAAATCTAAACCTGGGAAAATTGTATTTAATACGTCGGCGTATTGTATAGGGACCCCGTAATGGAGTTAGGGGGAATGATTTGAACAAACTTCAATCTACACTGAAGTTACTTCCATATTCTTTCACTAATCATGGCTTTAAAAGATTTTTCAAGATTATTTTTCTAAAGGTTTGATCAGTTATTCGGGCCTTTCCTTACCCACCAGTTGGGGTGGGGGGATGATTTGAACAAACTTGAATCGACACTTCCTGAGGATGCAACTGAATAAATATGATTGATCATGGGTTTGCTTTGACAAGATTTTAATTTTTTTTCCTATCCATTCTTATGTATAAATCTGATCGCCCATTGTGGCCCCACCCTACCCCCGGGGCTTATGATTGAAAAAACTGTAATCTAAACTACCTAAGGATGTTTCTGTATTAATAAAACTAATCATGGATTTGCTGTTCTTGAGAAGAAGATCTTTAAAGTTATTTTTTACACTCCAATGTAAAACTTTGATCATCTATTTTGGTCCCACCTTACATGTACCTCAGGGGTCATGATTTGAACAAACTGAATCCACACTACCTGAGATGATTTCAAATAAATAAAACTAATCACGGCTTTACTGTTCTTAATTAGTTTTTTTTTTTTTTTTTTTTTTTTTTTTTTTTTTTACATCGTTTGCATTCTCAATATATGTGACTCTGTGTGATGTCATATTTTCGTCACTTGAACGGCTCACCTATTTCCGATTCTGTCGGGAAAATTCGGGAAGTTAGGAATCTAAAACTCAATGCAAACGGGAAGTTTGCAAAGTTGGAGAAGGTATATATTAAATTAAAACTTTAGATTTTACAGTTATTTGCTTAAAAATTGAGCGAGTGGGCGGATTTTATTTATCAATTTATTTTTTAATATTATTGAATTGATTGACATAACTTTTTCTTTTATCGTCAAACCCCCTAACTCCTTTACGTTCGGGAAACTCCGTGCTGTTTGTAAACGAATGCGATTATGGCGACATTTCTGCATACTCGAAATCTGCAATGAAATGTCGATATATTATTATATAAATTATAATAGTCAAGTTCAAGAGTGCATCACAAACAAATATCAATTACATTTTATATATTGAATCGATCATATTTTGTTGAAATCATTAAGAACCTTTTCCTCCATGCGCTATTCCATTGATATCTCCGACATGTGCGTCAACATGCTCATTTTCACATGTCCGTCATTTTTATGTGTTTAATATGACATACCATGTTGAATACGGCTAGATATATTTTATTTCTTGTCTTCATTTGGCTTAATGCACTACACGTTGGCATCTTGTAGAGGGTTATTGATGTAATGTACACAGATGTGATGAACGTTGTATTTAGTCGTGTTATATATGTCTAGTAACTGCTTTTTTGTTCATATTAATAAAACAACGTTTAAGTGTATTACTATATGCAGAAAACAAGAAACAAATCAAAATAAAAAAAAATCCTAGATTAACTCGGGGCGTTTTCTGCTTATGGTGACGGAGTTTTGGTACTCGAGAATATATAAAAAGATAAAATTGAATTATTTGCTCAGTTAAAAAAGTAGTTAATTGATCTCTATAATGAAAATAAAGATTTAATTGTATACTATAGTACAAAAAAAAAAGCGCTAATTAACAAATTTTAAATTTCATATACCGATGAGTGACAAAGAAGGATGACGCAATAGCGACCTATATATAGCATACAGTTTACAAAATATATTCTATTAATAGAGATCGCATCTATCAAAATCGTGATTAAATGCATGTTTCTAGTGTAATTTTGAAAAAAAGAATAGAAAATAATGAAAACATTAGATCAAATAATTCATATTATATATAGGACCGCAGTAAATCATGTCACCTTTTGAAAAGCATAACATATAATCGCCCCCCTCCTTGCATCCGATAAAAACTCTCTCTCGATCGATCGATCGAATATACGTAAGAGGAATTTAAGAAATCTTCTTAAAACAATTATACATTTGTCAAATAAAAAAAGGATGCAATTCCACATAGTGTAGATTGAAGTTGATTAATGTTATCATCTATAATAAAATGACAGAGCAATTTCTTGGAAAAAATGAATCAGTGCCATTAAGCAGTGATTGATCTTTCTCGCACCAACGCCTACCGTGACACGGGGCCTCAGTTTTTAAGGCCTCATCCGCAGGACCCGCAAATTTCACTTCGAGGTGCCGATCGCTTTGCGAAGGAACACTTGCTACCTTTTTTTTTTTTTTTGTCGACTAAAGTCAGTCGAGGCTGTGATTCGAACACACCATCTTCCGATCACGGAGCGATCGCTTTACCAACTGAGCTGCGGTGACGACTGGTGGGAACAAACCAAATAAGTAATGAAATCTTATGGAATGCTCTTCTATATTTCTAGATATTTAGCAAGATTAATATTTGCAACATTAATAGGTTGCATTTAGAATTTCAAAATTCGCATCCCAGGTTCATAAGTCAGACCATGTTTCAGGGATTGAGGAGGCAGACTGTTTGCATGTACTGAATAAGTACATACCTATTTACAAATAATATATAAGTATGCTCGCTGATCAAGGGATTAGGGGTTCAACTAGTTTGGCCATATATTGAAATACACTACATTTCTGACATCTTTTCCCCATAGAAATCTGGTAAGAAAAACTCTTTACATTATTATACAAATCACTAAGCCCTTAATAACTAATACATTTTAGGTTCTTGGTCCATGGACCACACACAAGTTTGGGAAATAAAAAATGCATGACTCCTTCTTTTACAAAGAATATCTTGCTATTAAACTATTTGCTTGCTTACAAAAAATGGTGGCAGACAAATTGTGTATTCATGAACGATATCTTTAATTTGCAATAATTATTTATATCAGTTGTCTTCTTATATCAATATACAATGATATCCAGTGGAATTCAAGTTTCAAGTAGATACATATTGTCGCCGATAACATTATGTACAGAACGACGATATGTACCTTCACAAGGTACTGTGCAGAAATTTGCAACAATTCTGGACAAAACTTCGTTAAAAATTGAAGAAACCTTTAAATATTTCAGCATCTTTATATTAATTCATAGATAACTGGAAACAGTTTTACATTTCTCTGAACTTTTACTCTATAGTATTTATATAAATACATGTACAAATAAAATGTTGTTTTTTTTATGTTTGGTTTGTATACCTCAACTGTATAATTTACATTAATCGTTAAGTAATAGTGTTGTCTTCCAAAAACACTTGAAAACAATTTAATGCATACAATATACCAAGGACTCGCTTACATAAAAGAACAAAAGCAAGGATTATAGAGAAAAGTATTGCTAAAAAGATTTTAATATTCGCCGATCTTTCTCAGAAACACGAAGAAAGGCAACTCTGTGCACCTTACCAACCTTGAATGAAGAAAACAGTTATCCCCCAAACTCTGGCACAGGGAAAAATGTCAAAATCAATAGCCACATGTCCCTCAATGTGAATAATGTACGTTTTTTTTTCTCTGTCCCCATGAATAAGTAATGGTTTTGAAGAAAGCAACAAAACGGACACTTTTGAATTATATTTTGAAGACTCTCTCATATCCAAGAAGAAAATGAAATTTAGATATTAATACAAGTAAACTTTTAAATATTTCAGTATCTTAATATTAATTCATAGATAACTGGGAACATAACATTTAACTTTTTTTTTTCAGTTAATCAGAAAATGTACCCCTTCTAATTTTAGAATGCGTTTTGTGGAAATCACGTTCAAATATTAACAACGAGGTTAATATAAAGCTTTAATACGTTTGTTATATTAGATCAACAAGATTCTTTGTCTTTTTTTTTTTAATTTCCCCTGCACTTGTTAGCGTTTTAAGACTCGATATCCGATGCGTACGGTATCTAATTGTTTTAATGACCTATTTATTTTTAAACACCGCTTATATCCCAAGTGTTGTCGAGATAACCTACTCTCCCATGGAAAACACAACATACCACCCCCATTTAAAGGGCAAAAATGTTTTAAAAGTGCTCAATAAATCATGCACTCTGATGTTTTCTTTCAGTAACAAAGTGCAGTTGAGATGCGTCGACTTGACCTCATTTTTTTTTTTAATATTGCAGTTTGTTTCATAAATACTAAGAGTTTCTTTTTTCTCTAGTTAAATCTTTAACCTTAAATGTTGGTAGTTTGAATTATTGCAAGTGTCTTTCATTTTAGTGTTGCAAGTTCTCTAAACGCTTTCTAACTTTGTTTCGTAAATACAATGTAAGGCATTTTTGTTTTTTGTTTTTTTAATATCAAAATACTACAGGTAGTTATTCATATTGATGAGCACATGCAATTTAAATCATATTTAAAACAACAACATCAGAACATTTATATTACATTTATTACATATTTGCAAAGCTTTAGTTACGCACGTATTTTTTTTTCTTGTGGGGCTTCGACAAGTTTTCGGGATTTTGTTTTCTTTTCTCTCTTATATTCCTTGAAAATGTCTTATCTATTCGTACCATCTTTGAGATTTTATAAGACGTCGACTAATAATGTCTTCTTAATTCCCATTATTAAGAGTGGTCATGTGAGTATAATCCCAAACAATAATCCCAAAACATCTGTACATTCTATGATTCGAACCTGGTAAAACTATCAGATAAAGAAACACACAGTGTCAAGTATCTCTCCCTTGATATGTCAATCTTTTGCCTTTGTTAAAGGGAAAGTCATGATGAGGATCTAGCAGGCACTTTGATCCAACGTGGAAAGATTAGCTCTTGTCCTTTTCATTTTTTCCGCCATTAGAATTCTTCACGTGACGATAACTTGGACATGGTAAATCCTTAATGCAACAGTCAATAACAATATTGTTCTCATACAGAGAGGTTCTAAGCTATCTCCAGATGAACAACAGCTGTAAAAAAGACATTATAATTGAATTTTATGGTAATTATAATTTTTGACACGTTTGGCATATAAATGTTGGAACAACTATGATATCTATCTATCTATCTACATACATATATATCTATTTATCTTGTATGGAAAGCCATAGGGGACCCCCATGTCATGTTCTATATATTTCATTGAAAATCAATCCTGGCCGGTCAGGATGGTAATCATGACCATGTCAAGATTTCAAACATGACCAAGCCATGATTTTTATCATCTTGACCAAGTCAGGATTGATAACATGACCAACCTATCTTGGCCAAGTCAAGATTTATAAAATGGCCATGCTATCTTGGCCAAGTCAGGATTGATAACATGGCCATCCTATCTTGGCCGCAGTCATCATATAACATGGCCATGCTATCTTGGCCAAGTCAAGATTTATAACATGGCCATGCTATCTTGGCCAAGTCAGGATTGATAACATGGCCATCCTATCTTGGCCGGTCATCATATAACATGGCCATCCTATCTTGGCCAAGTCAAGATTTAAAACATGGCCATGCTATCTTGACCAAGTCAGGATTGATAACATGACCATCCTATCCTGGCCAAGTCAAGATAACATGACCAACCTATCTTGGCCGGGTCATGATTTAATCTTGACCAAGTCAGGATTGATAACATGGTCATCCTATCTTGGCCAGGTCATGATTCAATGTTGACCAAGTCAGGATTGACAACATATGACCATCCTATCTTGGTCAGCCAGGATTGCATTGCGCCAGGATATATTACTTCCAAACGCAGCCAAGATTTCTTCAAGCGTCAATCCTGGCCAAGTCAGGATGTATTTCTTCAAACGCAGGCAAGATTTCTTCAAGCGTCAATCCTGGCCTAGTCAGGATAACATTGCGCCAGGATGTATGACTTCCAAACGCAGTCATGATTTATTCAAGCGTCAATCCTGGCCAAGTCAGGATGTATTTCTTCAAACGCAGTCAAGATTGCATTGCGCCAGGATATGTGACTTCCAAACGCAGTCAAGATCGCTTTTAAGCGCTTCCCTAACAGCGAGAAACCGGTCGCGAGAAACCGCTAGACGTTCGCCTCAGCTGAGAATTATTAATGTAAATACAGGTAATTTTCTCCTGAATTTTAGTTTGCTGTTCTAAAAATGTATTTTACGTAGTGTTTCTTTTCAATAATTTGTATGAACAGCAACAATGAAACGCATTTTGTAGTTTTTATCGAGGAAATTCGAATTTGTCTCTTCATTTTAAACGTTTGTATACCAAATTTTAAAAGAAGGCTATTTAAGAACAGGAAGGAATATGGTATTTTATAGGTCATTAAGAATCAATATGTTACACAATACATTCATAAAAATCGATTACTCCCTAATCAAGACCTACTGCATTATATTTTGCATTGAAATGCATCTGACACATATATTATATAAATGTTACTTTTAGTATCAAGGATTTGAATCACGTCAATAATCTGACAGGAGTTTTTGTTTTACGTGTTTGAGAAAGATACTACCTGACTACAACTGACACAAGCTTAGAAACCATGCAGTTACAGAATAGAATAAAATTTATTTCCAAATTAAGGCCTCATGGGGCATATCATATAACAACTAAGGAATTAATTTCATAGCTACCCAAGTTATACTGTATAACCTGGGTTGGGGCAGTTTATGCATTATAAACGGCAAAGCTGTTCATAAAAAAAGAGTAAACTGCTCCAACTCAGATTATACCAGTATAACTTGGGTAGCTATTAAATTCATCCCTTATGATTTCATTGTCCATTATGAAGTATCGAAACTAAGTTAGATATAATACATGAAGTGAGCAACCCAGAATGGTCACTGTAAATCAAACGTTTAGAACTTTTGGATGTTTAATTCAGGGTTTGTCCAAATTTCTCAGCCACAGAGCTACTGCATTTTTGCAGCTACAGTACACCAAACATTTAATGTAATATGTAAGAATATGCAATAGTAAATCATATATATACATACATACATAATTATTTTTTTTAGGTATAGGCCATTAGATAGGCCCTGGATAGATAAATTTGGGTAAGTAAAGTTCAATTTCTGTTACTTCATTTGATCTGAGACAAACATTAAGGCCATCCTTAAAAAAATGCTTGTTTGGAATTGCAGCCTAGGAGTGTTCAGACTCAGGAGGGAGGGATTTTTTTCCCCTACAAATTGAGGTTAAGAATTTGATAAAAAAAAAAAATGAAAATTTCAATGAACATAGTTGATTTTGATTACTTTTTCTCATTCTTTTATTTTATTAATATTATTTGTGTTAAATTTGGAAATAAATATATTTAGGGTACTCAAATATCAATGTAATTAAAATTAGATGTTAGATCTGCTAATTTGTTAAAAGTAAAATTTCAGCGTCACACTTTGAGTTTTTTAAATAATCTTTTTAGAAAGATAATTTTATCAGTCTATTTCATAAGATTTCTCTTTGGAATTTTAACATGACGGACTTGTCCAGTTCAATTTGCAATCTCTGTCAATATCTCTTTCGAGGTATCATGTTCACTTAAACTGTATATCATTTCATTTATTTTTGATTCACCATTCATTTTTATGGAGATGCATACATGCTTGGCTAATCAACCCTTGTATGTTTTCACATCCAGCCTCTGAGCCTGGTGTGACATTTTGGCGGCTTTAATTTTGTTGAGGATCTACTAATTGCTATATCATAAATACAACGAAGAAAGGGTTTTATTGACCAGTGTTGTTCAAGTAATCTGGAGCTCAAACCCGATTTGAAAAAGCTATTTTGATGAACGAACTAACTCATAATAAATATTGTAAGATGATAAAACGGTTAAAAAAATATTTTCAATATTTTGCCAATTAATTTTTTCGAGCGGGGTTATTTCACTGAGGCGGATGGCAATTCCAAACAATAATTATTTTATTTTGGCCTAATTTGCATGACATTTCTATCTTTCATTATAACAAAATGATTTACAACGGCAAGGAACTTTCATGGAGCAAAATTGAGACACCTATATGTTCGTATTGAGGTACTTTACTTACTGATATGCCCCAGCCATTTATATGTGATTGTAAAAATCGATTCAATTCGGCCATCTTTAAAAAAATGTTTGTTTGCCCTTTCCCATGAGACTAACTTAAATGCCCCAACATTTTTTAACCTCCATAATACCTTTTTTTTTCATTTTATAAGCTTTCAGTTTCAGATCTCATTTAAACTATTTTATCATCATATTTGCGGTGTTTTTGAATAAAAATCCCCCCCCCCCACCTATCAACTCACTTTCTTAATCCTGAGAAGGGAAAGGACAAGCAAAGATTTTTTTTAAAATGGTGTTCATTTGCAGATAGTGTGTATTATATTATTGCCTTTGATATTACCATTTATGAGGATTTTAATTTTATTTAAATATTGCTTAAATTTACTTGTTTGTTCTTTCATTAAAGTAGTTTCAAAGCTTCCGAGCTCATGTTAAGATTTTCTTGTATTAGAATTATAGGTGGTGCCCTTTGTTGAGACCTTTACAAATTCATTATTTACTGTGTTTTAATGATTTTTAATCTGTATTTTCTGTTTATAATATTCCAAAGTAAGAGTCTCAAATCTGAAAGAAAAAGAAAGTAAATTGAAGAACTATGCAAAACTCTGTGATGAAATATTTCATTTATTTGAAACCTAAAGAATATAATTATTAACCAGACTTGATATTTATATATGTATATAATTGCTGACTTTATTCACATGTTTTTATGATTTCATCACAGAATGGCTAATCTAGGATTAAAAATAATTGATGCTTTTGAAAAGCAAGACTTATGTGATGTCAAGATTGAGTTAGCAGATGGCACCACCTTAGGAGCACATCGCACTGTTTTAATGTTAGGAAGCGACTGGTTCAAGACACGACTAAATCAGAATTGGGACCATGAAAATCCTATCAGGTGTACAGATTTTGCACCATTGCAAACAAGAGCTGTAATTGAGTTCTTGTACAGAAATGACATTGACTTGTCAATTGAAAATGTGTTTGAAGTTTTACAAGCTTCTGATTTTTACATAATTCCAGATTTAATTGATAAATGTGCAAATTTCCTTTGCAGTTGTATTTCAAATGAGAAAGTTTTGCTTGTTATCAATACTGCTCATGCCTTTAATTTAGATCATGTCCTGGAAAAGGCCTTGAGATACACAGATCACTGTTTTGAAAAGGTTTATCTGTCTAATATTGAAGCATTTTGCTCATTGGATGTAAACATTATTACAATGATGATAAAAAGGGATACCTTATCCATTCACGAGGAGAAGCTTTTTGATATTTTATGTAATTGGGTGTCATCTGAAAATAGGGATGTTCAAGCCACTTGGCAGATTTTAGTACCTTTTATTAGATTTGGCCGGATGTCTGCAGAATTTTTGATTGAGAAAGTTGTTTACAAAGATGTCATTGATAACAATTATGCTATGAAAGTAATGTCATATCTGACTTCTTTGCAGGTTCAAAGAAATTCACTTTCTGATGGAGCTCGTTCATCCCGAAAGTGCATTTCTTTGAACGATGTAGAAGTAGTCAGATTCTTTGAGCAAAGTCCAGAAAGTACTTGGACATCTGATTCCCTAAATGGTGATCGCATTTCATTTTCCGTCAATGTAGACATTGACTTGCGTGGTGTTATTTTATTTGGAAGGTTGAACACTTCTTTGTTTGTAGAAGTGACACTTTATGTAGAAAATGATTTCATCACAAGGGGTAAGATTAGACAAGATGTTTTAGATGTTAGCACATTTCCTTTCATTTTCCCTAATGTTTCACATTTACAGAAAGATACAATGTACACCATTGTTGTAAATATGTCAGGTGGAGATTGTTTTTTTGGCATAGATGGTTTACAAACTGTGCAGACTACAATTGGGATGAACAGGAGAGTAAAAGTCAAATTTTATAACACCCTTGTTAGCAATACAAACATTAGAAGAGGACAAATCAAAGGCCTTATTCTATGTTAAAAGGCAGAAAAGAGGTAAACTGAAGAGGTACTACAGCCAAATGTAATGATGATCTTCTCTGATAAAAACTTATTTTGTGTATCTTTAAGGACAGATGACATAAACAACCTGTTTTGTAATGAATGAAAGTAATAACCAAAGATATATGTTTACATATTAAGTAAAATGAATCCTTTTAGCTACATAAAAATTGTCAATTTTTCATTCAAAATTTTTCATCATTGAATTTCTTTTAAAGTTACTAGTATTTGATAATTTATAGAAAAAGAAATTGAAAATTATAGAAAAAACATTGTACTTGAAAGATATGATGCTAGTATATATGCATCATTGACAACCAGAATAAGTCAAAAAATAAATATATACCAATTAATGTATCCAGCTGTAGACTTACCAACCCATGTATCCAGCTGTAGACTTGAGTGAATTTTTCTGATCAACCATTGTCTGGCTGTCTAAGCTGTCGGTCAGTCTAGTTTTCTATACGCAGTGGTCTGTTTGTAAACTTCTCACATTTTCAACTTCTTCTCAAAAACCACTGGGCATATTTCAACTCAGCTTACCACATTCTTGGGTGAAAAGGTGAAGGGGATTACATTTTGTTCAACTGAAGGGTCACACCCTCTTTCAAGGGGAAATAGTTGTGAATTAGTGAAAATATGTTCTAGACATAATTGTAAATTCTGTAAAAGCCATGATAAGTAATATTGATATGGAAGCATCCTCCTGATTTTGTTCAAGTCAGGGCCCCTGGGATAGGGTGGGACCACAATGGGAGATCAATTAATATTATTTGAAAATATTTAGGTAAAAAGCTAATTCTTCTGAAGAAACGAAACCATGTCTTGTCATATTTATAATCATTAGCTCCTGTACAGTAAGTTAAGGTCATATGCAACGTACATGTATAATATTGTTTACAATGTAGCTTTCCCACTGGTAATTTGTCAAGATATTCTTAATTCAAATTCATTGTTCCATCATATCTCCTTAGACAAAAAATCTGCATACATTTCCAGTAGTTTTGAATAGATATGAAATAATGAAAATCCTTGTGTTTTTCAAAGAAATATGATCAAAAATATATATTTATCTGGTGTTTCCCAAAAGTTTGATTTAGAAGAGGTGTACAGCATTACCAGGCATCATAATATCACATGAAGGTCCTTCAATTTTTGAAAGTCTTAAATTATACAGGGAAAAATAAAATAAAGTTCAAAAATACGTTGCACGTGTCCTTATTAAAGTTTAAAGTTTGAGGCCACATTAGGTGCTAAAAGTTCTATGAAGGACTAATAATTATAAAAAGAAATATGTAAGATTTCCATCTATGAACAGAAAAAACCAATGTTAGCTGTGTTGATACACAAGTATTCTCAGGTGGTTTAAATTTAAGTTCAAATCAGGGCCCTGAGGGGGATGAGTTGAGGCTACAATAAGGAATGAGATTTTTTTACAAGGATGCATATAATTAGAGATTTTTTCAACACGTTCAAAGCAAGACCAAACCAATTCATATTAATAAATAAAACATTTCTAATTAAGTTATGTGAAATCAGTTTTAGGTTCAACTAGTAAGAATCGGTCTGCTGTTCAAAGATCAATTTAAAGAGCTTAAGCATTACTAAGGTGTCCTGTTTCTGTCTATGTAAACAATTTTTAAAAAAAGCTACTCATCGTACAAATGTAATTTAAATCTAAAAAGAAATGGAATACAAATAGGTGCACCAAGATACATCTTTTTTTTTATTATTATTATTTTTTGATTAATACAAACTGTGTTGTCTTAGTTACCGTATAGCTATTTTCTTTAGCAAGTACAAATTTTGGCGTTTTGTTTGCTCAAAGGTATGCCAATAATTTTGGAGGAACTATTATCATACATAAATTTCAATGATGGTGTAAAATAAAGAAAGTTTATCTTTGAGATGAGTTTTCAGTAATTTTAATCTACGTTTGATACCTATTCATACAAGAGTTTGAATAAAACTAATACCAGTTGAAAGATACATTTTTAAACAACATACAGATCAAAGTTAGCATCTTTTTGTTTAGTACTTACACAGAAGAGTGCAAATTTAGTGATTAAAATTTTAGCATTCTGATTCAAAACGGCTAAAATAAGCCAAAATTAACACCCCAATAAAAATTCTCCCTATATGGTTTTAAAAATGAAATGGATCTCTTTGAAATTTTGTCCATTTTTTATACCTCTTACAGTTTTGGTCTGATTTAAGTAAGACGTAGTATAAAGTAGACTACATAAAGATACTTAACTCTTTTGATCTGTTTTTGATGTTGACAAACAGGAATGCCAAGCTTACTAAAAAGAAATTTTATCAAATTTTAAAGAAATGCTACACCACCTGTACTTTGGGTCAGATTTCAATAATACTTAATATACACGTTGACTTGATAAATTTGTTTTGTTAGAAGTGCACAACGATAAGACTTCAGTCTTGTGAGAGACATTTGATTTATAAAATTAGAAGCTTTTGGGGTAAGGGCTGGGTTAAATTTTTACAGAATACATGTGTACAAGAAAAAAAAATGTTTTGCAGAACAGCAGAGCCATTTTGAATGCATTGAATTTGAAGTACCTTAGTGTTTTATGTATTCACCTTTGATTAAATCATACTTCCCTTAGGGGTATATTTTTTTCTCTACAAAATTGAGTGAAATTTTCATGAAATTAGATTTCGAAATTAGAACAAAATTGTGCTGTTCAAAAAAGACAGTCCACACTGACTCAGGTGAGCATTATAGCCCTTTGGCCTTCTGTTTGTTTGTAGCATCTGTCCTTAAATCTTACACAATATGTTTGAAGAGTATCTTTCATATGACAAAATATTTCATCCTGGGGTAAAAATATACCTATTTTTCTAAGGTGTGTATATTTAAGCTATACATGTAGCATTTATGTTTTGTGCTATGTAGCAAAAAAAGCAAAGTACTGTAAAGAAAATTGACATGTGTCAATGATATATGATATTTGATATAAGTTATAATAGTCAGTTATTGTTTACCTAACCAGTATCAAAAATGAAGTATTTGTCATCTTGGAAATGCATGTCATAGTCAAAATATTCTGACTAGTTTATGGAAAATTGTATCATAATTTGTTTACAAATCTCTGTAAAATGTTCCTTCATTTTTAGTTGAATATATTTTTATGTTTTTATGCTTTTCCATGAATATGGCCAAAACATATAGTGTTAATCATGTTCATCAGTCTTCATCTTCCGTACCTCCATCCTAACGTCCTTTTCTCACACATTACATTTAGCCAAGTTTCAAAAAAGCTTTTCAGAATATTTTTTCAAAAATTTATATGTTGATAGTCATATTGATGAAAGCTAATTAAGTACATTAAAATTTTTTGACCTTGACATTTTACTTTGACCTTGACTTCAATTTTCTTAAATTTGTGTTTAGCTTAATTTCAAAGAAACATTTTTAAGATATTTTTATCACACCTTATCTGCTGGTGTATACTGAAAGGAATTTTTCAAATCAATCAACATTTTATCACCTTGAGCTTTTTTCCGACCTTTTCATCACTTTTCTTAAATCTGTGTGAAGTTTCAAAGAATCTATTCCTTATACAATTATCAAACCTCGTATACTGATACATATTGATGAGAGCTATTGAAACGATTCAACATTTTTTTACCATTACCTTTTATTTGACCTTTGATGATACTTTCTTAAATAAGTGAGTATCTTATTTTCCAAGAAAGTTAAGAAATTTTTTTCAACCCTTACATGCTTTTACTACGGAAGCCGGTTGGTGCCAGGTAGAAAAAATATTTTATCTGGCGGCCGCCAGATAACTTTCTGGCGGCCGCCAAATAATTATCTGGCGGCCGCCACATAAATAACTGGCGGCCGCCAGAAACTTATCTGGCGGCCGCCAATTAATTTTCTGGCGGCCGCCAGATAAAAAGATCTGGCGGCCGCCAGATAACTTATCTGGCGGCCGCCAGAAAGTTATTTGGCGGCCGCCAGAAATTATCTGGCGGCTGCCAAATAATTATCTGGCGGCCGCCAGATAATTTCTGGCGGCCGCCAGATCTTTTTATCTGGCGGCCGCCAGAAAATTATATGGCGGCCGCCAGATAGGTTTCTGGCGGCCGCCAGTTATTTATCTGGCGGCCGCCAGATAATTTTTTGGCGGCCGCCAGAAACTTATCTGGCGGCCGCCAGATAAAATATTTTTCTACCTGGCACCTACCGGCTTCCGTATTTTACAGATTGATCAGAGCATCAGTATTTTTGATCTTGACTTTCTCTTTGACTTCACATTTGCTTTTATAGCTCTAAGGAACTATTTCGAATAATTTTCATGTTAGCTTATGCACTGATACATAAATCTGTGTCCAATTTTTTTTTTACCTTGACCTTCCCAATGAACGTTAACTTTACTATGTATTGAGTACTTAACTCAGTTTTGAAGAAAACTTTTGTGAACATTTTCGTCAAAGTCATACACTAATACAAATTTTCTGCAGCATTGCTTATGAACTCTTGCTGGGGCATTCATATCCTATGGACATATTTCTTGTTTTCTAAAGTGTCATTGTTCCAAGTACTGTACTACACATATTCAAAATACAATATTATATTTTATGTTAATATTTTCCCTGATATGATTGTTTTTGCACATGTTCCCATAATCTTGTTGTGTATCTCAAGGTCTTTTCCAGGTTTTAATAATTTTGCAATGTTACTACTGTCTGTTATCATACACTTGATATTGCAATTTGGTATGTAAGTTTGCTGCTTTCCAAAATTCTCAAAAGAAGGTTATCTTATGGAGTAAACTTTTTGTTAGCTATATTTACACTGCTTTTTAAACTAGTTTAATGATTGCAGTTCATTCAAAGTCTCAAAGCTTATTTCCCTACCGTTGAGAAATTTTGACCACCTCTTTTGAAATTATCTAGCATGTTTCTTTATTATATAATTCATTCACTCAAATCTCAATATGCATCTTTACTTTCAGTTTAAAGTAATGATAAAAACTGACATTTATGACAGAATCATCATATGCCCAATACAAAAAGGATTCACATTGCTTAATTTGTAGCAAACTGATAGATACCTACCACAATATCAACTGTATAATGAAAGAAAGTAGTAATTATACATGTAAATAAAGCTAGTTAATAATTACATGTACATTTAACCTACATATTGTTCTTTGATAAAAAAAAAATATCTGATATACATGTTTAGATTTCTGTGTTGCCAGCAGAGCAGAGGAACAATTAGGGATCACTTTAACCTGCATCTGTCTGTCTATTATAGTTGTAGACTGATTTCATATTTTGCCTAATATAGTATAGCACCATGGCTTTTGTAAAATACCTACTTCCTGAGTCCTGATATTGACCTTTGGCCTATCTTTTTAAAAGACTTCATAGTGTCATACAGTATATTTGTGACATTTAAGAGTATCTGAAGTATATTCTTTTGAGCATGTGCACTGTCATAATATATAAGATGAAAAATAACAGTGTTAAAAGTGCATTTGACCATGACCATTTGGCCTACTCTGTAAAGAAATACTCCAGATGGTTTAATTTTTTTTTTTGTTAATTTTGAAAGGCAATGTTATGATACAATAGCAACTGTGTCACATATTTATGAGCTTATGACACTTTACTTTGAAACTGCATGATATATAAACAGTTTCCACACAAACTTAAATTGTTAAATACATTTTGATTGGTATCCCACAATGGATAACTGTAGAATGAGAATTGCAGTAAAGACAGACTGAAATGGTATATGGAGGACTGTTGGAAACACCTATCGATTAAATGATAAATAGTTATTTCTAATAGCTCCAGCATTTGGGAGACATATTTCTATTAGGTTGTTAGATTCTGTTGCAGTTTTACTATCCATGGATTTTTTTTTTATTTTTTGTTTTCTTTGCAGGAACATGCATTGACTATATTGCTAGAATAGATGACCACTCTTATATTTATTTACATTTTGAATGATGCTAGACATGTAGAACAGGCGACACATGTTCCTTTTTGAACACTCTAGTTTACTATTTTGCCTGTTGTTAATATTGACTAATTGTTTTATTTCTTTGTATTGAAGATATTTGAATTGGAAACTTATGTAATTTTAACCATGGTTGTCCTAGGTGATAATTTTAAGATTTTGTAAAATACATGTATGTCTAAAGATGCTTTTATAATATCCTGGATTCTTGGTGTCCCCCTGTTCGGTAGGATTTAAGAATTACTCAATATCTTGTTTTAATATTACTTCTGAGTAAACATAAGTTTTGTAAGCTTG
Organism: Saccostrea echinata; assembly: GCF_033153115.1. NCBI lineage: Eukaryota > Metazoa > Mollusca > Bivalvia > Ostreida > Ostreidae > Saccostrea > Saccostrea echinata. Next base: position 1,841,751 of record NW_026889821.1, read on the forward strand.
AAAAATATGCTGAAATCCAGTAAATATGTTTAAAAAATTTGCATGAATAAAAAAGTTGAATCCATGCAGTAAAAAATTATTTTTTGTTCATAGAAAGAAAAGCACTATTTATTTGATTACTGGCTTAGATGTATATGAATTGCATTTTGATAATCCACGTCAGCCATAATCCAGTTCATACATGTATGTATATACAGTATATGCTTAATCATACAGTTCAGGGTCAAAGAACAAGAAAAATTTAAAGAAATTCATTTTCTCTGTATCAAGACTTTAGAGGGGGGATATGATATGGTACTTCATGTTAGTTACTAAGTATAACTAATACTGTCTATTATTCAATGTTTTTTTTTCTTTGATTCACTTGATATGTGGCAAGTAAGGTGGGATAGACAAGGTGACAAGTGCACATGACAAATCTTGGCTGTTTATAAGGTTTTTATATAAACTAAATTGTAAAGGTATTTAAGAATTTTTGAAAAGAATTTCCTCTCTTGCAATGTGATTCCTTCTTATTTTCTTTAACAAAAGGAACTTGTACTTACTTCCGTAATGTTTTATTTAAGGAAAGGAAAATTGTACTTCCCTATAATGCACATTATAATGTTGGGTTACACATGTTTAGAGCAGAAAAAGTCGCTGGTCTTCATTTTTTTACCGTATATTTCAAATATTACTTAGTGTGTTTCTAAAATATTCTTTTACTACTTCCACTACAAAACTGCACGTACAAGTCATGCACAAAGCAAATTGGACCGAATTATCTTGCCAATCTGGCGGTATAAATGGCGAAATTTTCAATGGTCTCAATTTCAGGCCCAGGACTGCCCAGGAGGGCTATAAAACAATGGTTTGAGGAAATGTTTTGTTGTGGTATTATTAAAAGAATATGATAAAAACATAGGGTTAGTAAAATTTGGAGATGACAGCCTAAATAAACAGAGAAGTAAATCAACATAAATTCTGTTGATAACTTTAATAATGAAAGATTTCATACATGCATTACCGGTACTTTTGGATCATTCCTCGTATTTTTGTTATTTCAGCATCATGTTTTGTATGGAGTGTGGGGAGGAATTGTTGGAGGGGGCCAAGTTTTGCCAAGCTTGTGGTGCCTCATTAAAAAAGAAATGTGTGTATAACATATGTAAAACTCTGTAGTTAAGGAGAGGAACTTAGTAAGTTATATATTACTTGTTTTTGATGTACGCAATAAAATATGTTTAAAACATAAAAACTAAGCTGAAGTGAGCTTTTCTGATCACCTGTTGTCCTTTGTCCGTCCATCCATCTGTAAACTTTTCAAATTTTCAACTTTTCTCAAGAACTACAGGGTCAATTTTAACCGAAGTTGGTACAAAGCATCTGTGGGTAAAGGGGGGTTTAATTTATTAAAATGAAGGGCCAAACCTCCTTACAAGGGGAGATAATTAAGAAAAGACAAAAATTGGGTAGGGTCATTAAAAAACCTTTTTCTCAAGAACCACCCGGCCAGAAAAGCTGAAACTTAAGTGGAAGCATTCTGGGGTAGTGTAGATTCTAATTTGTTCAAATCATGGTTCCAGGGGGAAGGGCGGGGCAACAATGGGGAAAATCTGGTGAACAGCAGGCCAGAGTTGCTCTGTTGAGCCTTGTGGCCCATGGGCCTCTTGTTCCCAATCTTGCTTAAAAATATGGTGATAGCAAGAAGGATTGTTGATTCATATTTAAAATTGTATACTCTTAATTATTTTTTTAAGGCAACACTTCAGACTCTGGACATCCTAATGTCAAATCAGAAGGTATAGAATGTACAGGTAAGTGAGGTAACTGCTAATAATATAAAGGTTATTAGAGATTCTGTCATTCAGGAGTGCCTGATACATAGAGAGAGTATTAAACTGCAAAAATTCTGTTGTCAGAGTCAGGAAGCAATGTCCAGTTGACCTCTGGGTCCAATAATGACAGTAAGTATTTATTTTTAATTGCTGTATAAATAGATATCATATAAAGAGGAGTCTCAACAGGTGTAACCAGTTGAAGGGATTCTTTATCCTCATATTTACGGTCCCACATTTGGGGTTTTCCAGAGGTCCATGTTTTATGCTCTATATCCACTATTAGTATTGTTTAAGCAATTAATAAAAGTGATAACTGTTCATTTTGTTCACTTATTCAATAAAAATGGTTATATCACCCTGTTCAGGAATATGATTAAATAATCAGAAACATTTGAACTACATGATTAACATGATTAAATCATTTATCTTTAAAATAGGAATGATGGCAAATATAGCTAAACTGAAAGCTAAATTCATGGAGAGTAAGATTAAAATGGAGGGAAAACGAGTTAAAAGAGGGAAGAAGGAACCAGAGACCTGTACAGGTCTGGAGGTAAGAGGAATTAAGCTTAATATTTATTTCTTAAAAAAAATTGCTAATTACCAGTGAGTTGACTGTTACTTATAGGTTTGTTACTGACTGTCTACAGACGTACATCTGTACTCCCCTTGACCCACCTCTCCAGCCTTCCTGAACCCCTAGTGCCATAGGCCTGTTAGATATACTGATCAAGATGATTTAATGGAACAGAACTTTTTTAATTCTGTGAATACTTAATTCTCCCAAATTAACATTTGAAGTAGCATTTCTTGTGAAATTTCACAAAGTCAAACATTTTACCTTCAAGTAATTTTGAACTTTGAGATGTCCAGGTTAAATAAAATAAAACAGTTTGGTTAAGACTTCCAATTGACTTCAACAAGTCCGTTGCATTCACCCCATCTGTATATTGTATTTTGAACTATCTTCTTGTGCATGGAGTTATAAACTGTAATTGAAAGTAACTTGTACTTGGTCTCATATAACAAATTATTCCTTATATAGACCTTAGAAGTACGGTTTGTGGACAAGGATGAAAGGAGGTTGCAAAGGATATTTCCTGAAGGTGCCACATCCTTAAATATAGAGGTCGAGGATATATCTACTTTGGATGACTGGATGCAGATGGTGGCTTCTATGTTTAAAACAGAGTTCACCATGCATCCAGTCATCCTGAAGGATGGCAGTTACCAGGAATTGCCCTCTGGCACCACGCTAGCCAACCTAAAAAAGGGATCAAAAGGCAAACATAAAAACCACGGTTTTTATGTAAAGGTGTATGCAAGTGAGTTGTATTGATATTATTAATAAATATTTTCATTACAAAAAAAGCAACTGCAATAGAGTAATAATTTGAATTGGTTTGAAAAGTTTTTTATAATTTAAGTGTTGAGGCCATTTTTAAAGAAATGTTTGCCTGCTCTCTCCTGACTCAGAAAAAAAAAAGTTGGGTAGGATGGTTGGAACAAATTTTTCTTATTCAAAAACACCTGCAAATGTGAAGATAAAATAGAAAGCAGTGAATAAAAAAATAAATGCTTCCTGGTGGTTAAAAAAAGTTTTTAGTCGGGCCGTTTTTAGTCAGTCAGTCAGGAAAGGCAAACAACCAATTTTTTAAAGATGGCCTGATATCCTTCTCAAATTGGAAATAAACTTAACATCAATAATGAATAATTCTTTCTATGAAAAAACTAAATTTCAGCCCGGAGACAGCTTATTAAAAACCTCATTAGAGTAAGAAACTTTGTTTAAAACTGATGGTTTTCAATTACTGTTAAAAAAATTCCTCTGATCAAATTCTGTCTGTTTTCTAATGAAATTATTTATTTACAAAGACCATAAACTATTTCAGAGAATAATGATTGTTTGTGGTTTGATATTTCTAATGAATTAATTTATTCACAAAGACCATAAACTGTTTAAGAAAATAATGATTGTTTGTGGTGCATGGACATTAACCTCGAGTATTTCTTCTAAATTGATGTCACTGTTTTCATTAAAAAATCATTTGATAAGACAATATACAGAATTCAGGAAACATTTTAGCCTAAGGCAAATGAATGGAGTGAAAGTGAAAATTGTCTAAATGGAATGCTGTGTATTCCAAAATTTTGCCTAAAATTATGTAAGCTTTGAGTCCCAGTGTTTGAAATGCTGTCCAATGCAAAATGTTGTCAAATCTGGCCACTTTATTGGAAGCAGCAATGTCCAATTAAAACAATTAAGGCTTATCATATATATTTTTGATTATGTTACAAGTGTTAAATCAATGTTTTACACAAACATAAACACTGTGTTTATCAGGTATATTTTGTTTGTTGTTTAACGTCCCTCTCAAGAATTTTTCACTCATATGGAGATGCCACCACTTGCTGGTGGAGAGCTACAAATTTTTCCTATACTGGGCACTCAGCTCCATGGAGCAGTGAGAGATCTTTTTCGTGCCAGCACCTACTGCGACACAGGACCTTGGTTTATAGGGTCTCATCCAAAGGAACAGTCTCCACGTCCCACAGTGGGATTTTTGTCATGTATACTTTATACATCTGATTGTGAAAACTCTTTTCCTTTAAACTATGACAGCTAATAATACAAGGTGTCATATTTAAATTAAATAGCCAAATTAGAAATGAAGTTCATGTGAGCATGTGGTGTATTGTTTCATTTTATCACAGATTACATTTTTAGGTCACCTGAGTTTATTCAAGTGACCTATTGCAATCTGTTTTCGTACGTCGTGCGTTAACATTTTGAACTTCTTTGAAACCACTGAACCAGTTTCAACCAATTTTGGCATAAAGCATCTATGAGTGAAGGAGAGTAAAAATTTTGAAATTCTTGGCCCCTGTCTCACTGGGGCCTGATGGGTGGGGCTAAAACCATCAAAATCAATGAAATCTTTAAAATTCTTTCTCTTTACTCCCAGACATTAAGCAGTGAAACTGTTGGCATGGTTGTAATAAGCATTAAGCCGTCTACCAAAGTTGTGAAATTCATGGCCCCAGGGTCAGGGGTTGTGGTGCTAGAGTGGGACTCTGTTGAATATATACTGAAAATGCATAGTTTCTTAAAAAATCTTCTCCTCTGCTCCTGGGTATTAAACCAATGAAGTATGTACATAGTTGTGATGAAGAAGGATGCCTCTTCCAAAATGTGAATTTCATGGCCCCTGTGTCTGGGGTTTTGATGTTAGGGTGGGGTTTAATTGATTATATAGTGACAATGCATTAATTCTTCGAAAATCTTCTCCTCTGCTCCTGGGTATTAAGCGAATGAACTATGTGCATAGTTATGATGAGCAAAGGTACTTCTTTTAAAATTGTGAATTTTATGGCTTCTGGGTCAGGGGTTCTAGTGTTAGGGTGGGGCTCTAATGATTATATAGTGAGAATGCATTAATTCTTTGAAAATCTGATCCTCTGTTTCTGGGTATTGAATCAATGAATTATGCACATAGCAATGATGAGGAAGGGTGTCTCTTTCAAATTTTGAATTCCATTGCCCCTGGGTCAGGGGTTCTGATGTTAGGACGGGGCTCTATATCTAATATAGTGAAAAAGCATTAATTCTTTGAGAATCTTATCCTCTGCTTCTGGGTATTAAACTTATAAACTATGTACAAAGTTATGATGAGGAAGGGTGTGTCTTCCATAATTGTATATTTCATGGCCCCTGTGTCATGGATTCTGGTGTTAGGGCAGGGCTCTAATGATTATATAATGAAAATGCATTAATTTTTTGAAAATTCTTTCTTCTGTTCCTGGGTGTTATCCCGATGATTCAAGTACATAGTTATGATGAGCAAGGGTGCTTCTTCCATAATTGTGAATTTTGAGGCCCCTGGGTTAGGGGTAACTAGGAGGGGGGGGCTCTAATGATTATATACTGGAAATGAATTAATGCTTTGAAATCTGCTCTTTGGAATTAATCAAACATTTATAATGAGCAAGGGTGCCTTTTCCAAAATTGTGAAATGTGTGGCCCTAGGGTCAGGGGTTCCTGTGGCATGGGGCACTACTGATTATATGGTGGAAATGCATTTTTCTATTTGTTCCTCTGCTTTGCCTCTTGGTATTAAGTAATCAAACTAAGCATGCTAAGTGTACTGTTATGATGAGCAATGATGCCTCTTTCAAAATGGTGAATTTCATGTCCTCTGATTCAAAACATGAACCAAATTCAATTATTGGAAAGTTGTTCCATGATACTCAGGTGACCTTTAAGATCCGTAGGCCTCTTGTATTTAGTTCACCTCAATGAAGTTGGGTGGAGCTTATGTAATACCCTTGGCATCCCAGGCTAAACATTTTGGAGCAGTTTTCTTTTCAAGTACTTCTGTGCCCAACATTATTCAGAGAAGCATGGAAGGTGCTTGTAGAGTTTTTCATTGTACCAGTTAAGGTTTCAGATGCTGCAACTTAGCTAATTTTCCACATGAGTAGCTATAAATAACTATAAGTAACTATGAGTAATTATAAGCTGGCTATATTGAGAAAACCTGCATTTATGATACACATACATCAAAGGATTCACGCTGACAGGCTTGCTTCGGATGCTGAATTTGATCTGCATTATTCAGATGAGTGACCTGTTTAATATTTATGAAGCAATGTCATTCTATAATGTCTATAAGCCCTTTGCTAACCAACTTTGCATTGAAGATAAATTTATTGATGCACACTACCAGAGTTGCTTCAGATGCTGGATTTGACATGCATTTTTCCAGATAAGTTACTATGTTAAAGTTTTTGGGGCAGGTCCAATACCAAGCAACTATTAAGACCCACTTGAACCAAACTTGCAAGGATTAACACCATCAGAATTGCTTCTAAATCAGATGTTGAATCTGACCTATATTTTCTTGCTGAATGACCAGAATAATTTTCTTAGAGCAGATCTTTAATACTTACCTGAACCAAACTTGAATGGATGATGCAGCTAGGGATTTCCCTTACTTAACATATGCTAAAAGACAATATTCATTGAGGTGAGCTCTGTAATCTCTGATTACTTATGTTTATTTCATTTAGGAGTGCTAATTCAGCATTTCTTCTTTTAAAGCTAAATTTTGGACTCATTGTCAATGCATGTTGTTTTACAAGTATTTCAGTTGTTTTGTTAAATAAAACTAATATTTCTTAGTATAACTTAAGTACTGTAAATACTTAGTGAAAGTGAAAATATACTTCCTTACAAGTTGTATTTTTGGAAAGTTAGAAAAACTGGTATAAAGCTCTTTGTCTGATTTATAAGGAAGTCTTTAATGTATTGTTATTATCTGGGTGACAAAATAAATTATATTTTAATTATTAATATAAAAATTTAAAAAATGAGAAATCATTGACAAAAAATTTGACATATTCTTCATATTTTACATGTAGGAAAGGATCATTTAATTAAGGTTACTGTAATTAATTATTTTTGATGAAAAGTATATTTGTTATTAAAATTAAAAAATCAAAAATTGATGACACAGCAAATCACTTAAATATGAGAAACATGTAAATGCAGTAAGATATTTATATGAAATTTGCAATAAAATTTATTTAAAAAAAGGTAGTACTAACTTAATTATATAATTTCAAATTCCCCAATAAAATCAGCTGGACAAAAATACAACCATTTTATAAGCTGACTTATGAGTATATGTGGTTATGTACCAAGGTAAGAGTTACCGGTATTAAAAGAATTATGCATTGAATGTTATTCCATCTTCTTCAATTGTCTTATGATTTCATATTAATATGCCAAATACATGTTTGTAGATGTATTAATCATTAAACCATACCATTTTTCTTTTTCCTTTCATTGATTTTGCATAATCAGAAGAATCAGTCCAGTGATATTGAAAAGACATCACAATTAGCAGTAAGTAAAGAAATGTTTCATACAAAATTTGATCGTGATAAACTATGTTGTATAGCTTATTTATTCAATTTTAAGATGATGTTACTGGCATTATGAAATTAATTAAGGTTGGCTGAATAACTTTACAAACTGCTCCAAATTTGCATTACTATATTTATTATTTTCTGCAAAATGTTTTAGTCCCAAGCTGGAAGATCAATAGAGTTGATAACTTTAAGTCTGATGTCTGTCTGTCAATTTTCACATTTCTGACATCTTCTCAAGAACCACTGGGCCAATGTAAACCAAGTCTGTAACCAAAAATCCTTTGCTGAATGTAATTCAAGTTTGTTGAAATGAAGGCCCTGACCTTCTTTCAAGGGGAGATAGGGAGATAACTAAGAATTTGTAAAAAAAAAAAAAAAAAAAAAAAAAAAAAACGGAAAAAATGACATCATTGTTGTAATCATGACCCCATGGGTAGAGTTGGCCCACAATAGATAAACAGATTTTTACATAGGAATATAAGGGAAAAAATTCTGCAGATGAAAAACAGCAATAGTGCCTAAGGTGAGCATTGTGGCCCATGGGCCTTGTTATCTTATTTTTAGTGTAAAACATGGTGTAATTCCCAGAATTTACCTGTAAATTTTTAAGAAAATTCCATCTTCCCTCCCAAATAATTGCAAATCCCAAAAAAATAGTAACCTGAATGTTCAGATTGGTAGCTCTCACAAGATTAGATACAATGAGGACAACATGATATCAATACCTTAATATCTATATGTTTTACGATTGGAAATTCTCATTTGTGTTCTTTTTACTTTAAAGGAGAAGACCGGCTTATCCAAAGAATCTCAAGTAAGTGAAATGAAAAAGAAATTAAAATATTTTTCATAATTTTACAGTTTTAATTGCAAAATTTAAATTATGTATCCATAAAAAGGTCACCTGAGTGACTCAGATGACTTATTGCTACCTGTTTTCATCTGTCATGGTGCATTGTGTGTTAACATTTGGATATTTTAATCTTCTTCTTTAAAACCACTGAATCAATTTCCACTGATGTTATCTACAGGTGAAGGGGTACAAATATTATGAATTCATGGTCCCATTCCCCTGGTGCTAAAGGGGTTGGACTAAAACTATCAAAGTTTGGGCAATCTTTAAAAATGTTCTTTAGTCCTGGACACTAAGCAGTAAAACTTTTGGTATGATTGGAGTTAGCATGGGGCCCTCTATCAAAATTATGAAATTCAGTTCCCCGGGGTTAAGGGTTCTGAAGTTAGGTTTGGGCCCTATTGATCTTATGAAGAAAGTGCATACATTCTTTAAAAGAACCTTTTTATCTTCCCTTGTATATTAAGAAGAAGAAATAAGTGCAGATACATGATTGTATATACTAAGCAAAGATGTCTCTACCAAAATTGTGAAATTCATGGTCCCTGATCGGAGTTCTAATCTTAGGGTGGGGATGTATTGACCAGATAATGTAAATGCATAAAATGTTTGAAAAATGTTTTCTCTTCTCCTGTCTTCTAATATACAGTATAGAGATGTACTGAACAAGGGTGTTTTATACAGATTAGGGAAATTCTGGACCACTGGGTCAAGAGTTCTGGTGCTAGAAAAAGATCTATTCATTCTGAAGGAGAATTTATATTTTCTAAGCATTATTCCCCTTAATTTGTTATTCACATAATAAGTAATTAACATATATAATGTATAATTGATTGGTCAATTTGATTAGCAGAATGAAAGAAGAATTTTAATGAAGAATACAAATTAAACTAACATTTAAATGCCAGGAAGACTTGAAAATAATAGATAAAAATAATTAGACAACGATACCTTATGTTTGTGCATAATATATTCTTCAATGACAAAGAAAGGCCAATGAGTGAGGGATTGTAAAGGGTCAAGCATTATTACATTGTATAATGATAGAGTGTATTAGTACTGGCAAGTAAATAGATATCCTTTATGACATTGCTGATTACTGGATTCGCTATTTTGTTGATCCCTGGTCATTTTATTTCTACTAATTTAGGGTAAGATATCTTCATCTCTAAGTTTATTTTATTTTATTTCATATTTTAGTAGATCCTTTACAGTGTCGTACTTAGGTGACCAGTAAGGCCCTTGGGCCTCTCGTTAAAATGTCAGTCTTAAGTTTCATACTTTCTAATCCTCTTTCTTTTTTCTAATTGGCATTCATACTTAGCATAAAGGATTCCTTGTAAAAAAAATTTCTTTTTTAATAATTACATTGCATTGCTTGATATTGGTGAAAGCAATTCATCTGTGATGTATTTGCGTTACCATGACATTCCTGTTGACCTTGACTCACTCTTCCTTATTTTCTTTTAAATTAATTTCAAAGACTCTGTTAATATTGATGTTTTCATCAAACTCTATACATTGAATCAAATTGGTGAGTGCAACTTAAGTTTGTCCTAGATTATAAATTATTTTGAGAATTATTTTTATCATACTTAATGTAAATGACCTTGAACTTTGAAAAATCACTTTTTTAAAATTTTATTATTCATCCATCTTATAAAATTACTCCATTCAAACACAGATTAATCTATGTGAGATTTTTTAACCATACCAACTAATATGTATGAGATGCTGCATAAAATTGCTACAATTAAAGAGGATGAATTTGAAAACATTGATAATTGACATGTATTTAGCTGTTCAGTAGGATGAATTATCAGCACATCTGATGTTACAGAAGACAAAAACAGTACAAAATATATCAGTCATATGGATAAAAAAGAAAAACTAATTTCCTTTTTTTATATCTTTTGTAATAAGACAGAAGAAATGGTACCGTCACATTTCTTTCCATGTTGCAATACATATACAAAAGTTATATTTGGTGGGGCTTTCCTATTGTGTTGACATATTTTAGGATTTGTTAATGATGTTACTGTATTTGAATTCAGTTTGCTTATTTCAGAAGGGTATACTAAGCTGTTTATATTTTTCATTTAAAGCCAAGTAAAATTCATTGCATCAGCGACAGTTCTGAGGATGACTTTGAAGACCCAGTAAGTTTTGTATTATACACTTGTCTACTGTCTGTGAGTAGGATAAATGTTTTTAAAAAACCCACAAAAGGACATATTCCATTCATGTTTGTATTGGAAAAATGTTTTGATTTATTACATTTTTATGCACATAGGATTTATGATGCACAAGAATGAAAAGAAATTATTTTTATAATAATTATAGAAAAAGAAGAAATCAGAGAAGTGTCCCCAGACGAGCACACCAGAATGTGGAACGCCTTGCAAAATGGTAAAATTTACTTTAATAGTTATTTTAAGAAGAGATTTTTCAAATTCCTATGAAAAAAATGGAGAAATCCTTGTCAGCATGTTGAATGTCCATCCTTTTCTCTGTCCATCTCAGTTCTTTGTTGCATTTGCACAAGAGAGTTATAAGCTGATAATCATAAGATGTGCAATGACTTTCCTGAGTTCACAAAGAATCTTGTAATGTTATGGATATTGAAGTTTGATACAGATCAAACTTCAAATTGTGCTTGCACTAACTAGTAGGATACCTATTTTCAGCTCATCTCTGAGCCAAAGGTTCGGGTGAATTCTTATCAAAATTTTTTTTTTGTCTGTCATCATTTTGATGATGGTGCTAGGGCTTTCATATTTCACTTGTGTATTCATCATGACAAGACCTTTTGATTTGTCAAATATTTTTGACCTTTACTTCAGAGTTTGACCCACTTTAAAAAAAATCTAATATTGGCCATAGCTTTTGAAGAGCTAGCACAAAGTCTTTTAAATTTCACAGGTGTATTCCTTGTGACAAGATATTCCTTTGGATATCAATAATTTTGAGCTTTACCTTGGAGCTTCACCTATTTTTAAAAAAAAACTTTAACCTTTGCCATATTTTTGAACAGTTGGTGATAGGGCTTTTGTATTTTGCAGGTGTATTTCTTATTACAAGGTCTTCCCCTGCATACCATTCATTTTGACCCACTGACTTTGACCTTGGAGTTTGACCCACTGTTAGCAAAATTTTTCTTTACCATAATTTTTGGATCTTTGATGCTTGGGTTTTCATATTTACCAGGTATATCCATTGACACATGTCCTTTCTTTGGGAAATAACATTTTTGATCTCTTGTCCTTGACCTTGGAGTTTGACTTGCATTTGGGAAGCTTTAACCTTTGCCATAAGCTGCCATATGTTTGCTTCAGTGTTTCACAAACACATCTTGTTTCTGTAAGGGTATCGTTTTGCTATTAGTGATGAAATTTGACTCTTTTGATATTGCTTTACTGGAAACTTATGTTTCTATAACATTTCTCTTTTAAATAGGAAGATGATGCTGAATTGCCTATATTGTCACGGTCAAAGGTAAAGAAGTTTTTTTTTCTTTATGAGTGTCGCGTTATAACCCAATATGTGCAGACAAATTTTATTGGTGGTTTATGTGATGAAATATAAACCATTTCTTTTTCAGAACATGTATTTTTTATTTCTTTTTTTTTCTTACAGAGGATAAAGAGAAAAATAAGCAGTCCAGGTCAATCCCCTGTAAGATCACAGAAAAAATGACAACGAACATGCATGTATTTTGCTATGTTTAAGAAAAGAAATTCATACACTGTTATCTTTTGCCAAAATGAAGCAACTGGTATAATGGGAATTCAAGTTTACTCAACAAGTATAGCATATTAAGTTTTCAATGAAGATGAACGATTTCTTATGAGTTGCCAGAAGTTATAAAGTAGATGTACTTGAAAAGCTTTTGCTGTTTCTTACATTCAAGTTTATTTGATTTGAGAACTTTCCTTGCATGATTGTAGTTGATAAAATTGTATGTAAGTACACTTGACAGTGGAAAAAGATTTGGATTTGTTAATTAATTATTTCACAGATTAAAAATGACAGTTTCGAGGAACTACCTGATTTAGCTGTTCCAGTGATGTCAGAGAAGGTATGTTTTTTTAACTTTTTAGATGTGTAATCTGAATTATTAATGCATATCCTACCATTTTTACAACCTGTATTTTTTTATCATTAAAGGATACAGATGGTAATGAAATTGCTGATTCAGAAAATGATAATGACAATGGGGTAATGATTTCTGAAATGTTGCAGTAAAAATTTTCATTAAGAGTGTTTTCTTTTTTACCACAGATTTCTTCATAGAAATTTCATGCATTTTTTGTATAACTGGAAATCAGAAAACAGAATTGGTTCATTTAAAGCATTACTCTTTAACTATTTTCTATATTCTGTCAGTACTCCTAAACATAGAAGAAAATGTAAATCTGAACATTCGGGTATGCCCTTTCTGGAATCCCCATTGTAGAATTTTGAGATTTTTTTCTTAAACTGTACAATATAGTTTTACTTATCATTTATAATTTGAGTAAAAGGTCTATGTTAATGTTTTTATGATTTGTACATCCCCATACTATATCATATAATAAGTATAAATGTATTTTGAGGTAGTTAAAATATCCTGACAGTGGATTTTCATGAAACTTGGCAAGTAGAATGAAAACTGTTCAGACTACACATGCCATAAAAGTAAGGTGTCTCTATTGTAGTTTTTACACCAAAAAAAGTCCAAATGGCTGTATGAAGATATGTCTATTGAATACTTCTAGCATTTTAAGGTTACTGAACCAAAGAAAAAATAATTGTCATTATATGTAAAAAGTACTAGGCAAAGTCTTGCCTAAGTCAAATTTGATTGCTCTAAACCCAATAAGAGTCATTGCTTTAATAAGATAGTAGCAATGTGAAAACAAGAAGTGTTTGTGAAACACTGATGCCCCCGGTATGGCAGCTTATGGCGAGGGTTGAAGTTTCACAAAATGCATGTCAGCTTCCAAAGTCATTGTCAAAAGGTCAAAAGTTATTGGTATCGAAGGGAAGGTCTTGTCACAAGGAATACAACTGTGAAATATGAAAGCCCTAGTGCTAACTGTTCAAAAGTTATGGCCCTAGTGCTAACTGTTCAAAAGTTCTGGCCAAGATTGAGGTTTGGTAATTTTTTTGTAAAAGTAGGTCAAACTCCAAGGTCAAGGTTAAGAGGTCAAATTTGGTGGTACCCAAAAAAAGGTCTTCTTACAAGGAATACACTTGTTAAATATGAAAGCTTTAGCTCCACCCACTGAAAAGTTATGGACGAGGTTAAAGTTTACAGACAAACAGACCAACAGACGGACGTACAGGGCAAAAACTATATACCCCTGAATCTTTGATTACAGGGGTAAAACTATATACCCAAAAAAATCCATTTTGGACAGTGACCAAGGCTAGTTAAATATCTGCTTTTCACCATTCTTCTGTCCATCTGCAGTTCATTTAAAAAGTATTTTTTTTAATTTTTATTTTCAATTACGTATTTTAAAACAGTAAATGCTGAAGTCATTATGTAATAACTCAATTTTTCATTGAATGCCAACATACAATTTGAACTGAATATATATCTCTTAACAGGAAGATGACTATATGAAAGACTTTACTGAGGTAAGTGTTTGTTCTTATTATTGATACTAATGTACATGATATATAGTCCGTAACTTTTCAGTGGCTGGTGCTTGCAAAGAAATATTTGTCTTCAAAGTTTATTCTCTTTTCATCTTGAAATTTGAATTTTAACTTAGAAGTTCTCTTGCCTTTGCATTATGATATCAAAGACCAGGGATTACCAAAATGATATATATATATATGCCTAGCAAATTCACTGTAAACATGGACTTTTGTTTGAACTTTCCATTCATTAAATCATATGGATTCTTGTAGTAGACACCATTTTATTTTGCATTTGTATATTTGATTTATCCAGATGATGCAGAAAAAGAGAGAAAGGCAGTTGGTAAGCATACATGGATTTGAGTTATTGCATAACATGTAATTTTTTATTGTGATTTCTGATTATGTTTTAAATTGATATCTTCTCAGTCATTAAAGTTATGATGGGGAAAATTTAATAAAGTAAAGACATACTTTCATTTTGCACTTAATATTGGTAAAAAAATATTTTTCATACCATATCATAGAAATAAGAATGGGTGTGATCAACTTCATAAGATTAATCAGAAGCTATATGTAAGAGTTGTATATACAAATACTAATGTTCTTAATGCCCTTGCTGTAAAATTGATTGGGCATGATATAAGTAATCCATGTTCAATCAAGGCTGTAAGGGTATTTCCCCTTTATTTTAATTAACTTATCAATATCAAACTGTAATGTTTAGCCCAGACTTGGAATGCCATCGTCTATAGGGCTATGTCACCAATGCATCAGTAACTCAGAAAACAAACATTATAATATACAAGTATGAAGGTTTTACCAGGGTTGTCTCAAAAAACAAAACAAGAGCTGTATGAAATAAATGGAATAACTATATAGGTATTTTTTTCCTTAATACTTAATATTACTCAATTAAATGGTTATATCTGTTGCCAAGCCTCTGGAATGTACATCATTTTAACCCATCAGACAAAGCAAGTACAAAATCACACAATATAGATATCCTCTATTTGATTTTTCCCTATTTCTACCCATTGCTTTTTCACATATCTTTTCAATGTGCATGTCATTTCATAAATGCATATCTATAGTTTTAATGTCTGTTATCCCATCAGAAGTCATACATCTGAGTAATGTATGCAGATAAATCCACTTTCAAAGTAGTCAAAATTTTGAAATAAATGAAAAATGAATTCAATATCAATCTAAATAAATTTAATTAATAGGTTTTTTTTTTTTTTGAAATGCAAAAATTTTACTATATAAACTTTGATATACAACATTTTGTGCACTCTTTGACTTCTGTCACTAAACACATACTCTCTCTCCGAAGGAGTGGTGGTATACTGTTGTACCCTTCTGTGTCTGTTTGTCTGTAACAAATTTGCTTTCTCAGCATTTACTATTTGCAGATTCTTGAAATTTTAGCACAATCTTTGTTTAGGCATGCCATATGGGGGGATTCATTTTTGAAGGATGTCAACTTCCTGCCCATCCCTGTATCTGTCCATACCAAATTCACATCAGATCGGGGGTATTACTAGTAGGCATTGGCTAACAGATTTCTTGTTAACATTATCCAGGAGCTTGTTCATTAAAAAAAACTAGTGTATTGCCTTGTCTTTTTCTGTTCTCAGCTAGCAGAGAGCACTGTGATTGACTTCCCTTCTGACAAAGAAGGTAAACAGGTGTCTGTTGTATACCAGGACCATGGGGGCCTGGGTTTTACCAGGCCATTTAAAACAAGTGATACAGTAAAGGTATGTTTCCTAGAAAGGGAAGATATTTAAATGAATATGTGAAATTTAGATTGCCTGAAACACTTACAAAGCTGAAGAAACAACTAAATAAATGTTCACTGTTTTATGATCTGGGGAACTAAGAGATTGCTGCAGATAATGATATGGAGTTATCTTTATACAAATACTATCAACCTTTTTGCTTCTGCTCTTATTATACCCCCGCAAAGGAAGTTTGTGGGGGGTATATAGGAATCACCTTGTCCGTCTGTCTGTCTGCAAATGTGTCCGGTCAATATCTTTCTTACAGAGGAACATTAGAATCTACTGCTTCACACAAAGATTGTTCATGACCTGAGGGTGTGTCATGACCTTCACCCAAGGTAATTTGGGCAAATTCAAGGTCACTAAAAGAAATAGTTCATAATTAGATCCGGTCTGTATCTTTCTTATGGAGAATAATGTTGGGATGTTGGAAGTTTCCACTTCACACAAAGATTGCTTATGGCCTAAGGGTGTGTCATGATCTTGACCTATAGTCACTGTAGAAATATGCTGGATAAATAATGCATCCATACTTTGCAATAGAGAAATACTTGAAAAATTGTTATTTATTTTTCCAATGTAATAAAAAAAAATGTTATTATAAGTATTGATGTTTTATTAGGCTGCGCCTTAGTTTCATTCATTAGAAAAATAAAATGAGCAATTACCAGTATATTTTCAATCTAAATGTTTTAACAAATTGTGAACACTTCTTAGATCCATCAAATAGTAGTATTAGGGAATTGGCACCTTCTCTGAAAAGCCCTGTAGGGGGTATTTGTCCATTTTGGACAGTTCTAGTTTAGGACAGATTTGAAAAAGATGTTTTTGCTCACATCTTAAGAGGGGCTTAATAAAATCATTATACCGGTACTCACTTACATGTTTAATATGATGTTGTTAGAATGTATCTTTTTTGGTTCACAATTTCAATATGCATTCATCATGGCTTCATTTTTTGCAACATGATTTGAAAAAAAAAAATTCTTAAGAATCTATTATAACAAACACAAACTGGAAACCCTATATGTCATCATAAACTATATTTGTTCATTGTATTATTTATTGTAGAATGTGTACAGTTGGATCATTAGTGAAGTCGATCCAGAGATCCTTCCCCCTGTGTTTCATTTCGAGTGCGCAGCACCTACAAAATGTAACAACAAAACATGTCCGCACATTTATGAACTAGCAGCTGATCACTTGGTCACTATTGATCATCTTCCAGACGTTTTATACCTGCGTGAAGGGGTTAGTATTTCATAAGAAATAAGAATTATATTAGTTTACACGCTATGAACTTTTCCGTATTGCAGATTAATTGTACACATATTAGAGGTGTGCATATTACTTGGATTTTAATTCTTGAGAAAAATGCCAGCTTTTCAACTTTTTTTTGGCATACAGGATACCCAGTTTGTCTGGATATATCCTCCTACAGTTAAAGACATGAACTATCTATAACCCTTGCAATCAAAGTTTTATGGGTTAAATAGAAATTACATTGTCCATCTCATTGTCTGTTTTTCATCCACGTATCTGTCCATCAGTCCCTGCAAAAGCTCATATTTGGTACAGGGATTGCTTATGACCTGAGGGTGTGTCATGACCTTGACCCAAGGTCATTCTGGCAAGTTCAAGATCCTTGGTATAAAAAGCGTAAAATTTATAACAGGTTATAATTTCATAGAGAAATACCAATTCTGTTCACACAAGGAAAACCCGGTTTGCTGTCACATTGACAGCTTTTCACTTCTTTTCACTTCCTTAAGTGAAAAGATCATAACTGTATTCAACCCTCTGGAAGTCCTTATTGTAAATTTTATGACTGTAATACTAAATACATGTGACATTATTTTGAATATTATTGGGGTGAGTGGGGGAGGGGCTGGCCCCACCAAGACGTCTTTTGCTGTAAATTTACCATGAATATTTTCATTAATTAATGAGAGGGTCTTTGCCTCCTCCCCCTTCATTTTTTGTAGTATGATGTATTGAATTCTTGGCCTTTGTATCACAGACTGTGGTAAAAGGTGATTTAGGTGGATTCAATAAAAAAAAAATCAGGGAATGATGGAAGGATGTAGATACAGATAGCTACTATAAAATCCTTAATAAATACTTGCACTTTTGAAGAGCATTGTAATTAGACTAAAATATCTAACCTTGATGAAATAGGTCTGTGCCACTTGTGCAATAAGGCTCAATGGATTTTTTCATTATAGCCAATAACTTAAGTATACTTGCTTGTATATACAAATATATGTATATCATACTTTAAGTACAGTGCCTATTGATAACCTTATGACTATATTGAATGGAAGAAGGAAAAAATACTTAGCAGTTCTATGTGTTTAGTATCTTTTTTAATTTTTGTACAGTGATATTTTTTTTTCTTTTTCAGTGTTTTGCAGTAAATGATACTTTCACAGGACTTGGGGATGTCCTGATTTAATCAGCACAGACTTTAGCGATAAACAGACATGAATAATTGGCAAACAGCTCCTTTTGTAGATTGACTTTTTCTTTCAGCTTGCCTGACCTGAAAACACAAGTGAGCTTTTCTGATCACTTGTTGTCCATCGTCCATGTGTTTGTAAACTTTTCACATTTTCAACTTTTAAAGAATCACTGGGCCAATTTTTACAAAAGTTCGTACAAAGCATCACATGTGAAGGGAATTCATAATTTAAGAAATGAAGGGCCAAGGCCCTATCCAGGGGGAGATAATCAAGGAAAGGCAAACATAGGGTGGAATCATTAAAAACCTTCTAAAGAACCACTGGGCCAGAAAAATTGAACTTTATTTGGTAGCTTCCTGAGGTAGTGTAGATTGTAAATTGATCAGATCATGATGCTGTGGGAGGGATGGAGTGGGGCCACAGTGGATACTACATAGGGAAAAAATTTTAAAACTCCTCCAATGAAGAACAACAAATGTATGATGAATCATATTAATGTGGAAGCATTCTCTGGAATTGTACATTCATTTCTCTACAAATTATTGTCCCTTTATACAGGGTGGGGCGACAAAAGATTATCAAAATTTTATACAGGAATACATGCTTATTTGGGGAAAAAAATCTGATGCAGATTGGCAGGGCTAAAATGACCCAGGGGAGCATTGTGAACCATGGGCTAATGTTTGGGTTAAATTTAATGTTTGTTGAATATCATGTGCAAGTATTATGTCTGATATGATATATCAACATGTGTAATATTTTTGGTTTCAATATCATAGATAGGTATCTTTCTAATATAATTACATGTGGAAGTGGTATGTCTGTTACTTATTTAGAATATCATTTCCTCAGACTTTTTTGTGTTTTTTGGTGAAAGCTCATTTTACATTGAGACATGATTTTATAGTATCTATTATTTGTAGAAAAATGTAAATCATTTTCATGAATTATAAAAACCATCCTTTCTGCACTGTATTTTTTATCAAAAATTAAAGTAGCATTTTGTGTGAAGAGTACTCATTTTCGTTGTGTAAGTGTTATCTTTATAAAATAAAAATGGGTCTTGCTTCTTGTGTTTTTAAGTGCTTCATTGGAAAATATGATAAAATAAATTATGATATCTGTAAATTCAGAGTTGTCCTTTCTTCCACCATTTAGTTTAAATCTTTTACCCTCTTATCAATCCAACTGCTACAATTATGTTTTCGAATAATATTAGTATACTGTGAAAAAAAAAATAAGTTAGTTTCATGTTTGTCCCCCCACAAAACATGTGCGAGGGAATGCAGTTACTGGTCTGTATATGCATCTTTACTGTGAAGATGACACACTATTCAAAACATATATGTACCATATGACTTGCCAGCCTTCAGTTTGATTACATGTAATAGGAGTTGGTGAGTTACTAGCAAAAAAGTCTAATAATTGCTGGAAAAATTAACAGTGAAAAGTTAATTGCAGCTATATATATTTACAACAAAAGTTTTTCAAAATTTAGTCTGTGGGAAGCAGACCATGTGGATGTAAAGAGTACATTGTTGTTTGACCTTTTAATCTGCTACTGAGATGCTTAGGATCTACCAAGGAAGAAAAATAATAAATAATTCTGGGGAACAAATCAAAAACAGTGATTTGGTCTTGTGCGGATCTAGAAAAGGGGGGGGGCGGATCCCTTTCCATGAGAATTTGAAAGTCTGGTAATGTTCTGAAGCCCGATTTTATTTGATAAAATTTTCTAACCCCCCCCCCCCCCCCCGAAAGGAATTGTCAATAAGAGCAATTAACTCTTTTACACTGGTTTAATATTATTCTTTGCATTCAAACAAGTTTTACTGGCCAAATTCCCATTGATATTGAATCAAATGGATGAAATGTAAACGGGAATTAGCCTTAGCGCATGTAGTTCTTACAATACTAAAACAATTACTGATTTAGGAACTTTGACGGGGAGGGTAGAGTAAATCGAAAGAATAAGCATGTCCTCTTAAAAATAAAACATTTATTCCCACATGTCCTTGCTGGCAAATAATTCAATAGCTGTTTTTGAAGGGGGGGGGGGGGTTCACATACGACAAAAGAACATACCTTTATCGGGTTTTGATAACATTCGTTGGTATGCGTATTTATACTAGAAATATTACTGAAAATTATAATAACATAACTTTTGCCTAGGGTAAAATATCTAGTAATATCTTTTAGTGGGTCTTTCTACCCTACGAAAGGTATCTGTAATTGTGATTTTTTTCTTTTATACGTCTCTTATTTAAATCATTTTAATGGATAATGTTAGATTTGTCAAAACATTGGTGGTGGTTGTTGTTGGCGTCCCCATGTAAATTGCCAACATATAATATACAGTAGTGTTCCCTTATTAATGGCGCCTGTGACCTTTTTTATTGTCTAGGGATTTCTGTTGGGTTGTGCCCCCCCCCCCCCCAACCCCAAGCAGGAATTGATTCCTTGCCTGAGGTCTACTGTTTTTACATTGAGTAAAATTAATGCATTGTGTTATGTTTTTTCATTAGTATTTCTGGTATAGATGCTTATATCAATAAATGTTACTCAGGATCCTACTTAAAGCCCCCCCAATTTTCTGACGTTATATAAGCCTTGAATCTCTCCCCCGTCAAAAAAGCTTTTGAATTATTTGCCTGCAAGGAAATGTGGAAATTAAATGTTTCGCATTTTAAGAAGAAATAATCCTTCTATCTATTTATTCCTTCCTCGCCTTCACCGTATAAAAATTTCTGAATCCGACAATTTTTGTTATCATTGTAATATTCCTGCTATCATAGTGTCCTTTACAAAAATTTTGATATTTCTATGCAAAATTTGTATATGACAAATTTTGCATAGAAATATCACAATTTTTGTAAAGGACAATATGATTTATTTCAGTATGCATACTTAAGATATAAAAAGATAACAAAACAGGCAATATCATACATGAACAGTGGCAGCTGGCATTAAGCAGTTGGCAGTAAGCAGCTGCAAGTTGGCAGTAAGCAGTTGGCTGTCGTAAATGGAATTCCATAGTTTTCAGTAACATTGATAAAATTATGAAATGTTTCTTTGTTAATTTTTATAGTCCATTATACATCAGTAAGAAGATTTCTGATAATGACATAGAAAAACTATTTTTACAAAATAATGTGAATAACGGAAAGGTTACGAATTATTGGTCATGTTGCCTACAACATTAAACTGTGAAGAAGCTGTTCAAAAAAGAAAACAATAATTAATAAATCCCCTGGACAGGATGGCTTAATATCATAATTCTATAAGGTTTTCTGGCATAATATAAAGAGCAGTTTCTTTTCTTCTCTACTGAAAGATATTGATATGTTGCCATTTTCGCAAAGAAATGCTGTGTATAAAAAGGGGGAAAAGAAACAGATATACATGTATATATATATATGTATATGTATATCAGTTAGTCTTGCAAACGTTGATTAGACACTACTTCCTCATGTTCTAGCCAATCGTGACTTCCCACAACTTTTTATTAAATAAGAAAATTGTGGGAAGCAAAATCCTTTGTAAAAAAAAATTATTAAATAAATAGAATACATGTAATTAGTAGTGAACAAAGTACATGTACGTATATGAAAGGAAGATACAAAGGGACAGCGCTAAATTATACTGGACATATTTGAAAATTTAAAAATACTGATGTTAATGGTATTTAAATCTTTCTCGATTTTGAGAAAGCTTTTGATTCTGTTGAATAATTTCATGTACAAAACTACAGAAAAAATTTTACTTGGGTGATAATTGTATCAAAATGGTGAAACCGTAATATATTTCACCAATTTCGAAATCTAAAAATAATGGTTGCATGTCAAATTCATGTGAAATATGGACTTTTATTTATTTTCGTACTCGAAATACTAGCAGTTTAGCTAAAAAAAAAAAAATAATGATAAAATAATCGGTTTATCTGTGATATTGTAACCCCCCCCCCCCCCAAAAAAAAAAATACATTCCAATAATTGCATTAATTTGGTGAAAAAACACTTATTCCCCCCCAAAAACAAGCTTAAGAAACAATACCCGAGTTTTGCAAAGTTACACGCCCAAAAAGGACAAATCAGAATGTTTGTTAACGGGAAATTTTATTGAAATCTGTTTAAATGAGAGATATATTTATAGTATAAATCATTAGGTGTATATACCGGTCATGATAAGGATATCTGTTATTGGTATGATATGAACTGCCTAGACAAATAAATTACAGAAACTTGAAATAATACTGAGTGTTTGGAGAAGACAAAACTTAAGATCTTCTGTATATGTACAATAATAGAAACACTAACATTATCTAAATTGGTATACGTGTACAATGATTTTATTTTGTCAAATCAAAAAAAGGGATTTCTTTAAAAAAGATATCAAAGTTAAAGTTTTTAAAAAATAGGCCAAACTCCGAGGTCCCGATCAAAGGTCAAAGTTGTTGGTATCCTAAGTAAGGTCTTGTCACAAAAATTGAATGTGTGAAGTATGAAAGCCCTAGAACCAACTGATCAAAAGAAATGGTCAAGGTTAAGGTTTTGCAAAAGTAGGTCAAACTCCAAGTCAAGGTCAATGGGCTATAATTGTTGGTATCTAAAGGAAGGTCTTGTCACAAGGATTACACATGTGAAGTATGAAAGCCCTAGCACCAACCGTACAAAAGTTATGGCCAAGGTTAAAGTTGGGAAAAATTTTGTAAAACTGGGTCAAACTCTCAGGTCAAATATGATGGTACCCCAAAAAAAGTGTTGTCACAAGGAATACACATGTAACATATGAAAGCCATAGCTCCAAACAATCAAAAGTTATGATCAATGTTAAAAGTTTTTGCAGACAAACAGAGAAACAGACAGACAGACGGACGGACAGGGCAAAAACTACATACCCCCGAATCTTCGATACGTTGGGATAACAAATTTCATGCAGTTGAAAACTTTTCTTCAATATGTATCAGCATATAAGGTTTGATAAAAATATCCTGAATAGATTCCTTAAATCTTAGCTTAACACATATTAAAGGAAACTGAGGTTGGGGTCAAAGGAAATGTCAAGATCAATATGTACCAGCATATGAAGTTTGTGTTTTTGTGAAACACTGAGGCCCCCGCATGGCAGCTAATGGCAAAGTCTAATGCAAGTCAATCTCTGAGATCAACATCAAGGGATCAAAAATGTTGTTACCATGCAAAAGAAGGGACTTGTCTCAGTGAATATACCTGTAAAATATGAAAGCCCAAACACCATCCGTTCAAAAGTTAAGGCCAAGGATTAAGTTTTTGAAAACTCAAAGGTCAAAAGGTCAAGATTACTAATATCCAGGAAAAGGTCTTGTCACATGAAATATATCTGTGAAATATGAAAACCCTAGTATTAACTGTTCACAAGGTAGTGCCAATGTCGGTAAAAGTTTTGTTTTCCAAAATGAGTCCAACTCTCAATACACATGTGAAATAAGGAAACCTTTGCTCTAACCAATCAAAACTTAAGGGCAAGCTTAAAGTTTTTGCGGACAAACAGACAGATGGACAGACAGGGCAAAAATTATAAACTCCCGATTCATTGATTACGGGGACATAAGAAGTGAGGTCAAGGTCAAATGAAAGGTGAAAGAAAAAATGTTAAGGAAGTTGAATATCTCTCTTCAATATATACAATGTAAGGTTTCATAAATGTCATATTACATCGTTATAGGCAAGGAAATTCAAGGATCCTTCAGATCTCAAGGAAATAAGTTCTTGAAAAATGTGATCAAGATCAATGAAAGGACAAGATAAAGAATCATGAAGAAGTGGAATAACTGTCATCAAACACTATATGCCACAGCCATTTTCATGGTGTGTCATAAAAATAAGACAGCATCATAACAAACTGATGCTTTAATCATCAATAAGGTGAACAATCCACAGAATTAGTTAGCGTTTTGAAATTTTAGGAATCACTGTCATTTGGAATGTTAAAAATGTGGACTTTTTAATACGACGTCGTAATTTGTTAAAATCTTATAAATCTAGTAAAGCTATAATTTCTCTAATTTATAATCCTCCTTACTGGCTATCAAATTTTGTTTATCTTCTTTCAAAAATATTGTAGTGGAAAAGTCCTTTTTCCCTGAAGCGCTGTCACCAGCTGATTATCTATCAAAAATCCAATAAATCCATGTAATGATTCTAGTATAACCTCTTGTCAAACATAAAATTGGGCTAACCTGTCCTATTTAATTCTTAGCTAGGTTAGCCACTCTGAAATGCAGCCCTGAACAGAACTCAATCTACAAGACTTTTAGTAATGAAACACAAGTTTATAAAATTAATACATTTATTCATTTCAATCAATAAATAAACAAGCAAAATGTATAACAACTTGACTGACGACTGCACTCATGCACATTTAACAAAAATTTTATATCAGCACAACAACCAGACTTAAAAACACAATAAAAGGGGAACAACTCAGGATCAAGTGGATAAGTCTCAATATTACAGTGATCACTTATATCATGTCAGATCATCTCAAAGATGGAGGCTATCATCAAGTTCATTTTCAACACAGACTATTCAAAATATAGTTTCTTTCATCACCTCTTACTTGACCCTTTCTATTATATTGGTACTTCATGTACCATCAACATGGTTCTGAGTGAATAAACTAAGCTGTATTGTTAAATGGTAAACTATTTTTATTATTTAAATAATTTCTTTTTTTAAGCTTTCAACTTCCAATATTGGCCTACTTAAGATTTATTAAATTGATTTTATAATTGTTTTCTGTCAGTGACCTTGAACTTGTCAGAATACCATGAGTCAAAAATAAGATCATTTAGTCATATATATATTGCTCCAATATCTCTTTCAGTGAAATATACATTGCTTTCGCTTCAAATACTGATGAAGGACGGTAATGACTGCAGATGACATCAAGCGGTTCCTGAATGTCTTTATCTAAATCATTTCTAAAACAGCACTGGCTCTTCAGAAACTTAAACTTTTCTTCATTCACATCGAGAGGATGAATGTAATTTTGACACTCTGGAATACCTGGAAAGAAGTAAAACAGAATAATGAAAACGTTTTTCGTTATAGAATACATTTAGATAAAGCTTGGCAATGCAGCATTAGCCTCGAAAGTTAAATAAGAATCATTCTAGTATTTGTGACCTCAGGCCTTATCTGGCACTGAGTCAGATATTCTAACATTCATTTACGCTAACAGTTTCCATCACTTATCCTGATATCAATGTCCACTGTACATTTTTAATCTAAGGATTATGTTTTACATTGTATCAAAATGAATGAATGAGACAGTGAAAATTTTATGATCCAACTGTTGTGTTTTCCCAAATCTGATTTATTATGATGTAAAACTTTCAGTCCTTTTCAGTAAATTTAATTTTTACAAAATTTTTCGCTGTTTAATTTAACCAATTTCTTAGGAATCAGTTGTGTTCAATTTAGGAAAGCTTTACTGTTTTCCAATTAGATAAACAGGGACAAACATTTGGCTAATATTGCTGTATTTATTAATTCCTGGTCATTCACTGATCTTTTTGATTTTAAAATGAATGTCTTTGTAAAATTTAAAGACTTTAATTCTTGTGTTTTAATCATATTACATTACCAAAATTAACTAACCTAACATTTCTGGAACATGGTAAAGGAGTTCTGGAATACCAGGAACAGTATCTCCCAACTTTTGGTTCCTGATGCGATGGTTATTCCATGCAAATTTAACTTCCTCCAATTCTGTCCTGATAATCTCCATGTAACAATACTGAACTAAGGCCCTGAAAATAAGCACGGCAATGTTAATCTCTTAACTTTAGGGTCCCCAAATGCTCTATTTTAAGTTGAAACTATCAATTTAAATTCCAAAATAGAACATTATGACACAAGTTACAATGCTCAAATTTATCAACTATAAAGATGAAATAGCGAGAGTCATGACCACATTTTTATTACAGATATAATCAATCATTGATTGTTGATATAGCCAAAAAAGACAACAACAACAAAATTATTGAAATATATATATATATAAAAATATATATAAAAATATATAACTAAAAGAACACGTACGTATGTAATTTATCCCCAATTGTGAAATGACCATCCTTTTCCAATTCCTGACAAAAAATATGAAAGGCAGAAATAAATGAAGAAACATACTAATGGGAAAAAAAGAGGTCTTAAAATCTGTCTGTGTATATCAATTTCATAAATTCCACTGTCGTTCAAAATTAATACAGTCAAAAGATCATACCTTTTACATTTCAATATGTAACATTATTGTATGGTGATTTTTCAAGTACATGTACTACTCTCTCGGAAAATATTTAAAACAAAATGTCTTGTTAAACACTGTTGCCCTTGTATGACAGTTCATTGCAAAGGTTAAAAGTTTCTCAAATGCAAGTTAAATTCCATTGTGAAGCCACTCTCAAAAAGTATTGAAAACAAGATTTGTTTGTAAAACACTGATGCCTTGTATGACAGCTCATTGGGGCATAAAAATTACCTTAAAGTGATGAATCCATCTATCGGTACACTTCCCTCTCAGAATTCCCCACCATCTTTCTATTCTCTACAATAACATGACTTATATGTCACTATTTACATATGATCACTTACTATATGAAATTTGTCTTTTAAGCAGAATTATCTTGGGTGCATCACTACTTAACTATAGCCATTATGGCTGGGACAATTTTTCAATGTATCGATAATACTGATTCTAGTGTGGATGATATGCATATCGATACATGTTAAAATTTTGAAATATCATTAACAAAAAATCTTTTTTTTTCTTTGTTTACATAACATTTTGGCTTTAATATATACAATCAGTATGCTATATAAATATATATATCTCATAAGAAAATTAATAACTAACACCATTCTTATGATATAAATTTGTTTTACAACAGATGTACAGCTCATTTGAATAATTTTTTCTAAAGGAAGAAATGTTCCTTCATTTCAATACAAAAAGCAGATTCGACCTATTCAACATATTGTGATACATAATGCATCGAGGATCAAATATCGTGATATGTATTGATATAGAAAATGTTTCTTCCCAGCCCTAAAAGGCAGAAATTATCTGTAGAAATGAAAACAACAACTTTGTTTCTATTCAAACCAAAATTAATGTTTCCATTCGAAAATTCAGTTTTCAGTACTGTAAGACATATTTAATGCCAGAAATTTAACCTGATTATGTGTCGATTTGCCATAAATGAAGGATTTCTTGCTAAAAGAATCTTCTTCATCCTCTCTCAAGAAGTTCTGCATGGCTGCTACAGTTCCATTCTCTGTTCCTATTTAGAATATACCATGTATTTTAAGTTTGCAGAAAAATATTTCTGTACGAGGATTCATTTCAATTGTCTTCTATTGTATTGTATAATTCAAATGTTTTGACCAATGTTGACCTTTTAGACCGAGAGACAAACCAAGTATCAGGAATATCAATATAAAATTATAGCTACTACTTGTTGGACTCATAACAATCCACAGAAACATATATGAAAAGTATTTGTAAATCATGATAAATTCTTTTTAATTCCACTTTTAATCTTTTTAATTTCACTTTTACATCAAATTTCTATCTTCAAAGGAAACAACATAAATAGTTTCTCATTCTAGTCTGGGAGAAGTTGGGGGTTGCAGGAAATTTTGATGCAGTTTGAAATAATGTGAGAGAAATGCATTTTCTTTGAAAAAATGTTAATGATTATTCTCAAAGCATCACTGATATCCAACAAAATGCTTATCATTATGCTATCAAGTTTCTTCAATTACATCCATTTAGACATGTTTGCCAGACTAAAATCAGCTTTCTTTTTTATCTCTTTCTCAAAGCAGCAACAATTTTTAGTCATACAAAAGCATACATAGTATGTATGCTTCCAATACAGTGTATTAAATATACAGTATTAGATGTGTGTATTAACAATAAAATGTTTATGACTGCATGGTTTAGAATTTATACACAAGATTTTAAATATCTAATACTAACCTGCATCACCCCTTATGATATGTGGGTATCCTGCAATAACAAATGTAAATGAACAAATTAATTTTAACGATCAACATTCATTAACAAATGTGAGTAGGTTGAGAGAAAATCTTTTCCTTGTGTCTTTCTTTACATAAAACTTGACAAGAAAACAGATGTGAATTTGATTCATTACCATTTACATGCTCTAATGTGTTCATGAAATATGAAGCTATTTTCTTGGGGTTTTTGTTACTGATCCCTGCTTCACACCAAAGCACGTATCGTGAAAAACTATGGAGAGAATAAATGAAAATATATCTAATTATGCACAGTAAAAAGTTGATACTTTAGAATCAGTCGTTTCATTTACATATATATGTTCTCATAACAAATACACAAAAACATTATATACATGTAATTTACCCATCTATGCAGCCACTGATTTGTATCCCAAATGGACTTAACTTGTCATATTGGTCTTAAAAAAAAAAGATGTTCTTAATGCACTAAATATTAAAATCGAACATAATAGGTGTCAGTATAGTTAGACTGCATGCTTAATCTTTTTATTGATGCTTGCATAGAAATTTGCAATATTTGATAAATAATCATTTTCCATCTTTTCAGTAGTCTCCTTGAATCTAAATCCCAGTAGGAGTCTTTACCTTATTCTGTGAAGAAAACTTTATCTAAGAGGGATTGCCTATTGCATTGACTTGTTTAATTAGTTAACATTTAAACTATTTGATAATTAGTCTTCTCAATCTATCTGGAATTACCAAGATATCATTGCAGTTTCAATAACCAAAAATGTTTACTTCAACTATCTTAAATGCCTAAAATTCTACTATACACTGCACCAACAAGCACATCAAAGTATATTAATTATCACATATAATTTTAAATATTAATTTCACATACCTATATGCCAAATCCAATTTGGACCTATAAATATAAAAAAGTATCATATCATTGCATCATCACTACCATTAAAATCACATATGCTGGATAAATATCATTAATGATAGTTCCATACCTTAATTTTAACTAAATTACTAAAGAATATTGGTCAAATTTCATACTGAATATATATACATTTGTATTTATATATAAGTATATTCCATTTACATGTACAACTTATAATTCAGATATATAGTCCTGTGAAAATTATATCTCCTTAGACAATAGTTCAAGTTTTATATCAAAATGGACACTGAATTTCATTAAAAAAATAAAATAATAAAAATAAAACCTTTACTGATGTACTGTCTTCTTTTCAGTTTATTGCCTTTCCTTGACGAAACTCCTTTGGGGTCCAATGCCTTCATTATATCTCTTACCAGTTTTCTGAAAGTCCCCAAATTTCCAAGTGGATAATTTTACAATTGTTTTTAAAAAAATTTGTACATAACATTACAACTTCCAATTGATTTATCATGGCATTTCTGTTTCTAAGGTAAAGTTTCTATATAATTTTATTATCTCCCCTTGGAACGTGAATTGGATCTCCATTTCATACAATAATTTCCATTCAACATATTCTTAGAGTTAACTAAGAAATGAAAATACTCATATATGCCAAGTCTAACGGAAATGCAGTAATTACTACAAATTCCCATTTTTCCTAGGGCACTGCATGAGAAATATGTTCTAGTTACACATTTCACAGCTCTAATTACCTGTTGGGGACATGTGGTAAAACCTTATTTGCTATTTCACTTCTACAGGTACTCAATAATTTTTTTCTCACTGTTGACAAATTTTGTATCATCAACAAACAACTGCAAGGTCCACAACCCCTCCCCAACTGTACCGTATGTACCTGCATTGTAAGCCTTCCCAAAAAACCCATTTGATTTATCCCTGACAAAATAGAAGCTGCATATAAAACTACTAGCATCCTTAACTTATATGACTACACTCTCATGTCAGAATATAAGTGATTTTCATTCAGAAAATTCAGAATCAAGCTATCATACTGGCCAATGGGTATCAAATAAGTTTTCTATTTAGAAAATACAGTATATTTGTGAAAATAAATATATACATATACATGTATACTGTAATACCTTCTAACAATGTGCCCATATATAACTCTTAGTCTAAAGGACATGTCAGATATGCTCCTGTCTGGTTTTAGATCCATTTCATGCTGAAATACATATAAAACTGTTAAAACAGAAATTTGAAAACAGTTTCATAATGATACATTATTACATTGTTTTCACCTTAAATTTCGTAAGTGTACTTTCAGACTAAATCTCAGGCAGGACTATCTTAATTGAACTTAACTGCCAAAGTTGTCCATGTTCTAACTCAGAAATATTTCAAAAATGATGAAGAGTAATATTCAATAAATAATCCAAACAGGGGACATTCAATTCAAATATCTAGTTCATTTCAACTACATCAATATCATACTGACGTAGGGAAAAATATATCATTTTGAGCCAATGCATATCATATTAGTATTATAGGCTTATACTGAAAATATTTTTTAATCAATTTGTTCCAAGTTTTATCACAGAATAGTTTATATTTTAACTATAAAACCCTTGCATGATGTACATATTAAGTGCAGAGTTAATATTTAAAGAGCAGACAGCAATATTCAATACATTTTTTTTTTGCCTTCCTTTCAACATTATAAATACATGTAATTACCACAAGATATCACAATAACCTGTATAGTTTGTAGAATATCATCAAAGCTGGTAAGTTTCTCAGGTCCTCTCCTGTTGTTCAAGTTTAACTTTGGAATAACTTTTCTCTTCAGATACTCTGTGCTGTAAAAAAAAAAATTGTCAGTTCTAAATGTACAAAATGGTTTCATTAGTTATAATTCAACCAATTTTCTCAATTTCATTCAAGTATTTCAAACTTCTACATTTTATCAAATGCAAACTTAAGGCAATGATTGGAAACAACCCATTAAACTTTCAAGGACTTTTCAACATGTTCACACATGGTATCAAAATGAAATTTCAAATATTTGCAAAACAGACATTAAATGCAAATATACAAGAACAAAAGAATTACCTGTATTGTTTATTATGTCTTGCATTCAATAAAACAGCTATTTCTTTATGTGGTAACCCAAGTTTATGGTAATGTTTAATTATTGACTTTAAATCTACAATAAAGTATACATACTAGTTGAATTTATTCACTCATAGTCATACCAAGATACTGGTACATTATATATAATATACATGTATATCTTTCATTGTACAAATTAGTCAGAGGTACATATATATATATATATATATATATTATGTACATTGTACCATAATTATGTATAAAAAAGGGTGGGAGGGGAAGGAGAAAAATCAAGAAAGACAGATAGGATAATGAACTTTCAGGATAAACATTATACATTTTTTGACTGGATTCGAGGGCAAAATGTGTTTTATTGGACACAAGAACCAAACTGTTTATCTGAGGTTGTTACACCGAAGCCAAACAGATTTATTTGATGGTTGACAAAACCTATTATGCCCAAGAACACAGTCAATAACTGTTTTGTTACACCTTTTTTTTTGACGTGCAATATTTTGTGCCGTATTCCGTGATGTAAACTGAGGTTAAAGTCTGTCAATTCTGTCATTATCAACACCAACAAATGCAAATGAGATTCAGCTTATCCCGCCCATTGTGTGATTTTTGCAGTCCAACATCTCATTGACAGGTCCAATATCTCACTCAGGGGTCAAACATCAATTTTTTATGACCCCTCAGTAAAACATCATAAATGTTAAGATTTTTTTCCGTATAGATTTGTATAGGAACAAATTTTTAAAAGTAAAACAATATACATTTATTGACTAGGTTTGAATATCAAAAAGACTGAGGATTAAATTTAAAGCTTTACCTTCATCCATTACCAATTTTCTTTCTAATCTGTTGATGAATTGACAATTCTTAGATGACACACTGAAAAATTATGAAAATGCAGTTGAGTAAATCTGATGCATGTTCATAAAATCTCAAAAATTAAGTTGATGTACAGGGATTTCTTTATCCTAAACAGGCCATTATATCCTATTTCATCAACTGGACATCTGGGAACAAAATGGAGCATAATTTAGGCTATATAACTTTATTTCTCTGGTTCTCAGGCCCATTTTCTCTAAAACAGATGCAGGAGGGAGTCTTTTTTAACATTTTATTGGCGATGAAGTAGACGATGGAGGTATTTTTTTTAACCTAATTTTCTAAAAAATAATATTAAAAATTTTTTGATCATAGATATACTTTCCATGGCTGATCAATAGGTGTGCATTATCCATACCTTATCAAATTGTGTGAACATTGTAGGCATTAAATTCAAATGTATTTTTAAACAAAGTAGCCAAGTCTCTTTGAAAATGGCTACCTGAAGTGTTATTTGAGTACTAAACTATGAGAAAATGAGGGAGGAACTTTTATTCCAGATTGGTCTCCGCATTACCAACTATTTAAAATAAGATAAAATTTGGAATGTGCCTACCTCAAATTGAATCTGCGTGGGCCTCAGAACTGTAGTTTCAATTTTATTTAGCCTAATAGTGAGCGCAGTGAGCAGCGCAAAGCACTGCTCATCACTGCAAGCTCTAACAACGCCTGTGCGAGTAGGCAATTCAGACTACTGCACATTTATTCAATAGAATTTTTGGACACAGTAACTCTAAACCAACAATAAAATGCTTTTTGTTCTCGCAGCTTACTTCATTCTCACAGTAACAAGAACTAAAAATTACAAAAAATAAACTCACCTTAATTCAATACAGTAATAGACATTGCTTACAGATAGTAGATTAAACGTTCTTTGTTAAAATTTTGCACTTTTAAAACTTCATTTATGGAAATGCAGTAACATACGATGTCATGTGCCGTCACATGCTAGACTTTCCAAATGTCTCGTGAAGTTTCAAGAGGTGGATCTTAAAATTAAGTGAACAATGCACTCGCCCCAATGGTCGCACCTTCAACATATCAAAACTCTGTCTCTTACACATCCTACCATCTTTTAGTAACCAGGGATCTATGTGCTTAAACTACAAACCACTGATTTAACTTATTTTCTACTCATAATGTTACCTTCACCATGTTGAATAAATTTTAATGTATAATATACTTTTTAAACAATATTACATAAAAGCAGTCCTGAATTTACAGAATTTCAAAATTATCTTACGCAACTTTAAAATGATGTTACAACATTGCATGGGTTTGGGAACATTTATAAATGACATCATTTAATCTGATGTAACTAGGTTACTATTAGGATTTAAACGACCAAACTTTGAAATATTATTCATCAGGGCAGTGCCATTAATTTCAAGGGAAAAACTCATTTTCCATTAAAATGTCCTTAAGACCCCTTTTCCCAGAGAGCGGTCCATATATATAAAAAATGATAATATGATTAGTTTAATAACCTTATACACAATACTTTTTTTTCAACAACAAGTTGTTTCTCCGAGTTACATGGTATCTATAGTCATCATATCATTATATTACTATACAAACTTAACAATGAGCTAATTAGTTACATGTAAATTGTACTTATGTGTTCTATGTGTATTGATATGTACTCATAAATAATTTAAATTTGGTTGTAACACGTCATTTGATTGGATAAAAAATTGTCTATATTGTATAACCTGCATTTCTCGCATCAAAAACGTCTCAATCCGCTTGACGTTACATTTACAATTTGCTCAATTTGAAAGCATTTTTGAAAGATAATTTAACTTAGTTTCGATACTTCATAATGGACAATGAAATCATAAGGGATGAATTTAATAGCTACCCAAGTTATACTGGTATAATCTGAGTTGGAGCAGTTTACTCTTTTTTTATGAACAGCTTTGCCGTTTATAATGCATAAACTGCCCCAACCCAGGTTATACAGTATAACTTGGGTAGCTATGAAATTAATTCCTTAGTTGTTATATGATATGCCCCATGAGGCCTTAATTTGGAAATAAATTTTATTCTATTCTGTAACTGCATGGTTTCTAAGCTTGTGTCAGTTGTAGTCAGGTAGTATCTTTCTCAAACACGTAAAACAAAAACTCCTGTCAGATTATTGACGTGATTCAAATCCTTGATACTAAAAGTAACATTTATATAATATATGTGTCAGATGCATTTCAATGCAAAATATAATGCAGTAGGTCTTGATTAGGGAGTAATCGATTTTTATGAATGTATTGTGTAACATATTGATTCTTAATGACCTATAAAATACCATATTCCTTCCTGTTCTTAAATAGCCTTCTTTTAAAATTTGGTATACAAACGTTTAAAATGAAGAGACAAATTCGAATTTCCTCGATAAAAACTACAAAATGCGTTTCATTGTTGCTGTTCATACAAATTATTGAAAAGAAACACTACGTAAAATACATTTTTAGAACAGCAAACTAAAATTCAGGAGAAAATTACCTGTATTTACATTAATAATTCTCAGCTGAGGCGAACGTCTAGCGGTTTCTCGCGACCGGTTTCTCGCTGTTAGGGAAGCGCTTAAAAGCGATCTTGACTGCGTTTGGAAGTCACATATCCTGGCGCAATGCAATCTTGACTGCGTTTGAAGAAATACATCCTGACTTGGCCAGGATTGACGCTTGAATAAATCATGACTGCGTTTGGAAGTCATACATCCTGGCGCAATGTTATCCTGACTAGGCCAGGATTGACGCTTGAAGAAATCTTGCCTGCGTTTGAAGAAATACATCCTGACTTGGCCAGGATTGACGCTTGAAGAAATCTTGGCTGCGTTTGGAAGTAATATATCCTGGCGCAATGCAATCCTGGCTGACCAAGATAGGATGGTCATATGTTGTCAATCCTGACTTGGTCAACATTGAATCATGACCTGGCCAAGATAGGATGACCATGTTATCAATCCTGACTTGGTCAAGATTAAATCATGACCCGGCCAAGATAGGTTGGTCATGTTATCTTGACTTGGCCAGGATAGGATGGTCATGTTATCAATCCTGACTTGGTCAAGATAGCATGGCCATGTTTTAAATCTTGACTTGGCCAAGATAGGATGGCCATGTTATATGATGACCGGCCAAGATAGGATGGCCATGTTATCAATCCTGACTTGGCCAAGATAGCATGGCCATGTTATAAATCTTGACTTGGCCAAGATAGCATGGCCATGTTATATGATGACTGCGGCCAAGATAGGATGGCCATGTTATCAATCCTGACTTGGCCAAGATAGCATGGCCATTTTATAAATCTTGACTTGGCCAAGATAGGTTGGTCATGTTATCAATCCTGACTTGGTCAAGATGATAAAAATCATGGCTTGGTCATGTTTGAAATCTTGACATGGTCATGATTACCATCCTGACCGGCCAGGATTGATTTTCAATGAAATATATAGAACATGACATGGGGGTCCCCTATGGCTTTCCATAAAGTCAAGATTTATAACATGGCCATGCTAGCTTGACCAAGTCAGGATTGATAACATGACCATCCTATCCTGGCCAAGTCAAGATAACATGACCACCCTATCTTGACCAGGTCATGATTTAATCTTGACCAAGTCAGGATTGATAACATGGTCATCCTATCTTGGCCGGGTCATGATTCAATGTTGACCAAGTCAGGATTGACAACATATGCCCATCCTATCTTGGTCGGCCAGGATTGCATTGCGCCAGGATATATTACTTCCAAACGCAGCCAAGATTTCTTCAAGCGTCAATCCTGGCCAAGTCAGGATGTATTTCTTCAAACGCAGCCAAGATTTCTTCAAGCGTCAATCCTGGCCTAGTCAGGATAACATTGCGCCAGGATATATGACTTCCAAACGCAGTCATGATTTATTCAAGCGTCAATCCTGGCCAAGTCAGGATGTATTTCTTCAAACGCAGTCAAGATTGCATTGCGCCAGGATATGTGACTTCCAAACGCAGTCATGATTCGCTTTAGTATGGTAATATGTAAGCGCTTCCCTAACACCGAAAAACCGCTAAAATGTGTATTGGGTTTCCAGCCTCCCCGTTCGTCTCAGCTGACAAGTAAGGTAAGTTCAGGTGATTTTTCCCTTATAAATCTTTATGAATAGCTTAGTTTGCTGTTCTAAACATGTATTTTACGTAATGGTTCTTTGGAATAAATCATATGAACAGCATTCCAACAATCGGAGACATTCTGCAGTTTTCATCGAGGAAATTCGAATTTGTCTATCGACACATTTGTTATACAATTAAGATAAATGGCTCTTTAATTTTCTGTGCAGTTAAGAACATGAAGAAATATGTTATTTCATTTGCATTTAGAATCAAGTTGTTTTACAATACATTCAAGAGAAATTTGCTTAATACTTTCATTCAATTATAGAACTCTGGGGCTAAATTGGAAGGGGGGCTTCATCCTGCTCTATACAGATAAATTACAACACCTACTGCATTATATTTTTGCAATTTAAATTAAACGTATCATTTATGTACATTTTTTTTTTCTTTTTAGTACCACGTAACAGTAATTTGTGTGTACTGAACCATCAACATATTAAACTGCAGATCCATACCGGCCAAGACTGGTGATAGATATGTATAGGTAGGTTTTCTTTTACTTCTTGTAATTTTGGGCAAATACATTAAACTTGAATTTTAATTATGTCTTTTTATGAAAAGATGCTTTTTATACATGTATTCATATTAATTTAAAAAAAGGTAATTAGTAGCAAACAATGTTTGTGTAACTTCTTGTATTGAAAATAATATAGTTTCTTGAAAATTTAAATATACATGTACATGTATTCTTTTATATTATTTGTAGATACACATATATATGACTAATGCATGTATATTAAAAATGTATTAAATATTAATAGTATTTTAGATTGACGCATGCTCAGCTGACTGGGGACTATGAGTATGGAAAACCATTTTGCAGAATTAGGAATGTGCAGCTGAAAGTGGTACACTTCATTTACAAGCATTTCAAATTTATAATTGTCTATATATACTTTCTGTTTGTTTTAACGAAAAGGAAACCAGCAATCATACATAATGGAATTACTTATACAGATATATTTTATGTTTTCTAATGTCAAGGTCAAAGATCAAAGGCCAAGACTGATGTCAGCTTGAAAGAAACCACTCTGTGTATTGGATTTGCGAGATAAAAGATGATGAATTATTGCACCAGTTTCAAGTCCAAAGGTCAGTACAGTAAAACACGGTTAATGTGAACATGCTTACAATGAATTGATGCTTATAGTGAATTGATTTTCATTGCCCTTGGCTTTAAATCACATTGTGAACTTAGCAGATATAACAAATAATGTTTGTAATGAAGTTAACAACTTGCATTGAATTTCATAATTTTTTTAATTTACATATATAAAGTAACAAGATGATAATCATACAAGTTTCTATTTGTATTGCTAATCATGTATTGTTTCTTCTTATTCGAAGATCGAAAAGCACCATTTAGGTCAAGGTCAACTCCAAATATTGGTTAAAACCTAATTTGTACCAACAACTGATTCCAGAAGAGGGCAGTCTTGATAGGACACCCATAAAATAGCTAAACAGGTATAGTTTACCAATTTCAAGTTCAAAGGTTTGTATATTTATTATGCCCCCCTTTGAAGAAGGGGGAGCATATTGCTTTGCTGCTGTCTTTTGGTCGGTCGGTCAATTTGTCTGTCTGTTGGTCCACCAACAGTTTCTGTTCATTTTCTTCGCAGAGGTTGCACATACTGAAATGAAATTTGGTATACAGATTTATCATATGAATATCTAGGTCAGGTTCTGTTTTGGGTACGATCGAACAATTGTTGACAGAGTTATGCCCCTTGGACTTAGCTTTCTGTTCATTATCTCTGCAAAGGTTGAACAAATAAACGACTGATATATCATGAGAAACATGTTTTTGCCAAAGATGTGATGTAGAAGACTATTTCTCTTTGATGCATCTCAGATAGTACTAGTAGATGACCCCTATTGATTTTAAGTTCAAAAGGTCAATTTCATTTCCATGTACACTGCCCATAATGTATACTGCCCATAATAAAGGCTTGTGCACCCTGTAGCATAATGTATGTCCTGGGAGGGGGGGGGGGGGGATAAGTGTTTCACAAACATCTCTTGTTTAGATTTAGGTATAAGGGGCCTGTTTTACAAAATAACTAAAGACTAAGACCAGAGACATACATGTACAAGCAAAACACAGCGATTCACAACTCAGCCATTATTAACTCACCTGAGCCAAAGGCTCAAGTGAACTTTTCTGATCAAAATTTGTCCATGGTCTGTCGTTGTCATCTATAACTTTTTTTTTCCAAATTCCTCCCCTTCACAACAATCACTGGACCAGTTTAAATTAAATTTGGTACAGAGTGTGACTGGGTGAAGTAACTTAAAGTTTGATCAAATAAAGGGTTACATAAATTCTTCCAAGGGGAGATAATTAAGAAAAAGTAGAAATTGGGTGAGGTCATTTAAAAATCTTTTCAAGAACCACTGGACCAGAAAAAAAATGAAAATTACATGAAAGCTTCCAAAGATAATGAAGATTCAACTCTGTTCAAATCATGACTCCCAGGTTAGGGTGTGACCACTATGGCCAATGAAAGTTATATATATATATATATATATATATATATATATATATATATATATATATATATATATATATATATATATATATATATATATATATATAATCTTTATAAATCTTCTTCTCAAGAACTGTAAAGCCATGATCAGACATATTTATTTGGAAGCATCCTCTGATACACATGTAGTGTAGATTCAAGTTTGTTCAAATCTTAACCTCCGGGAATAGGCTTGTACTGCAGGTAGTGATCAATTTAGATTTTACATGGGATTATATCTTAAAAAGAATCTGCTGATGAACATGAAGGGCCACAAATATGCAGGTGGGCATTGTGACCAATGAACCTTTTTTTTTTTTACTTTGACCTTTGTTATGTAATAAGTATAACTGCAATCAAACTTATACATCTGAAAGCAATATTTTTTGGAATAAAAGACAGGATATTTGCTAAGAGAATGCGAGGGCTTCAAGAGTATAAAATAAAATCAGCTATAAAGTAGCAAGATGGAGATAACAATGGCATTTATTCTATGAATAATTTTTTTGCTTCATTTACATGCATTATGCATGGACCCAGGAAATTTTTTCCAGGGGAGGCACACCTAAAAAAGCCTCTCAAAAAAATTGACTATCTAACTATACAAAGTTGATAAATTTGAACACTCCAGGGGAGGAGGGGGTGTTATAAATTCCCCCTGGATCCATGCATGATTTATGACTTGTATTTTTTCATTAATTACTTCTACATATTGTATGAAAAGTATCAATAGTTACTATATAGGAAGGTGACATACAAGCTGATACAAATATATAAATCCTTCATTTGAATTCAAAATGTTAGTTAGACTAAAGATGATAGATGATTTTTTTTTTTAGGATTGATGTGGAAGTCTGGATGCTTAGCTGTGCCACTGATTTCATTTCCTGTGGATGTGTGCTTGGTGCAATGCAATAAGGACATATAACCCATAGAATTCACATGAATAATATGGAAAGAGATTGCTTTGGCAAAACTCATTTTATATATTTTAGAATAACTTTGTCAAAGACACTTGATATGGGTTTTAATGAAGCACACTTACTTTGGTATTGTTAAGTTAATTGGAATATTTTCACTTTGTATAATAGGTTGACAATTGTAGATTTCATTCTCAGTCAAGATTGATATTTATGTTTTTATGTTTTACATCCAAACAATAAACTCTTTTGTTTTGGACAAAAAATTTATTTAAACATGAAGACTTTATTCTGAAGACACACCCAAAGAAACAATTATAGGTTATTAAGGATAAACAACACAAACAAACTTTTTTTTTTTCAAAAATTCAGATATCTTTGCTAAATTAGGTGCCTTTCTCACTTTGGAATTAATATCTGTATAGTTAAACAACATAATTTTTAGCCAAGGTACATTATTTGGCAAAAAGTGCAAAAATGCAACTTTACAGTTCAATATGTTTTTTGAAAAGTTTATAAAATGTATTCAGTTTTCTTGCTTCAAAGTTTCTGGGGAAATTTTCAAGAGCCTATTTTTACATTCTACTAAATTAAAATTTATTAATTATATTTCCATTAAAAGAAATATTGAAACAATACCAGTGTTACTGTTCTGTGTGGAAGATAAGAAAATTTGTTTGTGGTATATATCTTTATGAGTGTCAGTTGCTCAAACTCAAAAGGTCTAGATTATAAAAATGAAAATAATGTGGGACCTTGTATGTCTGTCCATTTTTTTTAATTGTACAAGTTTAAGGCCATCTAATATATATGATTCATATCTGGCCAGTTTTTGAAAATTTATTGGGGGAATGAATGAGCATGAACATTTTTGATCACATATGAGAGTTTCATGCTTCCTGGGTAAGATGTTCTGATGTAAGGGTGGGGTTCTATAATATAGTGAAAATGCATTAATTATATTAAATAATCCCCTCTGCTTCTTAGTGTTGATCACAAAGGCTCAAAGTGCTATTGCCATTTGTGCGGTGTGTGTAAACTTTTTAGAATATGGGCTATATCTCAAGAACCCCTTGGCCGATTTTTGTCAAAAAACTGGGTACGTTACATATAACAAGGCGGCCCTGTCTCCAAATTTGATTCCTGTGGATCTGCTTTACTGCATGGTTCATGTCAAATTCACTAACCAAGAATAATCCCCAATATAGTTGCACACATTCACTTTCTATGTAAAACCACAAGGGGAGACAGGTTATAAGATGTTACTTGCGGATTCCTGATTGATGGGGCGATTCCAAGTTTTTCCTTTGTTTAGCGTCCACCCTAAATTCGAAAACCTGTCTTCCTAAGGCACGTAGCAAACGGGGGGGGGGGGGGGGGTTGATGGCCCCCACTACTTTTTTCCAATCATAAATTTTTACTATTGAAAATGTTCATTGAAAGGCCAGCCCTCCCCCCCCCCCTTTTATTAGAGTATAGTCAAAAAGGGTAACATAGTAGTGTAAGAATAAGACTTGGTACTGAAAGAAGTTTGAAACCTAACACCAACCCCCACCCCTCCACCCCCAAACCCGGAATTTTTTTTTTTTTTTTTTTTTTTTTTTTTTTTTTTTTTTTTTGCTTGTCAAGTTTTTTCCAGGAAAGTTGAATTTTTTTCTCTGGGCTGCCCCCCCCCCTTTCAAAAACGCTGCTACGTCACTGTTCCTATCCGAGAAAACACACAAACCAAAAGGGGAAAAACACAACATTTTGAGAACAATTCTAGAATTTCTTTTTATCATTTGGGACCTCTCCTCGCAATAAAACTAAGTTTTAAACTTCTACTTTATTGAAATAAAAAATTAATATACCACTTAAAACAGAGAGATGTCAATCCCAAAAGAGTAAAATGCATCTCAGGGATTCGTATTTGTTGATTTTAATTTGAGTTAACTTGTGTTTCCGTTTCAAAGCTTTGTATTATTTGTCAGTTTTAATTTGCGTTTGTTTTTAATTTCATAATCTCAAAAACCAATCCGACCGCATAAACGCTGAACATAAAAAAAAAAACTTGAAACGGCCTATCATAACGCGCGTTACAGACTTCGAAAATTTTTGCTTCAAATTAAAACCGTGTATCTCCGAAGCCTTTTAAAAAAGGGGTATGCGATTTGTTTAGATCCATTTCTCGACGAACAAAATATTTTCTTTAGCCAATACTAATAATTTAATATTTTTTAGAGACAAACACGATACTTTGCATGTACATACTTATTATTTTATTAACAAACTCGAAAATTACATGTTTAAATCTGCGCAGTGAATTCGACAGGA
This sequence comes from Saccostrea echinata, assembly GCF_033153115.1. NCBI lineage: Eukaryota > Metazoa > Mollusca > Bivalvia > Ostreida > Ostreidae > Saccostrea > Saccostrea echinata. The sequence continues at coordinate 1,884,100 of NW_026889821.1, forward strand.
AATGCACATGAATTCTCGGGAGGGGATTCAAATTCAGAAGGGATTCAGAATGCTCTAGTACACTCTAACGGGCATAATTCCCTAAAACTAAAATTTAAAAAGGAAGGATATAGTATGTGTGTATGATTTATCCACGTCGGCTATGAAAATCTCCGCGTGTCGTCTTCAAAGCAATGCAGCATGAAGCGGCAGACACTTGCATTGATATCGATCAGTAAAAGATCGATCAACGGTCACAGTCGAGTGGAAATTTTTTTTATTGGTCCTCATTAAAGTACATGTATAACTTGATTATCAGTAACCCCTCCACCATTTCTATTTCTGTTGTACATTAATGATATTTGTGATGATCTAGTTAATAATATAAGACTTTTTCCTGATGACACTTCTTTATATGCTATTGTAGACAATGGAAATGTAGCACAATCTCTTACTGATGATCTAGAACACATTGATAAATAGTCAAAGAAATGGCTAGTTTATTTTAATCCTAACAAAACTGTGAATTTAAATTTTAGTAGAAAAAACCTTGTATATTCTCCTGTTAAATTTGGCGAACACGGCCCAGATATTATTCAGAAAAATTCTCATACTCATCTAGGCTTACATTTTCAAAGAGATGCCACGTGGACATCACACATACAAATAATTCATGAAAAAGCTACAAAAAGATTAAACATTCTTAGAATGTTTAAGTATAAGGTTACACGTAAAACACTTGTTAAAATATATTTTGCATTTATTCGACCTGCAATGGAGTATTCTGATGTTGTTTGGGACAACTGTTCTGAAAAGATTCTAAACTTTTAGAAGACATACAAGTTGAAGCAGGCAGAATTATCACTGGATTAAGATGTAACTCTTCTCGTTCAAAATTGTATGATGAACTAGGATGGGATCTTCTAAAAACAAGGATAAAAATTCATAAGCTTATATTGTTTTATAAAATTATTAACGGTTATTCCCCTCAATATTTGTATGACTTGATTGAACCCTATCGCCCATTAATTCATTCTTATAATCTCAGAACCAATGTTGTGCAATTCAAAATTCCTAATATTAGAACAACATCTTAAATGGAAAGTTTTCTTCCCTCTACAGTCAAACAATGGAATAGCTTGCCAGATTATATTAAAAATGCTCCTGTTCATTTAAGAGTCTCTTAAAATCCTATTTTTGTAGAAAAAGTAATGAACTTTTTCATTTTGGAGTAAGAAAATATAATATAATACATTGTCAGATAAGGAATAATGCTAGTAATTTGATGGCAGATTTATATAATCAATGTTTAGCAGAAACTCCAATGTGTGAACATTGTGCTGGCAGTATTGAAGATGCCTATCATTACTTTTTTGTATGTCCAAGATATACAATTCCAAGAAATGTACTTTTTCAATCAATACATACAGTGGCTGCAACGTTATTGTTGACAACTTACACGAACGATCACGTTACACGAACGATTCCGCACGATTAACGCGCGATAAAACCTGTTACACGAACGATCCCTCACGCACACGATTCTACACGTTACACGATCTTACACGATTGCTAACGCAAACGCACGATTCTTCACGCAAAATAGTTCAATTTCTTTAGGAATGGATATTTTCAAAACGAAATAAGCCTTAATATTTATTTTAGATTTCGAATAATTATTGATATTATTTCATCAACTTTGAAAAATAATAGAAAAAATAGAAATGGATATTTCTGAAACTAAATACTTAGATAACAAATAATTATTTACGTAATTCTCCGACTTAAGAAAACTTTTTTCCCTTCTATCAGAAGATGCACCTGTAGGTAGACCCTGAGTTTTGATTGAATTAGATTTCATAATATGCAGAAAGGGATAAGTCTGAAAAAAAAATTGGCATGAAAATGAATTAAATAATAAGTTTGATCCATGTTTCCATTTGTGAATCTCTAAAATCAACAATTATTTTACAAATCATTTATTTGCAGAAACTATAAAAATAGTTAAAAGTAAGCTCCAGAGATAACACTGATAAACGAAACCCCGACAATCATGTCGTGTACATGTACCTTCGCGGACTAAATATTTATGTAAGCGTAGAGAATTGTTTATATATTTATTTGTAAAAATATCTAATTTTGATATATTGATTTTAAAAATATATTGACCATAATTAGCAGTAAACATAATTAACATCAGAGAAAAAAAATCCTTAAACATCTAAGTACGGTTTATCACAAAAAATCACGCGATTTGACGAGAACACAACATTGTACGACTTACTGTATTGCTTATTTCCAAGCGATAATTAGTTCGTTCTGCTTTCAATTATGTAAATCGGGTTTCATTCATTTTATTTGGATTGAAAAAAAATTAGACAAGCGAAGTGCTTGTATAGTAAATAACATTCCGATAAAAACTTACAAAAGGAAATTTACACGTTTCTTAACGCACGATCACGCACGATTAAAACCGCAAACGATTGAGTCTGATACACGCACGATCTCGCACGTTACACGAACGATCACGCACGTTACACGAACGATTCTACACGATTGGTTTGTCAACAATAACGTTGAAGCCACTGTAATATTATAAATTGTGACCATATATCTGAATGTGATTTATTGATAAATGGTAATTCTAATCATGGACTTGATATTAATATACAAATATTTGAAGCTGTACATATATTTATAGCAGCAACAAAGCGATTTATATAATCACTGTCATATACATATGTGGTATATTGTAATACTCTCAATATTTCCAAACCGGTACTACTTTGTACTCTTGCTTATTTTTTATTATTTTTCTTTTTTCTTTCCTTTTGTAATTTTGCTTCTTTTGCCTTCTGTAACTTTGTTCATTTTTGTTTTTGCTTTCTTCTTTTGTACATTCTTACTTTTGCTTTAATAATTAATTTACTATGTATTTGCCTTGACCTTGATGTAGGGAGAGGGCTAAAATAGGCTGAGCCTGCTGCCCAATCCTATTCACTCTTACATCTGTGAATAAAATATTGTTTAAATTAACCCCTCCCCCACCACACACACACACACACTTCTATTTAAATGGAGACAAAATACAAATAATCGAAATGCAGAATAACAGAACACACATAAAAGAATCAAAAATCACTTTCATGTTCCTTTTGCAGGCCCGTAGGAAGCAATTTCAGTTTGGGGGGCACAGCCATACATTTTCAGTTGAGGGGGCACTATCGACTACCAAAAATTCCTTGACAAGCAAAAAAAAAAAAAAAAAAAAAAAAAAAAAAGGTCATTAGACGTTTTTATTGAGGGGGCACATGCGTATAGTAACTATGTTTTCTATAGTAATCTATATATCGGCCCCCCGTGCCCCCCCCCCCCCCCCCAGTTCCTACGGCCATGTTTTGATATGCTACATAGAGATTTTATTGCTAGTTTAGTTATCAAATTTATACGAAATCTGATGTTATTTTGTTACTTGTCAGTTGTGGGAACAATAAGTAAAACACGTCACAGTGTTTCTTATAGAGTTATCCTTGCCATTCCTGGATTGTATCGCCTGATTATGTTTCTTTTTCATGTTAGTGGCCGATAAAAAAAAAAAGAAAGAAAAAAAAAAAAAACCCTTTAAAAATATACCTAACAAACTGCTGACATGTATTAGATGACTATACATCTACTAAGACAAAAACTGCTTTAAAATAGATACTGATTTTGCTTTAGAACTCCTCCTTATGTTTACATGTTACACAACCGTAGGTAAGATATTTGATATATCAGTGACAATGATAATGTTATCACTTCCTTCGGATACATAAACTCTCTGGGGCATTTCCTCCGCAAATCTTTACCTTTGTCCTTGTAGTAACGATAAATTACTTTAAATATTTTTTTTTTCCGGAACGGATTATCATCACAGAAATCTTTAAAATTCAGAGATAATGTGCACCATTTTTACAAAGGTGATACTGGACAGGACCCCCTCCCCCGCCCTTCTCCAGCCCCGACGAACATCCATTGGAATACTGAACATATTTCCTATGACATACTTAATGTATTATTTCATGGATAATCTGGATAAAATCCTTTTAAAAATTCTCGCTTACTTCAAGATTATCAATATATACTAGTAGTGTAGTTAATAAGTACATTCGTTTTTATACAGGTAAATATCTATAGAAATATCTTTTTTTTTTCATTTCAAGACTTGAAATGCCTTTAAAATGTATAAGAAAAATAATTTCTGAAAAAAAAAAATCGAGTTAAATCATCGATTATGGAGCGGAAAGAGGAGGTGTCTTGTTCACAAGTAATAAATGATCGTGTTTGTATTTCTTACAGAACTGGGAACAGATAACCTTTATTTATATATAGACAATAAAAAAGGTTGATTCATGTTTCACTTAAATTTTCGTAGAAAATGCCGAAAACGTACACCACTGTCTAGGTTTATAAACCTTATAAACTTAGTTTGTCAACATAATTAATTTTTCCTTATCTATAATTCCTTGTAAATTATAATAAAAGTAAACCCGATTTTACTTGAAAACACTGATGTCAATATTCCGATCAGCATGATAAATGTATATTTAAGATAAATGTATATATATATATATATAATTAATAAGTGTAAATAAGAACTTTTCCATTCCCAGCTGCAGACCTCCAATAAGTAAATGTATGTCGGCAGTGGAAGATTTAGAAGTTTTTAGTCATATATAAAGCACTTCCTGATTCCTCTTTATAAAACATTAGAATCCTTTCTGACATAATTAATTTTGTCAGATAAAAATCTGCAACAATACAGTGACAAGGATAATAAGTTTAAAAAAAAATGTTCAAATGGTGACTTCTACTAGTATACGCCAAGCTTCCCTCCTACCCCCCCCCCCCTTCCCCCTTTACCTGCCCCAATCACTAGCTACAAGATATTTATGAATCCCACACATATATAAATTGAAAACGAATAAAACATACTTAAGAAAGCTGATGATTTTCAATAAAAAGGTTAAAAAAAACGCTTTCTTGAACAGTCAAATAAAGTCAATGTCCACTATGAAGGAGATGCGTGTTTTAATTGGAGGTACATGTATGTAATTAAATGTAAACTAATCGTCTGAACCAGCCCAACTTATGTCGTTTTTTATTTTTTACGCTGTAAATATTGATTCAATATTTATCATAGTTGCAAAGACGGAAGAATTTGTTTCAAGTCCATATTTTCAACATGATTGCTCTTTGTGACGTCATTTTTTCCAATGCAGACGTCATTAATTACATGTTATGTCCCATAATAAATTTCACTGAGAAAGGTTTATATGCCATTGGTTTTCATTTGCATAAATAGTATTAAATTATTTATCAAAAGCAGAATTGAATTTAAAAGACAATAAAAAGAATAATAAAACCTTCAAATACAGAATTAAACAATTTATTTCTTTAAAAGTATAGATTTATTGTGGAGAAAAGTGACGTCTATTCAAAAATGCAGCATTTTCAACTTCATTTTTTGTAAAAACGGGTGTGGCGGCACTTTTGTAAGGTCATTTTTTCTTTTTAATATTAGAAATCGGGTTATATTTATTCGTTCCGTGAAATTTCGCATACATACTCGGATGCGGCCATATCGAAATATAGACTTGAAGAGGATGAAAACATCCAAAATAAGGGAATTCCGGAAAATAAGACCGGTTTTAAACATTATATAAATGAAAGGGCGCTTGAGTTGAGAAAAAATGTTAACCATTTCACACACAGGGAAACCTCAACAGTAACTTGATACATTTGATAAAATGTAAACCTGCGTTTAATTTTTGCCGATTTTACAGGGCCGATTATTGGACTTACCGTACCCAGTTCTTTGTCACAAAGTATCCTTGGCCAAAGGGCTCTCTTTTATACTAAAACAAGGGATGTGACCCTTAAACAAGGGGTGATAACTAGGAAAATAAAACCAAAAGTACTGGTTGCTAAAAAATCTTCTCAAGAACCATTGGGCAGATTATCGCCAAATTTACATACAAGGATGAGGATATGTTGTAGATTAAAAGTTGTTCAAGGCATCACCCTGGGGCAAAGGGCGTGGTCTTGGGGTCACTTCAAAGTTGAAAAATTATGTTTTGTTTGATAAACTTTTATACTTTGCTTACTATAAGGACTAGGATAATGAAATCTTGTCAATTGATGCACCTTAGGACCTCATATCATGTTGACTCAAAAGTAGGTCAGTGACCTACTTTTTAAATTTTGCAGGCATTCGTTTTCAAATTGATCATCAAAAAAGTTTGATCATCAAACTTTGTCAGTTGATGCATCTCTCAAAAGTAGGTCACCTTGGCCTACTTTTTTAAATTTTCCAAAACATTTTAGGTCATTATTTAAGATACTGTGAGGATTAGAATCGTCAAACCTTGTAAGTTGATGCATCTTGGAACCTTAAAACACATTCATTAAAAAATAGGTCACAGTGACCCACTTTTTTAATTCTGTAGACATTTGTTTTCAAATAGTTTCAGAGGCATATTTTGGACACTTTAGGGCCTATGATAATCAAGCTTTGTCAGTTGATGCATCATGCGTCCCATGAGAATGTCAACTGAAAAGTAGGTCACTGTGACCCACTTTTGAAATTTTATGGCTATATTTAAATATTTCAGGTACTAACTGGCTAAGAATCATCAAACTTTGACAGTTGATGTATCTTTGGTCCTCAGACTAAGTGTGTCAAATTTAAAGTGGTCTCTGTGACCTACTTTTAGAATTTTATGGATATATTCAAATATTTAAACACTAATTGGCCTAGAATCATCAGCCTTTGTCAGTTAATGCATTTTGGGTCCTTGAAGTATTTCAATTAAAAAGTAGATCACCATGACCTACCTTTTAAAATTTATTTCTGAATATTTAAGATAATAAAGGGCTTAGAATAATTGAACTTTGTCAATTTAGGAATCTTGGGTTCTCAGAGTATGGTAGCCAAAATGTAGGTCAAATTGACCTACTTTATGAATTTCAAGGCTTTATCTAAATTATATAGGATACTAAGAGGCTTCAAATAGAAGTGATAGGTAGTACAATTTATCAGAAGATCCATTCAAGGTCCTTGGGGCTCTTGTTACATGCAGTTATTTTGACAACTCTACATGCTTAACATTTGTCTCTTTTCTCAGAAAATACAACACAATATATATATATATATATATATATATATATATATATATATATATATATATATATATATATATATATATATATATATATATATGCTTTAACTCTTTTTGCATTTCTTTAAAAGTTCAGTTTCAGATTTTTATAACATATGCAAAGGTAAATAACAGCAAATCCCACCCACCCCCACCAAAAAAGTAAAATATTGTAGTACAAGATGTAAAATGCACATTATCTATAACACAGACAAACAGTACTCTAATTTATTGCTTTCTTGTATCAAGGACCTTTCAAGATATTAAAAACAATACTAAAATGCGAGAATAAGTTTTTTTTTTCATGCTACATAGTATTTGCCCGAGAAACAAAAAAATACTCTATACACATACACAATAAAAAAAGAAACATGAACCACATAGCTCACCAGAGTTACTTTGGTCATGTTTTCCTCAGAATACTTTAAATAAAAAAAAAATTATTTCTTCATTTTTATGAAAACAATTTGCCCCTGTTTTGTTTTTACATTTGGCCAAATGCATTGTGATTAGTCTTGGCCCTAGTGTTCTTCAAAAAAAGATTGTTAAAGATTTTTTTTCTTTTTTCCCCAGCAAAACTTGGATCCCCCATTATGATTCCACCCTAAGGGCCACGATTCAAATATAGTTAATTTTGCACTACCCTGAGGATGCTCAACTAATCAATTCCTATGTCAAACTGACCTCTTATTTTAGCCCCAACATACCCCCTTTGATTTAATGATCAATTTAAAATCTATGCTACATCAAAAAACTTTAAATTCCTGTATATTTCCATGTTAAAGTTAGATCCCTATCTTGGACCTATGCTACCCAGGGTTCTCCACATTTGAAAATTTAACCATGAAGGAAGCTGTGCGAAAGCGAAATGTGATTGAAAGCACGAACATGTGTTAGACTCTCTTAACTTCATTAATCAATGATCAATTGTAGCCTACCCATGGGCGCCACAATTTGAAAAATTCAGAATTCACACTATCCTTTGTCATAAACCTTTCATCTTTTTGGCCAAGATGTTCTTGAGAAGATTTTTAAATAATCCCTTCATCCACCCCATTTTTGCCCTTCTTGATAATCTACTCTTGGAAGGGGGAAACCAGTGGTTCTCAAGAAGAAGTCTAAAATGATTACAGTATATAGACAAACAGATGCTGCACAATGGATGATCAGAAAAGCTCTCTTAAGCTTACAGCTTAATCTGAGAAGATCAAATTCTATCATTTCTATGTAAAACTAATTCAGTGAAGATCTCTTTCTTTACACATCAACATCTGTTAGGCCAAACCAAAAATACTCTCAATACATGAGCGGTGATTCCGCAACTAGTAGAGGTGTCATTTATTGCCAAGCTCTGAAAAAAAAAATTAATTCATTTCAGTGCATATTTCAAAAAGTTTAGAGCAAAAATTGACTAAAAATATTTAAAAAGCGTTTTCTCTTAAAATATTTTGGTCCCCATTAGGGCTGTGTCAATATATCGATTAATCAATACGTATCAATATTCAGGAATGTATCGTATCAAAAAACTAACTTCCAATTTGTATTGGACAGAGAGTTTTTCTTAAAATTCTGTGAAAAAGTTGGGAATTTCAGTCCCCAAAGATTATATTTCACTGTTTTGAATTAAAGCTGATCAATAATGAAATAAACATGAAGGAGATAGCACATCTTAATAACTACTGCAAAATACATAGACAACTATTTTTTCAACATGTTAGTTTTACAGTCATTAAAAATTTGAATTTGAAGTGTACTTTGTAAAGAGAGTGAGACATGAACTTCCAATTTGGTAATAAAACACCCAGTTTTTATCAAATTCATGCATTAAATGATTTACAAAACCTTTTTTAATAGATTTGTTAAAGAATCCAATATATCGCATATTGCATTATGAAATATTGTATCGTATCGTATCGAAATATTTTGGTCAATACACAGCCTAGTCCCCATCTGATTTTAAACTCCAGTTTGAACAAAATGTACCGGTACAAACCTTTGAACTTGAAATTGGTAAACTATACCTGTTTAGCTATTTTATGGGTGTCCTCTTCTGGAATCAGTTGTTGGTACAAATTAGGTTTTAACCAATATTTGGAGTTGACCTTGACCTAAATGGTGCTTTTCGATCTTCGAATAAGAAGAAACAATACATGATTAGCAATACAAATAGAAACTTGTATGATTATCATCTTGTTACTTTATATATGTAAATTAAAAAAATTATGAAATTCAATGCAAGTTGTTAACTTCATTACAAACATTATTTGTTATATCTTCTAAGTTCACAATGTGATTTAAAACCAAGGGCAATGAAAATCAATTCACTATAAGCATCAATTCATTGTAAGCATGTTCACATTAACCGTGTTTTACTGTACTGACCTTTGGACTTGAAACTGGTGCAATAATTCATCATCTTTTATCTCGCAAATCCAATACACAGAGTGGTTTCTTTCAAGCTGACATCAGTCTTGGCCTTTGATCTTTGACCTTGACATTAGAAAACATAAAATATATCTGTATAAGTAATTCCATTATGTATGATTGCTGGTTTCCTTTTCGTTAAAACAAACAGAAAGTATATATAGACAATTATAAATTTGAAATGCTTGTAAATGAAGTGTACCACTTTCAGCTGCACATTCCTAATTCTGCAAAATGGTTTTCCATACTCATAGTCCCCAGTCAGCTGAGCATGCGTCAATCTAAAATACTATTAATATTTAATACATTTTTAATATACATGCATTATAGTCTGTCCCACGACCGGAACGTCACTACTTTTTGTAAGATATCTCAAAATATATAAATACCTTGGCTTTCAACCTAGGTTCGATCAGTAGATTGATTTTTTTCCAAACTTCCTGCATTTATACGAACCCTCGAGATCAACCAGTGTATTGACACGGCGGCAAATTCAAAGTCTACGGGGATTTAACATTGTCAAAATGGCAGCCACTTCGGAAGGGGATCCATCATTATTCGTAATTTTCCGTACATTGCCGTCAGTGAGGTAATGACGTCACGCAAGTTCGGGAATGCTCTGAGCTTATCAACGTCTAAAAAGCTATAAAGCCCGAAACTTGCCTAGTATATATTTAGGCCTATATATAGGAGAAATTACGTCTTCGACAAAACTTTCATACCCAGGGCCAGACAGAAGGGATCAGAGATTTTTAAAAACAGCTAGCCTATACACTGCATAAAGAAAAGAGGTATGACTCAATTCATATAGCCTAAGATTGTAATTATCATATTAAAAACAATCGAGGCAACTGCAAATTTAGCTCAAGTGACATGACTGCTTTATTGCCAAAACGTAGAGATCTAACTTCTAATAAACGTAGTCATATTATTAAGATTATCAAAATTAATTGCTGCTTTACCTTACTCCTTAGCCTTCCACATAAATCCAATTTCCTATAGTTTGTTATAAACACGGTCAAAAGAGGCATCGTATCACTTCTATGTGAACAATTGATGTCCGTAACTGCACAGTATATCCTGTTTTTGTTAGACTTTCAACACTTTAAACACATAAATCCACAATCAATGTTATATTTTGAATCTCGGTGCAAAACAACTATTGTTGTCTGCATCAAACTACGTCACCAATGGAATTTGACCTTGCCCTTCGAAAACTTCCTGTAATATCGGCATTAGGTAAATCCAGGCCCTTGGTTATATTTAATATAACAGAATGCCAAAAATTAAATACTCAATCCTACACAGAAAAACTACATAACACAAGTGTAAAAGATTATACTACTTTTTATTTTAAATTTTACCTTTTCTTTTTTTATCACCTTATTTTTTTTCTTTTGGTAGAAAGTTCAATAGTTTTACATAAAAAAAGAAAAGATTATACATGTATATGTATTGACACTTTCTATACATGTCAGAGCCAGCTGCTAGTTTGATTCTTAAACAAGAATTTAATTGCAGGTTGCAGGATCATGAAACAGACTTTGACTTAAGTCATATTTTCAATTGCCAGTAAAATGTTTATCATTTATTGAGTTAATCTCTAATTTTGCAAATAACAACACTTTTGTAAAACAATATTGTAAAATAGTTTTATTTTGGCCTGCTTGACTTCTACAACATTTCAGTACAACATAAAGATTTTGACTTAAGCTTAAGATGTTTCATGATCCTGGGGCCAGGATACCAAAATAGCTACCCGGTGAAGACACAACATACTTTGAAAATGGTCATTTTTACCCTATAATTCAAGAAGTCTCTCAAGAAATGCAGGCAATTCAAGAAAAAAAATCACCTAAAATTTTAAAAACACCATACTGAATATAGACAAGCACAAACAAACAAGTACATAAAATAAATTCAGCCATAAGTAGCTGCAGATAACATCCTAAGTAATTTTTGCTATATGGACTGTAGATACATGAGCAGTCTGGGCAGCTTAGTTGTTAGAATACCTCATTAGTATACAAGTATTTGCAATGCAGAGGTCCTGGGTTTGATTCCCAGTCAAGCAAAATGTTTTTCCTCATGTATTTGTAAATTTTCAAAGTATGTTTATTCATTATTCCATTCCCTGGTACATATGGCTTCCTGATATACATTTTTTCTAAATTGCATAATACTATGGAATCATTTTAATTTGTGGAGGTCAGTGTTTGTGGGCAGGCATATAGTTTTGCTGTTTTGTGGACAGGACATAAATAAGGTTAACCAAAATACAATCAAAGGAATTAATGGATTGATTAAAATGTTAAAATAAGCATTTGTGGAAATATAAATTTATGGGTATAGCTGATCCATGTGATAAAATCCAAGAATGCTGGTCCTCCACAAACAATGATGATTCCACAGTAGATGTCAATCAGTTTTTGTAAGCTACCTGTCTAAAATGGGCAAAGTAATTAATCAAACTCAGATAACTGTTTTCAAAATTTTATTACTGCTTGTTTAACAGCAAGATACAGGTATATGATTTTTTTAAAATTATCAAATAGAATTGCTTCAAACTTTAAACACATTTAGTGAGATTACAGGAAATATTGCAAACGATTAATGAATTGTCTTTCCTTTATTTAAAGATATCAGATCAAATTTAGAAGAATAAATGATTATGAAAATTGAGTGCCCAATGCTGCTGGTGTCCATGCTTTTGAAAAAAAGAAGTCATGACTCAGAATCCATAGTGAGAAACAAGTCATGAATGAAGATTGAGAAAGAGTGTTTATGTTTGTCTCCACTTAAACTTCTGTAGTAAATGGTTGGGGTCTGGCTCATCCAATGATCAACCCATTGGCAGACTACCAGGTAATCTTTCGTTCAGCCAATACTTTGAGCCTGAAAAAAAAGATGATGATGAAACACATTTTAATCCATCATAAAGATTCTGGTGCATGAAAATACTTTCAAGTCTGTGCAAAGTGAAATTTAAAGGAATAATGAAAATTCAAATGATTATACTTGAACTTGCATTACATGTTAACATGAATTGATACACATTAAAAATGCATGTATATAGTCAATTTTTCAATTTCAGGTTCCAACCTGAAGAATACATGGGAAGAGTAAAACCTTTTTCATTTATATAAATACTTACTAGCTGTAGTCTAGAAGAATGTCCTGAAACCTGAATGTTTAGTCCACCATCAAATGAATTTCAATCACATTATTCTGAAAAATTGAGTAGATAGTCTTCTACTTGCATGCATGTCTTAAAGTCACACTGTCTGGTCATCATAACTTTGCACTCCAATTAATTATACCTTCAAAAATGTTATTTAGTAATTAATAAAGGCATCATCAAATATTTTTGCTTTGGTTATTATTACATTTCTTTGATCAATGACTTGTCTTTTAAATAGCTAGGACTGCAATAGGAAGATAAAACTAAAAAAAATGACACAGCTTAAAATGTTATGTATCATGATATACAAAAATATATAAGGTTTTTGTACCAGGATATATTACTTTTTTGTGTGTACATGTATTGTGTAAGTTACATAGTATTATGTTTCTTGAAATTAATTTTTTTTTTTAACTTTGAACAAAGAAAAATGACTTGTAAATTTTATAGTCAAAATCTCATGATTGAAAGAGAAAAATGAAAGCACTGAGTTTGCTGAGGGACAGAAAAAAAAAATACATGAGAGATTAGAAAAAGATTGTAAAATGTGGACATGAAGTGTGCTAAGCTTAAAAGTTTCATTTTGATTGTTCAATATTTAAAAGACAGTATAATTTGAAGATATTAGACAATAATTTAATTTTGGTTGTAACGCTGTATTTGATTGGATAAAAAATTTACTTTATATCATATAAAATGGGTTGCCTACATCACAATGACTTGTGTCAAAAACATATCAATCTGCCTGATGTTACATTCAAATTTCGTAAAAATAGAAGTCATTTTTTAAGGGCAATCATCTTTTTTTCTTAAGCCAAACAAAAAAATATGTGTGGTTCCGGTTACACTTCCAAAAAAATTAGGGTAGGTAGGTAGGGAATTTTTTTTTTTTTTTTTAAAATAACAAAATGATTTTCTTAATTTTTTCTAAATAATACCTATCACTGCTTTGCAAATGGCATTTAGATGTGGCGTGATAATATACTAGTCAATATTGGTAGGGAACACCTACATGCTAGCTTGCTTTGGATTTAACACTATTGAACACTTGCACTATGTTTTGCAAGGAGGCCGTCATTGCTGAAACTAAAACTTAAACTGGAGCCATTGATGGAAATCGGGGAAAATTCCGGAAAAAATATGAAAATTGCCAAAAAAAAGTTTAGGGTCGGGGGTATAAAATAGGGAAGGTGGGGTAACCGGAACCACACATATTTTTTTATTTGGCCTTACACCAAATGAATGAAAATTAAATTATAAGGAATGAATTTAATAGCTACCCAATTTATATGGTATAAATTGGGTTGGGACAGTTTACCTTTTTTATAAACTGCTTAGCGGTTTATAAAGCGTAAACTGCCCAAACCCAGTTTATACCGTATAAAATGGGTAGCTATTAAATTCATTCCTTAATTATAATAGTCTGACTGGTTTATTATGTAAATCATTTTTGCTTTATAGCCATGATTTCTGATCTGCTACCCTCATCGCTAAATCAAGCTACATAGCTGAATCAAGAGAATGTGCCATACCTGTAAATACAGGGCATCTATTTCATCAAATTTGAAAATGTTCTGAATTTAGAAGTTAAAATTTTTGTTGAATAAAAAAATATTTACATAACTCTCTTTCACAGTAGGTTTCCCGGCAGAAAATATATATTATGCTATGGATACAATTACCATATATTTTTTATTACAATAGAAAAACTATTCTTTCATATGGGTGTTAAAAGATCTCTATATGAATATTGTTGCACTAAACTATAAACAAAAAATTGCATATACCAGTGAATAGAGTTTTGAAAAAAGAAATACTCAGATGACACCCTACAGTGTACTAGGAAACAGATTTTTCAAATTAAGTCCACATTTGAGCAGTATGGGAACTTGGAGACAAAATGAAGCTGCTGCCTGAGAAACACAACACAGCAATTTGGAACACTGAATGTGGCACATAGCATTAATTGGAAAATTGCCTCTGATGTCAATTTTTTTTTTTTTTTGAAAAATGTCTGTATTCAGAATAAATGATTCAGTTTTATCTTAACATTTATACTGATGAAATTATATAGACATGACTTGTTCTTTATTTTTTCCCTTTTTCCTCTTTTGCTTCTGTTTTTATTTAAACTGGAAAGTCAGGACGTACATGATTGCTGAAACACTCTGTATATTCATCTACCAAGATAGTAGTCTATACATCAATATATGTACATAAATGACCCTTAGAACTCAGTCCTGTAAAATTGACAAAACTTTGGGCTAAAGGTATATTTTAGATGTTAGAACTTGTAAAAAAAAAAAAAAAAAATACACATTTTTCAATAAAAATTCAAAAAAAAAAAAAATAATAATAATGCCAAAAATATGTGTTATATATACATGATATAGAAAACTCTATATTGATTCCCCAGGGTGTTGACACTACAAATAAATGTAAAAAGAAAATGCATTTTACATCATGTAGATTGTGATTCACTGTCAAAAGCATGAAATGTTGAAAGAGAAAGTAGAGACTTTCATATATTGAAAATAATGTTTTTGCCAGCTGTTATTTTCTTTATGTAATCTTGGTGTTATTTTAATGCTTTTCTACTAATTGTTTAATCAGCTGATTGTGTCATATGTACCTTTTTACGTTTTTTTAAACACATACTTCTGTATATGGGGTACTGTTAAAATGCCAGATATACATATACCACGCGTTTTGGCATATTCTTACAATTTGGAAACACTTCTTTCGTGTGTGTACATTAGGTAGTAAAACAACAGCAGCAAAAAATAAATAAAACAAACAACTTACGTTTTTAAAAACACATTCTTGCATCATCATGGCCATTTCAACATCTGTATCCACAACTTGTACTGCATTATACTCGGCCGCGGACTATTTTCTCGGCGTTTATGACAAAACTCGTTATACAGTGTTAAAATATATTTTAATTCAAATAAATACTCACATTATTAATAAAAACACTTTAAATTACGTCCTTTGATTTTCTAAGATTTTTCGGAATTTTACTTTGGAAAGAACGACTACTCCCTTCAAAAACTGGTTCTCCGCCCCGTAATCTCGACGCTAATGGACGAGTTTACCATGTTAAATCCCCGTAGACTTTGAATTTGCCGCCGTGTCAATACACTGGTTGACCTCGAGGGTTCGTATAAATGCAGGAAGATTGGAAAAAAATCAATCTAACGATCGAACCTAGGTTGAAAGCCAAGGTATTTATATATTTTGAGATATCTTGCAAAAAGTAGTGACGTTCCGGTCGTGGGACAGACTATAGTCATATATATGTGTATCTACAAATAATATAAAAGAATACATGTACATGTATATTTAAATTTTCAAGAAACTATATTATTTTCAATACAAGAAGTTACACAAACATTGTTTGCTACTAATTACCTTTTTTTAAATTAATATGAATACATGTATAAAAAGCATCTTTTCATAAAAAGACATAATTAAAATTCAAGTTTAATGTATTTGCCCAAAATTACAAGAAGTAAAAGAAAACCTACCTATACATATCTATCACCAGTCTTGGCCGGTATGGATCTGCAGTTTAATATGTTGATGGTTCAGTACACACAAATTACTGTTACGTGGTACTAAAAAGAAAAAAAAAATGTACATAAATGATACGTTTAATTTAAATTGCAAAAATATAATGCAGTAGGTGTTGTAATTTATCTGTATAGAGCAGGATGAAGCCCCCCTTCCAATTTAGCCCCAGAGTTCTATAATTGAATGAAAGTATTAAGCAAATTTCTCTTGAATGTATTGTAAAACAACTTGATTCTAAATGCAAATGAAATAACATATTTCTTCATGTTCTTAACTGCACAGAAAATTAAAGAGCCATTTATCTTAATTGTATAACAAATGTGTCGATAGACAAATTCGAATTTCCTCGATGAAAACTGCAGAATGTCTCCGATTGTTGGAATGCTGTTCATATGATTTATTCCAAAGAACCATTACGTAAAATACATGTTTAGAACAGCAAACTAAGCTATTCATAAAGATTTATAAGGGAAAAATCACCTGAACTTACCTTACTTGTCAGCTGAGACGAACGGGGAGGCTGGAAACCCAATACACATTTTAGCGGTTTTTCGGTGTTAGGGAAGCGCTTACATATTACCATACTAAAGCGAATCATGACTGCGTTTGGAAGTCACATATCCTGGCGCAATGCAATCTTGACTGCGTTTGAAGAAATACATCCTGACTTGGCCAGGATTGACGCTTGAATAAATCATGACTGCGTTTGGAAGTCATATATCCTGGCGCAATGTTATCCTGACTAGGCCAGGATTGACGCTTGAAGAAATCTTGGCTGCGTTTGAAGAAATACATCCTGACTTGGCCAGGATTGACGCTTGAAGAAATCTTGGCTGCGTTTGGAAGTAATATATCCTGGCGCAATGCAATCCTGGCCGACCAAGATAGGATGGGCATATGTTGTCAATCCTGACTTGGTCAACATTGAATCATGACCCGGCCAAGATAGGATGACCATGTTATCAATCCTGACTTGGTCAAGATTAAATCATGACCTGGTCAAGATAGGGTGGTCATGTTATCTTGACTTGGCCAGGATAGGATGGTCATGTTATCAATCCTGACTTGGTCAAGCTAGCATGGCCATGTTATAAATCTTGACTTGGCCAAGATAGGATGGCCATGTTATATGATGACCGGCCAAGATAGGATGGCCATGTTATCAATCCTGACTTGGCCAAGATAGCATGGCCATGTTATATGATGACCGGCCAAGATAGGATGGCCATGTTATCAATCCTGACTTGGCCAAGATAGCATGGCCATGTTATATGATGACCGGCCAAGATAGGATGGCCATGTTATCAATCCTGACTTGGCCAAGATAGCATGGCCATGTTATAAATCTTGACTTGGCCAAGATAGGTTGGTCATGTTATCAATCCTGACTTGGTCAAGATGATAAAAATCATGGCTTGGTCATGTTTGAAATCTTGACATGTTCATGATTACCATCCTGACCGGCCAGGATTGATTTACAATGAAATATATAGAACATGACATGGGGGTCCCCTATGGCTTTCCATAGATATTTCATTCTTGACACCCTTAGGTCCGCCCACCCTCCTAGAATTAGAAATGAAAATCATTCCGAGACCCATTATTAAACTTTGTGTACATGTACATTTTTGTACATAAAAAATGTGTTTATGTCAGAATAAGGTATTGAAAGCCATAGGGGACCCCCAGGGTCAGGGTCTATATAATCTATAGTTTTAACCCTGGCCACCCATGATTTCTACCCTGGCCTTCCCATCTTCGAAGCCATAGGGGACCCCCAGGGTCAGGGTCTATATAATCTATAGTTTTAACCCTGGCCACCCATGATTTCTACCCTGGCCTTCCCATGTTTGCATCATGGACACCCCACGCTTTATCATCATGGCCTAGCCGTATACAACCTGGCCGATCCATGTTTGCAGCATGGCCATCCCATCTAGTCATGTTTACCCCGACCATACACAGCCTAGCCCGGCCATGTACTACCCTGGCCTAGCCATGTTCGCACCATGCCTATCCCACGCTTCTAAACATGGCCTGGCCATCTTCACCCTGGCCATGTATATTATCATGCATCTTGCATTCGACGATTAGCTATCCTGGCTGGCCATGTTCAACCTGGTCTTGCATAATAATGTCTTGGCGTGGCCATGTTCCCCATAACCCTCTACCATACATAGCCTAGCCTGGCCATTTTGCTCGCGTACCCTGGCCGTATAGGCCTGGCCATGATAACCCTGGCCATGTACACCCTCGACCCTGTACATTGCCAAGATTTCGGGTGACCTCGATCATTAATTCCCAAGCTTCTACGAGATGAACGGCCAAGATTTCAAAAGATCGAGATTTGGCCGGCCAAGATTTCAAGAGATCGAGATTTGGCCAAGATTTCTAAGGACGCGGATGTGGAGGCATCGTGTTTATTTGATGTAGGAGGCAACGTGATCGTGGTCATTACTGATTACATTTAATGTAAGTAATATATCAATAATATTCTTTGTTGTTTGTTTTAGTGTTAATAACAAAAATTCTTGTTTTTTGATGTAAGTTATACATGAATACAGTTTTTACAGTTTCTCCCAAAACTGAGCGAATCTTTCATATCGAGGAAATTCGAATGAAATGTTCATTTTGTATTGAAACTCAATTAACATTCATAACTATTGATCTTATTTTCCCTAAAATTATTTTTTATATCAATAGATTTATAAAATATAATTAATAGAAGCTATATGTCTTTTAAGGTTGATGATTTCTATCAATCATTGTATCTTCCTTTTACTATTCCCAAATTTAAAATTCAAATTGTCCTCTTAAGCTTAGAGCTAATAGGAATATCCACTGACCAAAATTAATTTTCAAATATTCGGAACTACTATCTATTTATAATTTGTTTACTTTTGCAGGATGTTCTGCATAGAATGTGGTAGTCACCTAGAACCCAACAACAAGTTCTGTGGGGAATGTGGCACTGCTGTAAAGAAGAAAAGTATGTATGGGGTTTAAAGAATAATTGAATTTTGAAATTAAGTGCAATTTATTATGAGCAATTTAGAAAAAATAAATTGCTTAACTGCTCAAAAATGATTATATATAGATTATATGTTCTCTTACGTATAATGATACATATGATATCTATAGTCAGTCATATTCAATATATCATATTCCACCCAGAGCACTAGCAAAATTATTATGAAAAAAGTTCAGTGATTGGGAAGGTCATAAAGGGCAATGGGACTATGGTCCAACTGTCAAACTTTTTAATGGGCCATTTTGAAAATGAATGGGCCATCCTTATATTTTGATGGGTCATTTTAAGAAAAATACAAATTTTTAAATGACAAACAAATGTGAAATACAAAAGGAAACCAATTTCTTTATTAACCAAATTTTATATTTCATGTATGCCGTGTAGCACATTTAAAGGAACCCACAAACAGTATAATTTTGTGTATTTTGGGTCAATAATGTCAAAATTTCAATTAAACATTGAAAATGAATGAGGTAACGTACCTTTGTTGCCCTAAAAAAATGCTTCATGTAACAAGAAGCAGTTTTTGCCAGGTTTTAACCAGTGATATTTGTAACAGTTGTATTTACATGACTACATTTAAAACAAAAGTAAAACAAGCAAGAAAGTCGTTGACAATATATTTCCAAATAACATCGCTGAAATTTGGATGTGCACCTTGGCGACACCACTGGTTGATTTAATGCGCCAATTTTCACTTCATTGCAACTATGCTGCAAACCCTTCCCACTCACTGAAAGTTGCAAAATAAATTTTGAAAAGATGCATATATAGACAATTGTGTGACAAACTTTAATAAGCATTGGTGTCTGTTATAAGTATTACAAAAACAGTCTGGGATGAAGAAATATATTTATTGCAGTATAAAAATGCTGTAAAATATAAAACAATTTTAATGTTAGAGATGAAAGATGAATTTTATGTCCATGTATTGACATATGTACATGTTCATAGACAATAAAAATGATTTTTTTTTCTTGTTTGCAGCTGTTGATGTTGAGTGCACACCAGTTGCAAAAGGCGAATTAAAGTTAATGGAAATTCAGTTATATAAATAATTTGGTTTTGATAAGGATGTTTGAAAATGTATTGTATTAATGAAATGGATATTATTGTTTAGGCAGGGTTGCAGATACTCGTGATATCACAGTACCAAGTGAAGGTAATTCTTATAGATATTCAGTAGATAGATAGATAAATGGATAGATAATGGATGAATGGATGGATGGTAAGCATGTAATATGTCCTCCTAGATTGTAGAAAAATTACTTTATTTGTTGTCATTTAGAAGCGGAACAGAAACCAAGTGGAAGTGGGTCCACAGGCCCTTTCAAAAGGATTGAAGATGAAGGTAAATAAATTTTATATTTAACTGAGGACATACAAGTATTATGATATGCTAAACAACAATGTAGTAACTAGAATTATGGTAAACTATAGCACAGGCAAAAATTAAAACATGTTCCGACTTAAAACATCCATATGTAATTCAGTATCTATAACTGCAACAAAACGTGCAAAATATAAAATGGACAAGAAATTTGCCTCATACACTTTGGTCAGCAATTACACTTAAATCCAAGTTTGTACAGAAATCAAAATATATATTTTTGTAAATATTTAGTCCATAATTATACATTTACAAATAAATGAACTGAAAAGACTGAAATGCACATGAAAGCTACTACATTTATATACAACTGATTTGTAAATTGACAGATTTTCTTTTTTATGTCTATGAAGGAATGAAGTCTAAACTGGATTTTTTGAGGGCAAAATTCATCACCAGTAAAAAGAAGATGATTGGTACCACCTTCTCCAAAGAGAGTGAGAAACCAGAGGTAAAGACTTGAAATTAAAGACAAATTAGTTATATACAAGTGTTTTTGTCACCATTATTATTTGCATCATCAGTTTATAAGATTGAAAAAAATTTGGACCTTCTATTTTGTGTGTGGGTGTTAAAAAAAAAGGGGGGGGGGGGTGGTTTTCACATGAATCACTCAATTAACCTATTGCCATCTATGTTAGTATATGGTGTGTTAACAAACATTTTCGACTCTTCTCTGAAACAATTGATCACTGAAAATTAACGAATAAAAAATACACAGAAAATTAAAGCTATCATATACTTTTTTTTCTGTTAATAATTTTTTTCTTTTGGACTCATTCTTGTCGGAATGTTTCAAGATGCTAAATATATTTTTTACAGCTGATTTAATGCATTGCGTCAATTTAAATTGTTATATAATGAATTGGGTTCTCTATTCACTGCAATTTTATTCCAATGTCATATTAAAGTCAATTGAGACATGGAATTGACAACCAGGAAACAGAATGCTATTTCTTTGGTAACAATATCAAATTATTTTGGGGTAGATGAAGGGAAAAAGCCGAATGTTTTGTGTGCGATTAGGATGTTATTTAATGCATGGAAGCCTGTGTTCAGTTTGTGTGTTGTAATGTCTTTTCAGAAGGCTGTCATTAAAAATAAGTCAACACTTATTAAAGAGTTCTTCTGATTATAGTGAATTGTTTTGTTGGTTTGATAATAATGATGTAAAATGGTATGTCCCCAGCGTTTCATTATAAATGTGTTTTACTGTACTGTTATGAACCTTTGTAAATATCAGAAATGGAAAAATAAAACATTAAAATGTTCAAACCAAATCATGACAATGTCCAATTGAATTTGATTTAAAATAGCTCAGTGTCTAGTGCATTTCTGTTGTTGTTGGTATGTATTAACAGAGTTAATTGGTCTATTACTTGTAAATTATTTAGGCTCCCTACTTCAACATATTTGATTTTGAAAAAAAATTCTTCTTAAACACCAGTGTTTAGAAATTCGCTTCTTGGATCAAAATGAGAAAAGGATCCAACGATTGTTCAATGGAGTGGATGCTTCTATGATATTGAGAGTTGAGAAAGATTCTTCGATGGACAATTGGATGCAGAGTGTGGAAAACAAGTTCAAGACATCATTCACAATGGTACCTATGAGGTTGGAAGATAAAACGTACACAGAGTTACCACGGGACCTTAAGTACCAAGAATTAAAGAAGCGTTCAAAGGGGAAGAGAAAGTACCATGGATTTTACGTTAAAATATATGCAAGTAAGTGTGTGTGTGTGTGTGTCCATAAATGCTAAATTTATAAATTATCAATTGTTTTTTTTTAGTAGAGCCCTCTGAATTTTTTAGAAACGCTTGTTTTAATTAAGATTTTGTATGTGGATGCCCAGTAAAATGTAAGAATTTGGGTTTAATATTTGGGGCATCATTAATTATTATTTGTGGATGGACGAAACAAGTCAATACTTTTAAGTTTCAAACAATTGAATTACAGCACGAGGAAATATTGTAAAAAATGTCAAAAAAGTAAGATTTGTTATTTTGTTCCACTTGATTGATTTTGGTTTGTTTTAACTTTGAAATGAAAATTTTTCTGAACAAAGGTGGTCTGTCGTGCTGATGTATTCAGTATTAAACTTTGAAAATTAATCATGATATCAATTATTCTCAGATGAGAGTTAATAGCTATAAAGTTGATATTTTCTGTATGTTCTGGGGGGATCAAACCTTAATATCTCCCAAACTTTCAAGCAGTAAATTGTTATTATACCAAACAACCTATTACTAAGTTAAGAACTGCGAACGATAGTATTGTTCTCCTGCCTACATCCAAGTCAATTTTCAAAAGTTAACACATTTGAATGATTTTTCAAATCTATAGAGATATTTATATGAATTTTTATAAAACGTTACTTCTTTGGGAAAACAAAGAGAGATAACTCTATAATTTTGGGAAAACTTGTGTTTTTCACTATAGAAATCAACGGAAAACGGAAAATATTTTTAAAACATCTTTCCCCCCGTGAAACAAAAATTCCTTTTTACAGGTGATATGGACTGTCATTTCACAAATTTGTACCGAAGCTTTTTGTGTTTCACGGGGGGGGGGGGGGGGGGGGGGGGGGGGGGGGCATATGTTTACAGTTAAAAAAACAACAAAAATGCTTATTTTTTCACCAATTTCAAAGGGGTTTACAGCTAAAACATTTTATTTTATCAATAATATATGTTTAATTTTATATGAGTAAAACATAAGAAAAGATTTAAGGAACATTTATTCATATCCAAGTATATTTTAAAATGTGTTCATGCTTAAGAGTCCGATTTTAGTGAAAAATATCGTCTACCCCCTTACTTAAAGAGCTGAAATTAGGGGTAATTAACTATTTAACACTGGTATTAATATTATCAGTCAATTACCATTGAACTGTTCTTTGCATTCAACAAAGATTTTACGGCCAAATTGTCATTAATATTGAATTAAATGGGTGTAAAATGTAGGCGGGAATCGAGAGTTAGCGTGCGTAGTTCTTTAAACAGAATATTTCATTTTCCTAATACTGTAGATCACTTAATTTTCGCAACAGCTTATTTTGGCGAGATAGTAATTGACACTTTAATAGTGAGACAAAGTTTTCAGGAATTGTGGTTAGTGCTCTATATAATCTTAAAGAATACTAATATATGCGAAAATGAAATTTTTGTGAGCACTCTGTCTAATATTATTACGCCAAAACGAAGTTCCCGCAAATAAAAAGTGATTTACAGTAGTTTTCCAACCCTACTAAGGTAAAAACACAGTGAATGTTTACCTTTTTATGTTAATTTGTCCCTTTCTTTCATCATTTGAATTTATTGCTGACTTTGTTTTCTGATATAAGGATTTTGGATATTCAAAGATTTTAGATTCATTCGTTTGTTTACATCAAATGATGGTCACATGTGACTTACAAAGAGTGGAATATGATATTTATTCCTTGGGAGACTTGGTGTTTTATTCACCCTGCCACATGACTGTCTAGACCAATAAAATGATGCATTATGAAAGATTTTTCTTGTTTTATGAACATTATAAATTATCAGCATATAGGAGCTAGGGAAGGAAGGAGTTTCCTATGTAGAGCTAGAATACCAGAAATACATTTTTAAGTAAAAATCATTGAAGCCTTGTTGTAAAACTGTAATAACAATTAAGCTTTGGATACTGATGTACATTGTTCATTTCAGTTATGTTACAGTATACAGATATCATTAGTCACAATTTTGAATAGAATGCTTTGGTTGGATGTCTAAATTTTAATATATTTTTCAATCTTGCAATTTTGTTGTATTTTCTAAAGGGTCCAAGCATTGAATCAGATAATGTGTTGTCAGGAAGCGGGGTAAATGTAAGTACCTTAATAATACATATGATATGGTAGATATCTTCATATGATACTTTATACAGTATACAGTTTTAATTTCAGTGGTTTCTAAATTTGCATGACATGTATATTGTCTTCCTTACAATGACACATAAATTTTGTGAACCTCATAAAGTTCCATCATGTAAAGAAATACTGTACCTTTAGCTGAAAATTATACATACAAATTCATAAGACTGGTTGGCTCTGTCAGTAAATATGTTGAAAGTGCCCGCTTTGCCCACGGTTTATTTCCGATAACCATACAGCATATGATAGATGCATACAATCCACACAGCAAATGATAGGTATAGATCTCTATAATTCAGATGCATTACAAGAAAAAAAAGTCTTACAAATAATATGATTAATTTTACAGGTTCTCATATAATTATCTGTTTCACTGAAATAATTAGAAAATGATGTTTTTCTTTAAACTTCTAACCGAGAAGTGGTGTGTGTGTATGTGCATTGGACTTATTTTGATGTCCAACTGCCTGACAGTAACCAGTAACCAGATAAAATGTAAAATAAATATCAAGTAATCATCATACAGTATCTCTCCTTGGATGATTATGATTTATTCTTCAATTTTTTTTAACAGAAGCCAAAAAGTCAGCGCATTGTCCTCTCTGACTCGGAAGACGAGTTTGAAGACCCTGTAAGTTTAGCACAAGTAATAATTGGTTTAAGGAATTCTTAGAGAATATTTATCAATCATATGCAAGAAATTGCTTGAAAAATAACTTTTTTATTTGCACATATCATTTTACACACAATGTACATATAATTTACAGAAATGATTATTCTTATAGGAAAAGAAATTGAAGACAGAAACCCCTAAAACAAGTACACCTGTTTGTACACCATCCAAAGTGGTAATTTGATAATTTTCTCTTGGATAGCAAGATTACAGTTTTATTTTAACTGCACTATATAAACAAATGTAGATGATATTTGGTGGTTATGTGGTAATGGACAAACAATCAGTATATACATGAATTATTGTAAAATGCATTGTATTTAGCCCTTTAGGCTTTGTCAGATTGTTACAACTGGTGAACTATGCAAGTTTTAATCTATATGAAACTATGAGTTGGCCATTTCAGATTGAATTTTGAATTTCATATTTTACAATAGGTACATGTAGCAGCTATTGACGAAGATCTACCCATGCTTCATTCTCCTTCAAAGGTAACAAAGTGTTTTTTTTTTACAATTATATAAGTCCATATTAAAGTAATGTACAATTGGACAGGTTTTACTTGTGTTTATTTAATTGATGCATTTTATGTTATCCCTATTAAGTTTCCATGGTGCTTAGAAAATTGCAAAAAGGGAGATAATTCTTTTTTTTTTCAGATAAATTGAGACTTAGAAATATTTAAAAAAATTATATTTTATTCACAGATCTGCCACACAAATACTTAATGATATATTCTCACTAACAGATATATATTTACTCCTTTGTTTGCAGAAAGAGAAGAGAACATCCAGCCCTGGACAATCATCAGTAAGATTACAAAACTCACTGAATTTGTTTTGTTTTTAACAATTCCCACCCAACACACTCCCCATAGTTGAGTCAATTTTCAAGCAAATTAAATTTTTTATTCCTATATTTTTTGGTAAGCTTACAGGGAATAACTGGAAATTTAAAAAGGCCAAGTATAAATTTAATGGGTATGATTTTCAACAGATTTCAACAGGTTTGATTTTCATGTACTCTGACGGTGAAATAAAGTTGCATCCTCTGAAGTGTATTTGTATTTAAAACAAAATTAACATTACTTGTAATGTTCTGTATTACAAACTTTGGTTCTAAGATATTGTTAGGTTTAAAAAAAAAACACCTAAGAATGCCATTTTCAAGTATTGTACATAATCGTTTGTATTTTCAAAATGATAGTAAATGTGTTACCAAAAAATTTGTCAACAAAGCAAAAAAAAAAATCTATTTGTGAAAAGGTTGATCTCTTTACAATACCATTCTGATATACCATTATATACCAGAGTATGCCAAATTGGGGAATTGAAATTTTGAACTTTTATACAATCCTTGGAATAAGCCAGTTGTTTATGTTTTAAAAATAAAATAACATCACTTTGATGACTTTTCACAATAGCTTTCACAATTATATAACATACCATTGATAATGGATCTACAAAATACATTTGCAGATTGAGAAAGACAGTGAAGAGCTGCCAGATATTCCTTTACCTATGACATTAAAGGTACATGTAATGTAATGTAATATAATGTAATTTAATGTAATGTAGTGTAATATAATGTAATGTACTGTAATGTAATGTAATGTTGATTTACTTGACAATTTTAGGATACAGATGCATCTACATGTACAGATGATGAAGACTGGACATCAAATCTTGAAAATAAGGTATTGATTTCTGAAATTTGCAGGTTAAACATCAAGAGCTTGAACTACATATACATGTATCTATTTATTTATTTTTGACACAAAAAAGTCTTTGATGACTAGAAATTGCTACATAGAATAACCAGTGTTAGTGTATTTTTTAAAAACATTCCTTTCCTTCATTTGAGGCTTGAATTTCATATATATACCTAATATGTCGTACGATATATAACATAACTTGGGTCAGTTTACATTTTTTCTCACATAGATGAATACTCGACATTCCCTGAAAAAATGTTGAAAAAGTTGAAAAAAAGTTTAACCTGAAATGCTACCAGATATGGTATGCAGGCTAAATAAGGTAATCAAAACACAGCAATTGTGCTTTTCATAAATTCATGTTTTCAGCTCTGTGTTATGAGCCATGGATTGCAATAAATAATGCAAATTCATTTGTCTCTGGCACTTTACTGTAAGCATGTTTTACTGCAACTGGTCTGTAATGCCCATATGCCTTGGTCTGTCACTCTATGCATACACATCAGGAAAGGGATGATTAATGATTAAATACTGAAAATGAATTAATGCTTTGAAATTTGCTCCATGGTATTAATCAAACATTTATGATGAGCAATGGTGCCTCTTTCAAAATTGTGAATTTCATGGCCTCTGGTTTAAAACATGAACCAAATTCAGCTGTTGGAAAGTTGTTACATGATACTCAGGTGACCTATAAGGCCCGGGATCCTCTTGTTTTTTCTAATATTTATTTGCTTATCTAAAAATTTATGATTTCTTGTGGGTATTTCTTGTATACATTCATGTTTATTCATATATACAGGTGGATGAAGACAATATCCTGAAAGACTTTGAGGAAGTAAGTATCAGTTATTATTTCTCTCTCTCTATGTTTGTGGGACTGTGTGTGTGTCCACAGACAAACACACAAACCACAAAGAAAAATGCAGTGATAGAGCTCCACTTCTGCCCCTGCCTGAGGTTGAACTCTAGATATACATGTAGTTAAAGAATGGAAGGGGGAGGGAGAAGAAGAGTCTCAATAGTTTTTGTTATTTGTTATTTTGTTACATTGATAATTACACTTAAAAGTGCTCTATATTAAACCATACTATATTGGTAAACAAAATGCTTCTTTTTAGTAATAAACAAGAAAAGGATGTTGTTTTTGGTGTAAAAAAATACTTTATAATATTTGGATCAACATTCATTATAAGAATTTTTTTTACTGAAAGGGGGTACATGTAATGATGAAAACTTGTTGTTTGTTAGACTTTGAAATATTGAATTAAGTCAGTTCACAATGCTGAATGATATTTAGACATCTTAAAAATATAGATTACTTTATTTTTGTCCACTGCTTTAACTGAATGTGGGGAATTTTAATTTTGGTCTGTCTGTTCTTCTGTATGTATTTCTGTCTGTCTGCAACACTTGTTTCAGAGCGATAACAGGAAAAGCTTTTGACCTTTTGCAGTGAAATAATACACAACAACTCCCTAAGGCCTAAGAGAGATCCCTATTTATTTCATGACCGTAGGAAAGAGGGGGTGGTCCCCCCCCCCCCCCCCCCGAATAAATTTGCCACTTGTAGAATACTATAGAGAACATAGCTACTATATGCCTGTGCCCCCTCAATAATAACATCTGATGCCCCGCCTTTTTTTTAACTCACCTCGAGATGAGCTTATGTTATACCCCCGGTGTCGGCGTTAGCATCGGCGTCCCGGTTAAAGTTTTAGGAGCAAGTCTATTCCCAAGTAACAATAAGCCCTACCTGGACCAAACTTGCATGGATGATGCATCTAGGGATGGACACTGTCACACTTGCTTCGGATGCTGGATCTGATCTACATTTTCCAGATGAGTGACCAGGTTAAAGTTTTTGGAGCAGGTTCATTCCCAAGTAACTATAAGCCATACCTTGACCAACTTGTATGGTTGATGTATCTAGGGATGGGCACTACCAGACTTGCTTCAGATGCTGGATCTGACCTACATTTTCCTAATGAGTAACCATGACAATGTGTTTGGAGTAGCTCTATAATTATATAGGCTGTTATGATTTAACTTACATAGATGGTGCATTCCAGACTTGCTTCAGATGTAGGAAATGAAAGTCTGACATTTTCTTGATTTGTGAAAAGCTTAAAGTTTTTGGAACAGGTCAATTCCCAACGAACTATAAGACCTTCTTACACAGAACTTGCATGAATATTGTTTTCAGGATGCACACTAACTATAAAGAAAATATGATGTGAGATTTGCATAACTTTTACTGATAACATTCGTTGAGGTGAGCTTCGTAATCTTTGATTACCTATGTTTTTTGCTCGTCAAGGAATCTTTGGCAGTTGATAGTCCCCCCCCCCCCCCCAAACTAAAATTGCTCTCTATGGGCCTGTATTTTTAGGTCAAAAGGGAAAAAATCAAGTCATAAATTCATTAATTCTCTCTGTTTTAACACTTTTGTTTTCGCATGAAATCTCAAGAAGCCTTTGAGCTTTCTTTTGCAGTGAAATTTTATACCACAAATCCCTATGGACTAAGGAAAACCCCTATTTATTTTAAGGTCAAAGTCAATGCCGTAATTTCATACATTCTGTGTGTGTGTAAAACTTTCATTTCTGGGCGATATCTCAATAAGCTTTTGCAATGAAATTTATACCATAACTCCCTTTGGCCCTGGCCCTTTTTAAAGTGCCCCCCCTCTCCCAATCCACTCATGCTCTTCTCTTTAGCTCACCTGAGCTTGAAAGCACAAGTGAACTTTTCTGATCACATTTTGTCTGTAGTCCGTCTGTCTCTAAACTACTCGCATTTTCGACTTCTTCTCCAGAACCACTGAGCCAGTTTCAACCAACTTGCCACAGAGCATCCTTGGGTTAAGGGGTTCAAGTTTGTTCAAATGAAGGGCCATGCCCCCTTCCAAGGGGACATAATTAAGATTTATTGAAAAATTAATACCATCTTTTAAAAATCCTTTTTTCAAGAATCACATGGCCAGGAAAGTTGAAACTCCTGTGGAAACATCCTCAGGTAGTGAAGATTCAATTTTGTACAAATTATGACCTCCGGTGGTAGGGCGGGGCCACAATGGACGATCAAAGTTTTACATAGAAAATAAATAGGAAAAAAATATTTTACATAGAAATATATAGGAAAAAGTCTTTAAAAATCTTCTTCTCAAGAAAAGCAAAGCCATGATTGGTCATATTTATATGGAAGCATCCTCAGGTAGTGTAGATTTTATCTTATTCAAACCACGATTCCGGGGGTAGGGTGGGGCCACAATGAGAGATCAAAGTCTTACATAGGAAAATATAAGAATATCTTTTTTTTCTCAAGAACAGAAAAGCTATGTTTAGTCATATTGATATTGAAGCATCCTCAGTTAGTGTAGATTCAAGTTTGTTTAAATGATGGACCCTGGCATAGGAAGGAGCCACAATGGGGGATCAAATTTTTACAAAGGAATATATGGGAATTCTTTTTTTTAAATCTTCTCAAGTACAACAAAGCCATTTGTTATATTGACATGGAAGCATCATCGGGTAGTTTAAAATTCAAGCCCCCCCCCCCCCCCTCTCTAATCTTTTCAATACTGGACTGATTTGTGCTTTTGCCTAACCCAATGTCCTTAGGTGAGCGATGTGTCCCATGGGTATCTTGTTTCATTAAGCTGGGACACAGATTATCTGAATTAGCTTGTCTGTTTTGGAATTAGGTACTCTTTTCATTCCTTCCCTCATCATTGTGTTGATAGAAATTAGATTACCAAAATTCCATTTTTACTCAACCATATGAATGCTGTGTAAGCTTGCATGCATGGACATTTATGAGAGCCTTGTGAAGAACGTTTTCTTGTAGTAAAAACTGCTTCAATTGGATTTTATCCTTAATTCTTACAGATGATGCAGAAAAAAAGAGAAAGGCAGTTGGTAAGCATAGTTGTCTAAGTTTTGTATTGCGTATGTGTCTATCAACGTGGAGGGAATTAAAAATGTAAAGTAATTCTTGTTATTAACACAGTTTCCATGCATTTATGCACACAATATGATACTTTATGATATCATATTTCAGACAGAGAGGAACATGCATACTTGTGAAGGCATGATTTAAATTAATACTAAAGTTCATATAAATAATACTGTAGGTTCCTCACATTACAAGAGTACTCAATTTCATGATTCTGCCATTTAAATTTGTTTCAAATCATGAGAACATAAAATTGTGAGCACCAAAGTTTTGTTATATGTGAACATGTAATTTCATATAGTTTACAGATAGCAGAAAACTAATCAAAATAATTCCAAGATTTTAAGATCTATGAGGGGTACTTCTGGCATTTTTATGTTGATAATAATTCCCCACCATGAAATGGCAGGGATCGACATTAATGGTTGTCCGATTGCCCGGGACAAGCAAATTCTCAGTTTGGGCAGGTGAAATTGTCGACGTACTTGTCCGATCGGGCAAATGAATTGTTCTCATACATTTTAATGTACATATTGATTTAGTTTACATTAATTAATAAATAAAAGAATAAATTGAAACTTGATTTCCATCACGCACCTGACTGACAATGTTTTTGCATTTGAAATTCCCTGGAAGCGTTTCTGGATTATACCGTTCATTTAAAAATCGGGTTCGTTATTTTCTTTCGTAATAAATATGCTATGTCTAACAAAATTTTATTAACTTCTTATTAGTAAATTAGATTATTTATTTACGCACAGAATATATAAGTACAGTATAACACAATGTATCCTGATCAAGATAAGATGTGTTTCGTAGCAACTATCTTCCTTAAGCGTTGCTTCACAGTTATCTCTGAAAATCACGAATCACAAAAGGATCCTACCGAAAATATTTTTTTTTAAAATATGAATTTTATTAAAAGGAAATGGAGGGTTAATGCTGCATGGCAGTACGTGTTAACAGGTTAAATTTTACAAGTACAGCGGTATACATTTATGTACAAATACAGCATCGAAATTTTTTTTTTCAGGTAGCTCAACTTGCCAAATTGACAGTTGTGTATTTGGTCACATTTTTTCTGATCATTACGTCTACAGAACTTAATAATTTTCCTCTTAATTTCTTTCCTAATTTTGGGCAACCAAGTTTAGCATTCGGACAAGTCAAAGTCTAAGATCACTTGCCCGAAGGGTTAGTGGATCTGAAACTTAATGTCTATCCCTGAATGGGAATCTACAGTACAAGTTACTAACATGCTACACGAAAGAAGCTTGCGTGAGATATCAAGGTGAATCCCCTTATATGTTTAGAAAATTGAAGAATTTCTGAAATGCTTTTATTGTGTTTTGTGTAAATGGCACACAACATTTTACATATGACAGATTTAATCCTTGTATTCTTTGTTTGTCAGAAACTGTTCTTTAAATAAAAACTGTTTAATTCCATTTAGAATTTCTTACATGATATATATATATATATATATATATATATATATATATATATATATATATATATATATATATATATATATATAATATCCTTGAACAGCACTGACTCTTGTTTACTAAAAAAATAACTCCCTGCAACACACGTTCTCTACCCCTTTATATATACATTAGGTTGCTCATCAAGAGCAATGCTCTTATCGAGGTCAATTACATAATAAATACATGTATATTGGTTGCTCACAATTTGTACTATCATCCTACTTAACAATTTTACATAAGGCACTAAATGAAATAACTAAAACAAAAAATATTTCAAATATAAAACGATTTTGCAAATATACATGCTGTAGAATTACTGTTCTGGACAAAATTATTTTTATTAGTTTTGTTTATCTAGCTTAAATGAAATATACATATTTGAAATAAACATGAGTTTATTTTTTCAAGTTTGCAGAGAGCACCTTCATCGACTTCCTGACGAAAGAGGATGTCAGAAAAAATCTGTGTGTTGTTTACGAATGTCATGGAGGTCTTGCAATAAATCGACCGTTCAAATATGGTGACACAGTCAAGGTATGTTAATTAGAGGAGGAGTGTATCAAGGAGATACAACTTTGTTAAACACTTAAGAGTAACAAATTTAAAGTAAATTGTATGCAATACATGTAGCTACCATACAAGATGCATGTATTGTAAACATAATTTTTATTTTCATATACATTAAATTAGGTATATGTGCAGGTACTGAAGAACCTAATTTTATGTGTTACTTAAATTGCTCCAAGTATAAATCATATACCCTGTGTGCCAGCATTTCATGTGCTGATTTGAATTAAAATTCAATAACTTGCATGATTTCTTGTACTTTGGTATTTAATTTATATTAAATTAAGCACATGAATAAATACAAGTTATAAACACCTAATTATGTCATTATTATTTCTTAGAGTGTATATAGCTGGATTATACAACAAATGGATCCAGAAATTCTTCCCCCGGTGTTCCATTTAGAGTGCTCATCCCCAACCAGTTGCCAGAACAAAGGATGCCCCCATATATATGAATTGGGCAACAGCTATAAAGTTAAGGTCGAGGAGTTGCCGGATGTCTTATACCTTCGTGAAGGGGTAGGTATTTCATGTACCATCTTTGAAGATGCAAAGAATTGTAATTGCATGGATGTCATAAAGTCAGTCTCTGTATTAAGCAGTTAACTGTAGTTAAAATTAGATTCATTCAATTATCTAAATTCACTCCAACACCACCAAGAATTATTTCTGAGTAGGCAAAAATTTAATGGCATAAAAAAATGAATACTGAAATATGTCGAAAGAAATACATTGAGAAAAAATTATTTTCACCTTTTCAGTGTTTTGCTGTAAATGATACCTTTACTGGTCTTGGGGATGTCCTGATTTAGCCAGTCAGCAGCATTCAGGAATTTTGTGGCGGCCTTCTTTGCTTTACTTTTTGTAATCATTAGTTTTTTAGTATTGTAACTGGAGTTTTATCGGGGGCGGTAATGTGGCCGCTCCAATTACACTACATTTATCAACTAGTATATGTAATACTGAAATACTTTTTGTATTCGTTAGTTTTTTAGTATTGTAACTGAAGTTTTTTTCGGGGGCGGTAATGTGGCCGCTCCAATTACACAACATTTATATATATGTAATACTGAAATACTTTTTGTATTCGTTAGTTTTTTTAGTATTGTAACTGGAGTTTTTTTTCGGGGGCGGTAATGTGGCCGCTCCAATTACACAACATTTATATATATGTAATGCTGAAATACTTTTTTTATTGTTAGTTTTTTAGTATTATAACTGGAGAGCTTTATCGGGGCGGTAATGTGGCCGCTCCAATTACACTACATTTATTTACTAGTATATGTAATACTGAAATACTTTTTGTAATCGTAAGCTTTTTAGTACTGTAACTGGAGTTTTTTTATCGGGGGCGGTAATGCGGCCGCTCCAATTACACTACATTTATATACTAGTATATGTAATACTGAAATACTTTTTGTAATCGTTAGTTTTTTAGCATTGTAACTGGAGAGTATTATTGGAGGTAGTAATGTCACAGCTCCAATTTTATCACAATAAACAATTTGATTCAATAAATTCCTTTATGAACAAACATGATTTTGAAAGTGATGATAATATGACTTGTCCACTTTATTTGGTCTCTTACTCTGCAAGTAAAAGCTGCTTTGTGGTATTAATTTCTGCATCCAGCATCTTTACCATAACATGGTTGCTCCTCATGGTCAAAAGGACTACAGTAAAACACTGTTACCTTGAACATGCTTACTGGTTCCATGTACAACAAAATCATGTTTACTTCATTTTCAATCTTGTAAGTGAGATGGCATATGGCAAACTATCATTCTTTACATGAAAACTGTAAAGAATCCCAAAGAGTAGTTTTTTAAGGAGTTTGAAATATTTGCATCACAATTTTTAATTTACTGAGAGAAAGTGTCTGTTAAATTTTTGGGAGCAGGTCCCATATGTATTTTATTACAGGTCTGAACTTCACCAAACTTGCAAGGATTGTGCATCTGGGTATACTTATGCACTAAATATACTTGGATGCTGAATCTCAGATGCTGGATGAAGTAAACGTTTTTGGAATAGGTTAAATTTCTTGGAGCAGACATCCTGTGATGGCCATATCATAGTTATTAACTTATTACTGATAGAATTTCTGCTAAACTTGGACAGTTGATGTATCTTGTGATACTTAAAGGTGCTTGGACACAGATTTGAAGTTAATATTTTCTCAAATTTTCTGCATAATTTCATGGCTTGTATGTTGCTAGAGCATTTCATACTAAAATATAATAAAAATATTATTTCATCTCGAAGTTATTGAAACTTCAAATTTCTGGACGCGTTTGATTGACACATCCTTGCACTTTCACAAATTTAGTTTTAGTCTTAATACTTAAGAAAAGTGGCAATTTTGTTGTGTATTAATGAAAAATATTAAAACTATAATCCAGAAAAATTCAGAGTAGAAATGTTCGAAAGCAAAACCCACTCACAGTATTGTCAGTCCGTGCTCAGTGGTGTGTGCAGACTTTAACAATTGAACACACCCGGTGAATCGTAAACATTAAGAATAACAGAGCTCGTGCCCTGTTTACAAAAACAGTTTACGTTTCACGGGTGTATTCAATTTGTTAAACTCTGTACACAACACTGAGCACGGGCTGACGATATTAGTGAGGGGGTTTGCTTTCCCATATTTCTACTCTGAATTTTCTGGATTATAGATGTAATGTTTTTCATTAATACACAAAAATAGCTTCTTTTCTTAAATATTAAGGATAAAGATAAAATTTGTGAAAGTGCAATGATGTGTTAATCAAACGCGTCCAGGAATTCATAGTTCCAATAATTTCCAGATAAAAGAAGTTTTTAATTTTCGTGTGAAATGCTATTGCAATATATATGTCGTGATATTATACAGAAAATTTGAGAAAATATTAACTTCAAATCTGTGTCTAAGCACCTTTAAGAATTGACATATTTGGATGCTGAATCTAAGCCAAAGGTGTCAGATGTTGGATGAGGTTAAAGTTTTTTGGAGCAGGTATACCTGTGTTTAATGCCAAAAACTCTGACCCAGGGTCATGAATATCACAATTTTCCTTGATTATCCTAACCATACACTCAGTATGACTGCTAGAAGCCAAATAGCAAAAAAAGATAGAGTTTCCTATACATTCATTAAAGGCACGCCCTAAAAGCAGAACTCAGGGGCCAAGAATTTCACAATTTTGGTTGAGACATCCCTGTTCACCACAACAATCTGCTTGGTTTGTCTGTTAATTGTCCAGTAGTAGAGAAGAAGCTGGGGCAATAAATATCACAATTTTAGTAGAGGCACCCCTGCTCATCATAACTATGTGCTTGTTTTGTATGCTGAATGTCCATAAGTGGAGAAGATTTTGGAAACTGCATCATTTTTTACAGGTTTAACCCAAAGTTTCCAATTATATAAATACATTTTTCTCAAAGAAAGTATAACAAACAAGAGGCCCAAGGGCCTTAACGGTCACCCAAGTACAATAATTTAGAGAATCCATAAACTGATAAATGAAGCTTTGTTGCCCCATAGCAAGAAAAATAGTACGATTAAGATCAACAAAATAATTGATCTAGTATCTTTCTATCTGTCCCCCTTTTATCACTATTACCATGAAAATTTCCAAAGAATTCACACATTTTCACTATAAAATCAAATAGAGCCGCCCCCCCCCCCCCCGCCCCTCCCCCCCCCCCCCGAGAAACAACAGAACCCCTGGAACCACAAGTTTTAAAAATTTTGTAAAAGCATCCTTGCTCATCATAACTATACACTTGTTTTTTGCTTTATAGCCAGGAGTCGAAAAAAATATTTTGAAAGAAATTATGAATTTTTACTATATAATCACCAGAACCCCTGGCCCAGGCGCCATGAATTTCATAATTTTGAAAGAGGCAGTTATGTTCATCATAGCTATATACTTAGTTAATTTATTTAATACCCAGGAGCAGAGAAGAAGATTTTCAAAGATTTAATGCATTTTCACTATATAATCAATAGAGCCCCGCCCTAACGCCAGAACCCCGGACCCAGAGGCCATGAAATTCACAATTTTAGAAGAGGCAGTCTTTCTAAACATAACTATGTACTTAGTTAGTTTATTTCATACCCAGGAGCAGAGAAGATTTTCAAAGAAATAATGCATTTTCACTATATGATCTTTATAGCCCCACCCTAGCACCAGAACCCCTGACCCTGGGGCTATGAATCTCACAATTTTGATAGAGGGCTCATATCACAATCATGCCAACAGTTTGACTGCTTGATGTCCAGGAGTAAAGAAGGTTTTTAAAGATTGCATCAATTTTGGTGGTTTTAGCCCCACCCCTAAGGCCCCAGGGGGCAGGGACCATGAAATTCACAATTTTTGTCCCCCTTCACCCATATATGCTATATGCCAAAATTGGTTGAGCAGTTTCAGAGAAGAAAATGTTTAAATGTTAACGCACGACGGACGACGACAGACAAAAACAGATAGCAATAAGTCACCTGAGTGACTCAGGTGACCTAAAAATTAAAGGTTTAATTTATTTGCCTTTCACATGTGAATATTTGTTTTTCATTTTTGATATTGGTCTTCTGAATTCATGACATAAAAGGAGTTGAAATTATCATTTTAAAGTCAGTGCCAAGGTTTCCAAAATGCTAAACCAGTGCTCCAGGAACGAGAACTACAGTGGCCAATGTTTTTCATTCAACATACAGTGCAGGGAACTAATTTTGTTACATAAACCAGCATCAGCATAAGCATTAGTAGCATCAGGATCGAGCTAGCATCAGGGTCAGCATTTAAAAAACAACATTACCAGGATCAGCATCAGCAAGCAAAGGATAAAACCAGCATTGACCTACATAAAATCAGCATTATCCTACTAGCATCAGAAAATCAATGAGTTCAGTAAAAAATTAAAAAAGAAAGAAAGAATATTGGTTCAAGTATTCACATTATTGATACATAGTGAGATATTATGATCAAATAATTGTAAAAGGCACTTTTATTGCTTTAAACGGCAATGCTGAAACTCATTATCTACTTCCGGTAGCATGATGCTACTTCCGGTAGCATTGACCTAATTATAAAACAGCATCAGGATAAGGATAACTAGCATTAAATCAGCAAGCAAAGGAAGCATTCAAATCAGCAAGCAAAGGAAGCATTCAAATCAGCATCGATGCTGTAACAAAATTAGTTTCCTGCACTGTACTTATTCATATCCATTTGCACACTCGTAATAAGAAATTCTAAAGAATAGATAAATGATGACACTACTACATAATACAAGAGGCCCAGGGGCCACATCGCTCACTTGAGCACTCTGGCAAGGAAAAAGCAGAAAATTAATCAGTTCAGTATTAGTAAGTATAAATCTGACCAATCACTTTAATGCTGTTCTCAAGGAGAATTTTTAAAAGATTTTTTCCTATGTATTCCTATGTGGAACTTTAATTCCCCTATTGTGGCCCCACCCTACCCTCGGGGGTCATGATTTGAACAAATTTGAATTTACACTACCTCACAATGATTCCACAAAAGTTTCATATTTGTCAAGCACAGTGGTT
Organism: Saccostrea echinata; assembly: GCF_033153115.1. Taxonomy (NCBI): domain Eukaryota; kingdom Metazoa; phylum Mollusca; class Bivalvia; order Ostreida; family Ostreidae; genus Saccostrea; species Saccostrea echinata. The sequence continues at coordinate 1,922,729 of NW_026889821.1, forward strand.
CTTGAGAAGGTTTTTAAATGATGCCATTAATTTTTCAAAAAATTTTAATTATCTCCTTTTGGAAGAAGGCAAGGCCCTTTATTTGAACAAACTTGAATTCCCTTTACCCAGGGATAATTTGTGGCAAGTTTGGATGAAATTGGCCCAGTGGTTCTTGAGATGAAAATGTGAAAAGTTTGCAACAATGACGCCGATGACAATGGAAAAGTTTCGATCAGGAAAGCTCACTTGAGCTTTAATTTGGCTCAGGTGAGCTTAAAAACTGTGGACTATTTCATGATTAAAACTTTCAAAGTTAAGAAACAGTGGCAACAAATTATAGAATGCACAAATACATATCGATAAGCATCTATAATACACACTGTCCTTTATAAAATATTAGCAGAGAACACGTTTTTAAAATTTACTATTCCCTCAATAGTCCTGGTTAAATTTTGAAAAAAAAAATCATTTGCATAAGGCTTCTTATAATCAGATTGGTAAATTTTAAAGAAATGTCATCTTGTTAAAGTTGTTCATTATTCATGTACTTGGTATATGATTAAAAACCAAAAGAAAGAAGGGCGAATAGGGCATGTACAAGCAAGCTCACATACTCTATACTCCAACATACCCTTGACTGCTACACATTTTGAATGGCATGTTGTATGCATTGAATACACTAGTAAATAAAAGAGGCAAACCCTAAGAAAACCAAATCTGCACTGCTCGAAATTGTCCTTACTAACTAGTAAGGTTCATGTAATTCTAATGAGTCGTGATGACAAACTGTTTTCGCAGTATTAACGTCAAACAGGAGGCCCATGGGCCACAATGCTCACCTGAGTAACTTACTGTTCTTCAACAGATTTTCCTCCATGTAATACCTATTGTGGCCCAATCCTACCCTAGGGGAGGGGGGTCATGATTTGAAAAATATAGAATCTACACTACCCAAGGATGCTTCCACATAAATTTCAGCTTTTCTGGCCAAGAGGTTCTTGAGAAGAAGATTTTTAAAGTTTTTTCCTATATATTTCTTTCCATATATTTTAATGCAAACTTGGGATTTCCTATTGTGGCACCACCCTGCCCGGGGGTCATGATTTGAACAATTTAGAGTCTACACTACCCCAGGATCCTTGTATGTGAATTTCAGCTTTTCTGGCCCAGTGGTTCTTGAGAAGATGTTTAAAGATTTTTCCTATAAATTTCAATGTAAAATTTTGATTTCCTATTGTGGCCCCACCCTCCCTTGGGGGGGGGGGGGCATGATTTGAACAATTTAAAATCTACACTACCCCAGAATGGGTTCACATACGTTTCAGCTTTTCTGGCCCAGTGGTTCTTGAGAAAAAAAAATTTCAATGACCCCACTCTATTTTTCTCTTTTTTTGATTAACTCCCTTTGTAAGAGGGCTTGGCCCTTATTTTAAAAATTTCAATCCCCTTTAACCAAAGATGCTTTGTACCAACTTTGGTTAAAATTGGCATAGTGGTTCTCGATAAGTTGAAAATGTGAAAAGTTTACAGACGGACAACAGGAGATCAGAAAAGCTCACTTTAGCTTTCAGTTCAGGTGAGCTAAAAAGTTCAAAAATGGCCAAAATTCCCAGAAAAAAAAAATGGAACCAGATTTTCCTGTATATATGCTCATCTCCACTTCATGTCTTTAATAACTAAAAAAAACTCATGGAATTTCTTTCAATGGTTTCAGAGTTGCAATGACCAAAAAAAAGAGGGGTTGTCACATTAGAACATTATACCCCTGCAACTTGTAGAGTGGATTATAAACATAGAATTACCAACATAGCTAATATTACTACCATAAATCTGTTGTCTGTGAAATGTCAATTTCCAACATCTAATTAATTCCAAAGCATACCAAAATTTTAAATAGTGTAATTTTGAAAAACTAAATGCCATTTATTTTATTGAGCAAGTCTGCACTCGATTTTTTTCTCACGGTCTACTTTAATGAAACAAGAACCTATTCTGATAAGCAAAAGCTTAGAGTGATTATAAAGGCAGATGAACAGGCTGATGGACAGAAAAGCCAGTACCATATAATAACACATGTAAAAGACTAATATAAAAAAAGTGTATGTTAAAGTGCTGGTGAAAACATACAAAAAAGGAAGAGAATTATAGGAATATATTACGTATTTATAAATCAGATCAAGAATTCATTACAACCTATTGATAAATATATTGTTCCAGTATATCTTTTAGTGTTATATACATTGTTTTTGCTTCTAGTTCTGTTGAAGGATGGTAATTGTCTCAAATGACATCAAGAGCTTCCTTAGTGTCTTTATCCAGGTCATTTTCAAAGCAGCATTGGTCCTTAAGGAACTGAAACTTTTCATCGTTAACATTGATTTGATGAATGTAATTTCGGCACTGTGGATTGCCTGAAATAAAATGACATAATTATTAAATAACAACATGTTTTTCCATATAAAATACATTTCATACCATACCATACCATACCAATTTCAACTGAACTCCATGTGAAAGTATTATTTTAATACCTCATCAGCAGTGGAAATAAACCCATTCAATAAAATACCAGAGAGAAACTACTGGAGAGAAAGAATGTTGACACTCTATTTTGAAACCCTCATCAAGAGCATGGTACAACAATCTCAACAATTATTTCCACTTTATACACTTGAAAATTAATCTAGTTTTAATGGGAAAACCCCAAAATTATGATATTAAATTATTTTCATTATTTCATGTCAATTATCAACATTAATTTACATAGTTTTAAATGAGACTGGATGTTTACACAGAAGAAGTAAATGAGTAAATCACTGCACACAGAACTTCTCAGTAGAAGTCATAAATGCATAATCATAATATAAATCATAATGCAGTGTTTGAGTGACAGCCTAAAAATCAATGCCTCTATTATCCGCGTATGAAATTTTGTGTCTAAAATTGGCGCCCTTTCCCTTAAATTGTGACCTCTCTCTCTCTTTCTGTGTGTGTGTGTGTGTGAGAGAGAGAGAGATAGGGTGGGTGTGATATTTGTTGTTGTTCTCCTCTGTCAATGCACTTTTCCCAAACTGTATTGTGCAATTCTTATGTATTCTAAAAAAATTCATACATGAAATTAACTGACCTAACATTTCTGGAACATAATAAAGGAGTTCTGGAATCCCAGGAACAACATCGCCTGTTTTTTGCTTCCTGATTCTATGGTAATTCCATGCCAATTTCACATCCTCCAATTCTTTCCTGATAATTTGCATGTAACAATATTGAACTAATGTTCTGAAATAAAACATGGTTACATTAGTTTTTGGGGCTTCAAAACTAAATGCACTGGTTAAGAAACATTCAATAAAAGATCACGAATTTTCTTTAATGATGAAACCACACCTTCTAGAGTTATATAGATTAACATAGTAATTGGGCAAAACCACATAACAACAGAGGATATTCACAAATAAATTTTGACATGGCAAAATACATGTACAGTATATGCATGTACTGTTCACCACAGGTATTCTCTTTGGTCAAAATCGCTAGTATTTAGAATAAGGAATTTGACAATCTAAATACACATACAATTAACTGAATTGGTAAGATACAAGTGTACAATGCCTTGAATAATGTTGCAGTTTGTAACAGCCTGAATATTATACACATTCCATTATTGCAAGCAATCAAGGGTTACCGTTGAAGGTCAATGATTTCTAATGTACACAAATTTCAATGTTACCCCCACTGACATGCAATATTTAAACATTTTCATATGAAAACAGTTGGATTTCTTTGGAAAAAAGGGAGAGAATTGTAAAATATCCAGTTAATGGAAACATTCATGGATGAACAGCCAGCCTACATTGTTGTTGTTTTTCTTCTATGTCAAAAGCAAACTTACATATGCAGTTTTTCCCCGATTGTAAAATGACCATCCTTTTCCAATTCCTGAAAACAATAACAAATTTTTAAAGAAAAAAAATGGAAAACAAAAAAAAAAAAAAAAAACAAAAAGAAAACAACATCGGATTTCTTACATAAAATGATAGAAATCTCATATTTAACCTTAAAATGATGTATCCATCGATCTGTACATTTCCCTCGTAAAATTTCCCACCATCTCTCAATCCTCTTAAAAAATAAAAATTGAAAATTAAAGTTAAAAATTAAAGATAATTAAAGAGTCATACTGATAAACTTCATTATAAGTCCACATCCATTTTATTTTTTTTTTCAAAAGGACAATATTTTCAAGATCAAACTCAGTAATTATCAATATTTAAATATTTTACAGCATGCAAATTCATCTTTTGTGTCTCACAATTACAAAACTTAAACTGTCTGTACATATGAGTAAAACAATATTTAAAAGTATTCTACCTTAAAAAGGAAAACAAAAAATTGAAACCATTTATGAAAAATAAAACCAAACCTTAATACTTGAATCAGAAAATTTGGCCCAGAACGCTCCTGACACACAGAGAGAATAATGTTTACTGTGATACAGACTCAATAAACAAAAACTAAATCTATGAACTCAGACAGACTATTAATGAAAAACTTGCTGCCTTCCTTTGCACATTCCTTTCATGACAAACTTTAGGATAATTGTATTTAATTTTAAATAACCTCTGACCCTGCATCATAACTTTTACATTTTTCCTTGCTTCTCCTACCCATACAGTCACTTAGTTTCCCTGCTGGGTGCCTAGTAGTAGAGAGGATTATAAATGCAGCTTCATTTCATTTCCACCCTATAGCCAGAATCTTTGACTGTAGGACCGTAACTATAAATATTTTTGGTAGATGCTTCCATGATCATTCTAAACATACACTCAGATTGCATGGTATGTGGCAAATAGTAAAGATTTACAAATAGTTAATGCACATTCACTACTAGTATATGACCCCAACACCAGAACCCCTGACTCTGGGGCAATAAATTTCACCACTTTGATAGAGACTCCCTTCCTTATCCTATCCATGTACTTAATTTGCCCAATAGATACCAAGAAGTAGAGAAGAATATTTTTATATTCACTATATGACCAATGTGCCCCACCCAAACACACAAACCCCCATTCCTGGGGCCAAAATTTCAGACTTTAATTAGAGGCCTCCTTGTTCATCATAACAATGTAGTAGTTTCTCTGCTAGATGCCATGGAGTAGAGAAGAAGATTTAAAATCATGCATCAATTTCTACAACTTTTTATCCAAAATCTCAGCTCCATTGGGGTTGGAGATAATGAATTCCATAACTTATATTCCTTTTCCTCTATAGATGTTACCCACCAACTCTAGTGGAGATTGGCTCAATAATTACAGAGGATAAGTTCAGCATGTAAAAATTGATAATGGACAACAGACAAAGACCAATGGCAATAGGTCAACTAAGTGAATCAGATGACCTAAAATGCAAGAAAGACATGGGTATATTTTGAAAGAAAAATCTATAAACCTGATTATGTTTTGATTTGCCATAAATAAAGACTTTTTTGCAGAAAGAATCTTCATCATCTTCTCTTAAGAAGTTCTGGATGGCTGCTACAGTCCCATTCTCTGTTCCTTTTTAATAAAAAGTAAAGTATCATTTTTTTCAGGAATTATTTCACATTTATCTTAAATAAAAGGCTGCTGTGTCAGGGACCCTTTCACAAAATGGTGTAGACTTTGGCTTAATTTATTCTGACTCAGGTAAGTGAATATTCATACAGGCCTAAGTTGCGTTTCTGAAAGCGACTCGTTTGGGTTTCAATGCCTTAAACTGTGTTCCTCTCTGCTGAATACAAACCTTGCATACATCATACTTTATTTTGTTTGGAGGCTATGATTATATGCGAGAATTCAATTTTCCAAATTAAGGTACCTTTACACATGGTAAATATATAATAAAATGTGTATATCATTATGTTGGTTCAGTATATATATATACTTGATAGTAAAATTCAATTCATTCCTTTTTTTTAATTAAGTGATACTACATTTTCAGAGAAAACACAGAGGATCCCCAAACAGAAGTGGAGGTTGAAAAAACAAAGTACTGTAATAGCACTTGAACACATTGCAGCAGAAAAGGAAGCACAATTAAGGAAACAATGCATAAAAATGATTTTCACTGGTTATGTTATATTGAATTTATTATTGAATTGATAGCACGGTTTTGACCCTCACAATGTAGGTTTATCAGGAGAGTGTCAGTTTTGACAACCTGGGACAAACCCTAGCACTACACCTAATCAAGACAGTTTGTTGCACAAAAGCATGAAACAAAATTAACCAAATGTTTGTGCAGCAAAGTTTAAAACAGCAGAAGGCAATATTTATTAAATCAGAAATCTAAATATATAAAAGAAATAAAACTAACCTGCATCACCCCTTACAATATGTGGATATCCTGAAAAAAAAAGAGGTAAATGATCATTTTGTTTTAAAAATCATCAAACATTTCAATAAAATTGGAAAGGTCATCTTTATCATAACAATATGAAACACAAATGAGTATTTATCTGCTTTTATACCTATAAACTTTTGAAAGAAATTCCATTAGCACTTACAATTACATTCCATTTTTTTTTTGGAAAACATTAAAACATTACAATTAACTTGTTCTAATGTGTTTATAAAATATGCTGCAATTTTCTTTGGGTTTTTATTACTGATTCCTGCTTCGCACCAAAGCACGTAGCAAGAAAACCTAATAAGAAAAGGAAATAAATGAACATTTAATAATTATCTAAAAATCCTGAAGTGATTCAAAAGTTAATCTGAGAAAATTACAATCACTTGTTGTATACAAGATTCATAGTGTTTCATAAATGTTTTCCAAAACAAAAGGCTTTAAAAAAAACAATTTACCCATCAATACAGCCACTGATGTGTATTCCGTATGGACTCAACTTATCATACTGGTCTAGAAAAAGAAGATTTATCCTACATTAATATTTCTTGAAATACTGTTTAACATAGATCACAGGCTACAGGTTGCCACTGCAGTTTTCTTTTTTTAAAGTTCTTTTATCTTTATATATAGAAAGATAAATTAGCAAGCCAATTGGCCACTTCTTGTCTGGCCTCTCCACCATAACAAACAATGTTATGTGCCTGCTTGCTTAAGGATACAAGATATTTAAGGAATCACTGTCTAGTTAGTAGAGTATGCCAGGGCATCAACGATAGTGGGAAACGTGGGATAATTTGCATAATGGGCGAAGCCCGTTATGCATAAATTATCCCACGTTTCCCACTATCGTTGATGTCCCTGGCATACTCTACTAACTAGACAGTGATTCCTTATATTTCCATTTCATAGTGAAATAAGATTGTGAATTTAGATTTTAAAAGTGTAGACTAATAGATTTGAATTACACGAGGCCTCACATGTCAATTTCAATAGTCCCCGCCCACTGACGTCAAACACAAAGACAGTCGCACGAGAATTACATGCATATTAGGCCTTCTTACCTCCTGACCTTTCGCTTGGTGAAATTTGCATTCCGGTGGAATGATCAAGAAATCAACTCTCCTAACTTTCAGAGTTATCACAGAGAAAACAAATAGAAATGGAAATATTTATCTTTTTATCCTTAAAAATAAGTAGCATCTACCTGCATATATATCAATCATTTTCATCTATAATTAAGGATGAGCATATGTTTCAGTATACCATTGTTAATTGACAAAAGTATCATCTTAGACCATCTTTGTCTCAGAGGGCTTTCATCATGTATACTGTGCAATCCAGCCAACTAATATAATTAATTTACAATGACCATCAATCATGCATCCAGAGATCAAAAATTACAATCCTCCATCTTCAATACAGCCAAACATGAAATATCCTTAATGTTTACTTTTAAGGCACTTGATCAACATGTATGTTTAAGAAAATAGGTTGGGTGAGGGGGAAAGAGAGAAAAAAAAATAAGAAAAACTGTCTTGGGCTAATTTGATATTTACCTATATGCCATATCCAATTTGGACCTAAAAAACAAAATGGCAAGACTTTGAAATCACATCGACTACATAAAACCCCTCCATTTAATGTTGTATAGTCATATGCTTAAAAAAACTAAAAATCAGAACTTGTCTCCCTTACATTTACCATAAAGAAAATGTTCAAAGCATAATAAAGTGCACAAACACACACACAAGACACATACCTACCCTCCCTCACACACCCTCTCTCTCACACACACACATGTAGTTAAATTTAACCTTTACTGAGGTACTGCCTTCTTTTAAGTTTATTGCCTTTCCTTCTGGACATTCCTTTAGGGTCTAAAGTGGTCATTATTTCTCGTACCAGTTTTCTGAAAGTCCAAATATTTTAAAGTGGATACATTTATTATCATTAAATAACTTATTTAACATATGCAGATAGTATAATACCCCATCCCCTCCATCCACACTATCCTGTTTGTACTTGCACCTTTAACTTAATGAATAGCAAGCATTCTGAGAGTACTGCACAAGCAAGAAAATTCTGATGAGAATACATGTATTTGTAAATTTGTTTTCATCTAGAATTATTCTGAGAATTAAACCATACAGAAATTTCCTTCTCTATTGGAGGAAGGTCTTAGTTCCTAAGGAATGAAACTACACATAGTTTCATGCAAACTACCTTTTTTTTCATTTGCACATTCTATCAGTTATTTTGAAATTATATAATATATGAGGACTGATGTGAACTGTGGAAACGACAAAGAAGGAAAAGGTCTTTTCAAATATCTTCACTATAATTTAAACCATTATAATAATGTAAGAATAACACAAATGCCTAAATGTATACCTGGTAATTGGAAAATGTGTACTGCATGTGCATTACCTGGTTGTACTGTGCGAACACATAAAAATCCAATTTAATTAGAAAGAAAATAATTATTTCACTTAATGTTTTCTCAAGAATAAATTCCTTGAATTCATTGAATTGCAATATTGAATATATATTTTAAATGATCATGAGCATCATGTCTATTTGAAGGATAAACCTGATTGGGAAAATGAGAAGTTCCAAATACATGTAAATAACTTCATCATATGTTTCTCATTAGGTAGTGACACATCAAGTTTCAAACCAATTATCCACACCATGTCAAGTAAAAATTGTGGAAAAACAAATTAGGGATTAAAAACAGCTAGTATGTATGTAAACAACAAATATAAATTACCTTCGAACAATGTATCCATAAATAAATTTCAATCTAAAGAACACATCGGTTACACTTCTATCTGGCATTAGAGACATTTCAAGCTGCAATTAAAATCTGTGAAATTATTTCATAAAAATTGATTTTTTTCATTTTAAAAGGTAAAATAATGCTTTGAAGTGACTAAATTTTAATAATTTAATAATATTTAATTGCAGTTCCATAACTAATCACACAATTTTCTAAATAAAATTACTGAAAATGATTTAACTTTTACCTGCTTTAACTGAGCAATTCAAGAATTCAAAGAAAAAATACATGTCATTCAAGCATCAAACTTATTTGTTGGGGGAGGGGGGTTAATATAAATGCTGTATATTATTCATGCCAAAGTAAATGTTTACGAAATAATCAATATTTACAAATTACAGACCATGTACTATCATATATTAGCATGCATATTATAAAAGTTAACAAATTGCTATAAGACATAAAAGTTACCAGTATAGCTTGTAAAATATCATCAAAATTTGTAAGTTGCGCAGATCCTCTCCTGTTGTTTAAGTGTAACTTGGGAATAACTTTCCTCTTTAGATACTCAACACTGTAATAAAAATGATCCAACAGGAACAGATCTTTTAATTTTAATACACTGTAATACATGAACAATATTATAATCCATTCAAAATTTCCTGAAATTTATTTATTTATTGGCATGTTTTTTTTTTTTTTTTATCAAATATAAAGGATCTGCATGTAATTCAGTGTTGAAACAATTCAATATTATATTAAAATGGTTTAATTCCTTCATGCAAAACATTTCTTGCATAACTACATTTAGAAATTCAACAAATATTTCAAATTGTACTTGTCCAAAAATATATTAAAAGTAGAAAGTCTGGGAAAAGAATTACCTGTAATGTTGATTATGTTTTGTTTTCAATAAAATGGCAATTTCTTTATGTGGCAAACCAAGTCTATGATAAAACTCAATACAGTGGCGCCGCGTTTATCCGGACGCCATTTATCCGGACGCTTCACCTTCCGGACGATATTTTTGGGGAACCGATTTTTTCCACGTTATTCTGTCTCATTAATCCGGAAATTCGCGTTCCGTATCCGGACGGTCGATTTCTACTACAAAACGTAATAGTTCATTGAAAAATGACTCGTTTATCCGGACGGTAATTTTTCAAGAAACGGCTTTTTCTCACTCATCTTGCAGTAGTGTTAATTGTTGTAAAAACATTGGCCATACAGTCAGTTTAAAGGCGGTTACCTTTGACCTACAGACAATAGCGTCTATAATTAGCGTGTGTTTACCCCAATTAAATCACACGTACGTCTATTATGAAACTCGAAGATTTTCGCTTACACTGTGCATTACTTAAATCATAATCCGTTCAAAATCATATTGCTAACCGTATATACATCGGTAAATTCATGAGAATTTTGGAGAGTTGTAAATAAAAAGAACAATAAATAACGAGCGATTTCGTAATGGTCTTGATCATGTTGATTGTTAGTTTAAATATGATTTTCTATTTCTAAAAACGTAAATGTATTTGAAACGCTTTTTCTACATTAGGCAGAAAAGAAATATCTTTCTATATTAATGTACAACTGTCTATAAACGTACGTTACTTTCGAAAAGAAATATAAAACTGGCGTTACGTATAGAAGTTGATTACGTTTTTCAAGGTATTTTTTGTGATCGAAATCAAACCTAGGGTCTTTAGAAAAAAATAATTGATAATCATGAAGATTGCTTGTGTTTATGTTGAATGTTTACAATACTTTCACTGATTGCGCGTGTTTGAGTTAGCTTGCAGTGTTCAGTTACTATAGTAGCCCTGTGTAAAGAATATACGGGAATATACAGGGTTAGTTTATATTTGAACATTTTCAATGATGATGCTGAACAGTTCTGTCATATTATATGAGCTTCAATAATTATAAAAGATAGTGAAATGATACAACAGTAAATCAAAATTTTCTCAGCCCATGAATTCATGCCAAAGAGAGGGCGAATAAAATTCCCTGCGTTAAAAAAGGTCTCAGCATAAAATTGCCCAGTATCACTTAATATCATTTAATATATTTTTTTTACTTAATTACTTCTTATAAAGCTAAAAAATAAAACGTTTAAACCAAAATATCAGTTTTTTTCCCCTTTGCCTTCATATTTGATACCAGTACGAGCATATACACATGCTTGGAGAAGGGTTTTTTTTTTTTTTTTTTTTTTTTTTTTGTTTTTTTAATGATTCACTTATCCGGACGATTCATTTATCCGGACGTTTTCGTTGGGAACGGAGACGTCCGGATAAACGAGGCGCCACTGTATACGATTTTAAATCTGCAATAAATTGTACATGAAATTATTGGTAAGTTCTTAAATTGCTGTTTGTTGTTTATATACATGTATATAGTTAATACAACATTTTTCTCTTAAGAATTCAACATGGCATAATCATTAATTGGTAATGAAATATTATAAAGGAAAACAATAGTTTCAAAATGTTACCTTCATTCATTGTCAATATTTTCTTATTTCTAATATGAAACTTAGAAAGAAGATCCTGAAAAAAAAAAAAAAAAAAAAAAAAAAAAAAACTTTAAAAGAGCTGTACATCAGTTGACAGTTTTTGCATCAAATGCAGCAGATATCTATATTCAGATGCACACTGATAAACCAACTGCATTTCAAGAATATATATATATATATATATATATATATATATATATATATATATATATTATATATATATATATATATATATATATATATATATATATATATATATATATATATATATAAATCAAACTTCCATGTAAATTAGTTGAATCTGATTTGTCGAGAAACGTCTGTTAAAAAACACCATTGCCCGCTGAATAATGAAGCCACGCCCTCCAGCGCAGCAAGTCAACATTGCTTGACAACGGGTGATATTCCAAAAAATATGGACTGCTCAGAATTTATGCTTGCAAGGTTTAATGTAATATGTATGTGTATAAAACATTCAGTATAATATTATAAATATTGCCTGTAGTTGAGTGTAACATTAAAAATTTTCACCCCTCGAAAACCACCATCAACCTCGGCTGCGCCTCGGTCGAAAATGGTTTTCTTGGGGTGAAAATTTTCAATGTTACACTCAACTACATGCAACATTTATATAATAACCGATTTCAAGTCCTACACAAACCATATTCATTAAGATAATATTTTTAATGACACACAAATATTACAGGGCACAAACACAATTACAACAAGACCACAGTCAAGCTAAGCATTCTCTCATGCAAAAATTTAGAAATGTTGTTCAAATGTGTTCTATATATTTTCTAATATAAACCTACTAAAAAGCAAAAACATTCCTCTCTTTTTGAAATTTTGAACTGGTTAAGAGATCACATTTTTTAGGTCACAATGATCATCAGACAAGCTTATTGATTGACTGATACATTGTTACTTAAAACACTGTTCATACTTTTGAAAGTTATAAACTGCAATGTTAAAATTTCATCGGGATATGAAATTTGTTGCTATATGAACAAATCATCTGAGAAGACCTTCATGTTTCACAGGATTTGACTGACGAAGTTTATATCTCGGTGAACTTTTTAACAATTGTATTTATTTATTATGTGAATAAAGTTAAATCATTGGTTTTTTGTGTTCGCTTGTTAACTAAGACATATATACCCAATATCTGATATCTTAAATAATTCACCCATAACTTTGGATATGAATAGGGCTAGACTTATAAGATTGCTAAAGAGGTATACAAAGTGAAATGATTTTAAGTGCTGGGATTTTTTTTTAATTTTGCCAACAAGCATTTTGTATGCTTGTAATACATAAGTAACACACCCATATACAGTTGAACTTTGATATCTCGAACTCCAATATCTCGAATACCATGGATATGTCGAAGTGATGTGGAAGTCCTAACCACATGTTCTTTAAGTATTTTATCCTTGATATCTCGAATCCTCGGATATCTCGAATTTTGTTCTCAGGCTCATCAGGTTCGAGATAACGAAGTTTGACAGTACATACAATCAGCAATGATATACTCCATTGCAATGAAATAATAATAATTTGCATTATGAAAGACACAATGATATTTACAATAAATTTAATAACAAATGTAATGGAAGTTACTTGTTATGCAAAAGGAGCGGCCAAATTACCACCCCCGATAAAATACTCCAGTTAACGATACTAAAATCCAAATGATTACAAAAAGTATTTCAATGCTGCAGATATATAAGTAATAATTGTAATGTAAATGGAGCGGCCACATTACCGCCCCCGATAAAACACTCCAATTACAACACTAAACTGTTCATGAATACAAAATGTTTTTCAATGTTACATGTCTATAAATGTAATGCAAATATAATGCAGCAGCCACATTACTGCCCCCAATAAAACAATATAAACATTTTAAACTGTTACTAGAGGAATACATATTTCAAAGGTACCGGTATATACATGAAGAGGGATTTTTTTTTTTTACGTCTGTTACAAACAGGGTTTATATGATTTGGGTTTATATGCAATATCAATGCACAAATTTGCTGTAGTTATCAATGCAAAATAATGCCTTTTATTTGTCCTCTTCTTGAGTTTGTGAGACTACAAATACTGTCGGAAAAAGTTACTGTGACAGTTTTATTTACCTCAAAGATTGTTTAAACAGTTGTTAATCCATCTATACCAAAATATACATCACATCCAGACATGTGCACAGCAACTGTATACAACTTGTCTTTTTCTAAAGTAACACTGTTTGCAAAAATAAATGAAAATTCACACTCCTCAGTCAACTCTTCACGTATTTTTTCCTTAAGGAGAATATTTTCATCACAAGATAATGACACTTCAACTAAAAGTGAGACATTGTAGTTTCCATACAAAATGATGCCATGAAATTGTATATTTCTATTTACAGAAAACACAAGTCTATCACCATTCAATTCATCACACTTCCAAGTATTGCTTGGACTTTTTGAAAAAAATCTAATGATCCTAATGTCCTCCTCTGACACACAAACAGGAGATTGAAAAGCTGGACCAACTGTGTCCTTACAAACACTCAATGAATTCAAATACAACATAACTTTCATTGCAAAATCATCACTAATTATGTTTCTATAAACAACATTTTCAATAAAAAAAGTAGCAGACATTCTACCAAACCTGATATTTGGAACAATTTTCCTCCAAGTTTCTGAAACGTTTCTGCATTCTGAATTCATCCACTTTACTATCAACAAAAATAACTTCTCTTCATGAATACATAATGTATTTCATTCAAGCAGCAAATTAATCAAATCTACAGGATACTGAAAAAACATTTCATTTGCAGGACTATTTGATAAAATGTCTCTGGCAAATTTGTCAATGTATAACAATGATGATAGCACAACATTTTTCAAACCAAATTTGTGTGCAATATGTAAAACAAGCAAAGCTTTATCAAAACATACGGATTGTTGAAGAAAATCTAAACATTTCTCAGACAAATCTGAAACCATGTAAAATTGAGCTGCCTGTAACATATCTTCAACATTCTCAAAAGATAAATCAATCTCATGTTGGTACAGAAATTCTATCACAGATCTTGTTTGTGAAGGCAAGAAATCATGGCAAATAACTGTCCTTTTTGATTGCTTGGGGTCCCAGTTTTCATTTAAACATGTTCTAAACCAATCGCTGCCCAATATGAGCACTGTCCTGTGTGCACCCATGATACTTCCATCTGATAAGGAAATTTCTAAATCACACAGCTCTTGCTGATGGAAGGCTTTAACAAGTTTTTCACCAAGTCTTGCCATTACAGCTGTGATAAAAGTCAAGATATTCCTTTAGTCTAAATAAATGTCATTTGTTTTTGTATGTCTGTTTCGAGCAGTAGTTATACATTTGTAACTCTGTGTGTGTGTGTGTGTGGGGGGGGGGGTGAGGGGGGTGAGGGAGGGTGTGTTTGTGTGTGTTATTGGACAGTTCTTTGGCAATAGAATGCCAAACTGAAAATACCATATTTAGAATGAAATGAGATGTGACAAACATTGGAGTTTTTTGTTTAATGGTGTACACTTAAATAACTTGCTAATAAAAAAGTTTTAGTCAACCATGACATTTTCAAAAAAAAAAAAAAAGACCTGTGTATAAAACAAAAACAAGGCCCAAGCCTTGTTTACATAACTAACAATTGTGATCACTGCTTCTTGCTTGTAACTTGCAACTTACTTTTGAATTTAGGTTGACCATTAGTCTAGAAATACCAATATCAATACTTAAAAGAAAGGAAAAATAACATTTTAATACTTCCACTTCAAATCGCAATCAGGCCCCTTTCAGTTGTTCCGTCAGCACATGTCTTCTCTTTTTCAAAATACTGAGGCATTTACCTGTCTCAATTTGTCATTGAGCAAATATGTTACCAGTTCTATAAATACTGTATTTATTGCAGAGTTAGATCTGCAAATTTTTCAAATAATCTTCTACCTTCATAACATGAATTCTTGCAATTTTTCAAAGCACACCAATATTTCGCTCACATTTTAGAATTTCAAGAACTAGGTCAAAAAAAAAGATAGTATTCTGAAATGAACTGTAGAGGGGTATATTTACTTAATACTAAGTTCCCCATGTACATGCATTAACAGTATTTGTGACTGACCTCCAGTATTAAGGTAATGTACTCCTCATCAAGGCCTCAAGTAGGTTTCTTCGCAAAGTTTGCTAAATGGATCCTCTATGAAGCTAAAAGTACATGTATATATTTATATATGGTAATTAAGTGGTTACAAGAAGCAAGATCATTGTTTAAATGCTGGACAAAAAAATTAAATAATTTTCTTTAACCAGACCCTCACCCCATATCTCTCAATTGAACTGTAATGTGATGACTGTTGATTTAAATTTAATTATCAAAAACTTTATATTTGCTCATTTGTAATTGTTCACTTAAAATAATATTTATTTCTTTTGTTTATTCATTAAGAGAATCAATTACAAATAAAGTCCCATGTACAATGTGCAATTTTCTGTCTCTACCCCCCCCCCCCCCTCCTACAACAACTTTATGATTTTCAAAATATATGACAGCTCATCTCTTCTAAGTTACTCACCCCCTCCCCCCACCAATAACTTTATGAATTTCAAAATACATCTGTCAACATCTCATCTTTAAGTGAGAATTTACCAAAACAAAATTGGAGAGAAACTTTATGTTGTTTTACTTCAGAGGTTCTTATGACAACTGTCAAAAATATACAATGCACATGCATTTCTTTCTAAAATCAACTTTGTTCTTTCAAAAAATTCAAAACATGCAGATATTAATGAATGGGGTATTACAAATCACTTCCTACATCTTGATTGCAAAATATTTAAATAAGTTTAAAATAGATGTTTGGTTTTGACATAGTCTCTAAAAAGGAAAGAAAAAATAATATATATACATAGAAGGATGAAGCCTCCCCCCATCCCGTGCACACTCACCCCCAATTCACCACAAAGTTCTATATTTGAATGAGAGTTAATTTTTTTTTTATGTATTGTAAAACAACTTGATTCTAAATGTCACATAAAATACCATATGCCTTCATGTTCAAAATTGCATATAAAATAAAAGAGTCTGCGCATTTATTTTAATTGTATACAATTTATAATTCGAATTTCCTTGATAAAAAAACTGCAGAATGCCTTTGAGTGTTGGAATGCTGTTCATACAATTTATTCAAAGGAAAAATCACATAAAATAAATATGTACAACATCAAACTAAGGTATTCATTAAGATTTACAAGGGAAAAATCAACTATACTTACCTTACAAACCGGGAGGCTGGAACCTAATACACATTTTAGCGGTACTGTTTTTCAATGTTAGGGAAGCAGTTATATATTACGATACTAAAGTGAATGTTATTTTTTGAATAGCTTAATAAAGCTATAAAGCTTGATAAAGCTATATGTAGCTTTTTCTTGCTATACACCTAAAACAAGAAATAGTGCTGCTTGATTCTGGTGTATATCATTCGTGAACATTTAGAAATCATCAACCCTAAAAGACATATAGTCTCTATAATATTTTATAAATCTATCGGTATAAAAAAAAATGACTTTAAGAGAAAATAAGATTAATAGTTATGAATGTTAATTGAGATTCAACATGTTCAATACAAAATGAAGATTTCACTCGAATTTCCTCGATCATGAGAGACTCGCTTCAGTTTTGGGAGAAAGTAAAATAACTGCACAAACTCAGGTATAACTTACATCAAAAAACAAGAATTCTTCTCATTTAATGAGAGTTAGTTACATTAAAACAAACAACAAAGAATATTATTGATATATTACTTACATCAAACGTAATGATCACGACTCAGACCTACATCAATTTGAATGTAATGACCACACCGCATCCGCGTCCTTAGAAATCTTGGCCAAATCTCGATCTCTTGAAATCTTGGCTGTTCATCTCGTAGAAGCTTGGGAATTAATGATCGAGGTCACCCGAAATCTTGGCAATGTACAGGGTCGAGGGTGTACATGGCCAGGGTTATCATGGCCAGGCCTATACGGCCAGGGTACGCGAGCAAAATGGCCAGGCTAGGCTATGTATGGTAGAGGGTTATGGGGAACATGGCCACGCCAAGACATTATTATGCAAGACCAGGTTGAACATGGCCAGCCAGGATAGCTAATCGTCGAATGCAAGATGCATGATAATATACATGGCCAGGGTGAAGATGGCCAGGCCATGTTTAGAAGCGTGGGATAGGCATGCAGTGATTTTTCTACACCCATTTTACGTCCGAATATCGGCCCTTTCCTATGGAAAGCCATAGGGGACCCCCAGGGTCAGGGTCTATATAATCTATAGTTTTAACCCTGGCCACCCATGATTTCTACCCTGGCCTTCCCATCTTTGAAGCCATAGGGGACCCCCAGGGTCAGGGTCTATATAATCTATAGTTTTAACCCTGGCCACCCATGATTTCTACCCTGGCCTTCCCATGTTTGCATCATGGACACCCCACGCTTTATCATCATGGCCTAGCCGTATACAACCTGGCCGATCCATGTTTGCAGCATGGCCATCCCATCTAGTCATGTTTACCCCGACCATACACAGCCTAGCCCGGCCATGTACTACCCTGGCCTAGCCATGTTCGCACCATGCCTATCCCACGCTTCTAAACATGGCCTGGCCATCTTCACCCTGGCCATGTATATTATCATGCATCTTGCATTCGACGATTAGCTATCCTGGCTGGCCATGTTCAACCTGGTCTTGCATAATAATGTCTTGGCGTGGCCATGTTCCCCATAACCCTCTACCATACATAGCCTAGCCTGGCCATTTTGCTCGCGTACCCTGGCCGTATAGGCCTGGCCATGATAACCCTGGCCATGTACACCCTCGACCCTGTACATTGCCAAGATTTCGGGTGACCTCGATCATTAATTCCCAAGCTTCTACGAGATGAACGGCCAAGATTTCAAAAGATCGAGATTTGGCCGGCCAAGATTTCAAGAGATCGAGATTTGGCCAAGATTTCTAAGGACGCGGATGCGGTGTGGTCATTACATTCAAATTGATGTAGGTCTGAGTCGTGATCATTACGTTTGATGTAAGTAATATATCAATAATATTCTTTGTTGTTTGTTTTAATGTAACTAACTCTCATTAAATGAGAAGAATTCTTGTTTTTTGATGTAAGTTATACCTGAGTTTGTGCAGTTATTTTACTTTCTCCCAAAACTGAAGCGAGTCTCTCATGATCGAGGAAATTCGAGTGAAATCTTCATTTTGTATTGAACATGTTGAATCTCAATTAACATTCATAACTATTAATCTTATTTTCTCTTAAAGTCATTTTTTTTTATACCAATAGATTTATAAAATATTATAGAGACTGTATGTCTTTTAGGGTTGATGATTTCTAAATGTTCACGAATGATATAAACCAGAATCAAGCAGCACTATTTCTTGTTTTAGGTGTATAGCAAGAAAAAGCTACATATAGCTTTATTAAGCTATTCAAAAAATAACATTCACTTTAGTATCGTAATATATAACTGCTTCCCTAACATTGAAAAACAGTACCGCTAAAATGTGTATTAGGTTCCAGCCTCCCGGTTTGTAAGGTAAGTATTAGATAGAATGTTCTATCGTTAAAACGATATTGTCCTACGGACCCGGTTTAACGATAGAATTCATTCCGTGTATTCGCAATGTAGCAAAATAAACACGGGCGATAACTCGAACTCTGTGCATTTTCTATGAACAATCCAGAGAGTTCCGAATGTCAACATGGCGTTAAATTTGAAGCGAGGAAAAAACGTTGAGAAAATGAGTTGAATTTTCGTATTTATATGGATTATTATTTAGGTTAAAAGGCATATACAATCTCAAAAAGGTTTGTTATGATTAATTTGGTAGTTATTTTCAGTGCAACTCCTTTTGTATTCTTCAAAATCATTTCGGAGTGGATCCACTCCGATTTGCTACATTGCAAGTATATGGGACGTATTCTAACTGTGGTGAGGGCTTGTCCCGAGACACAGTTAGATTATTCTAACTAGGTAAGTATAGGTGATTTTTCCCTTGTAAATCTTAATGAATACCTTAGTTTGATGTTGTAAATATTTATTTTATGTGATTTTTCCTTTGAATAAATTGTATGAACAGCATTCCAACACTCAAAGGCATTCTGCAGTTTTTCATCAAGGAAATTCAAATTATAAATTGTATACAATTAAAATAAATGCACAGACTCTTTTATTTTATATGCAGTTTTGAACATGAAGGCATATGGTATTTTATGTGACATTTAGAATCAAGTTGTTTTACAATACATAAAAAAAATTAACTCTCATTCAAATATAGAACTTTGTGGTGAATTGGGGGTGAGTGTGCACGGGATGGGGGGAGGCTTCATCCTTCTATGTATATATACCGTATAACGGGTATTTTCTGCCGTTGTCCAATTTTTGCGGAATTTTGCGGATAGGACAAATCCGCAAAAATTACAATCGCAAAATATTTTTCAATATTTATTCAGATATTTTATACATGCAATTATGATAAGTGGTGCGTATGTCTGACAGGTTCTCATTAACGCAAGAACCTGCGTTCCAGACGCAGAAAAAATATCTGGAACGCAAGGTTTTTAAAAAATTCGGGTGTCATCGAAATTCGATTTTAGATGTCGGGATTTGTTCAAAATATATGGAATCGAAATCTTCCTGTAAATAATATCAATTGAATAAATATCTTTTCTTGTACCTACACTGTATATGCAATTATTAGTATAAACTCCGATAGCTGCAAACAACACGAGGTAGCTTTTTTTAAAACACCTTTTTCAATCTTGTGTTTGATCTTGAGACAATAATTACCGCTTGTATACACAATGCGGCTTGATTGTCTCGTGAATGTCATCCAATGCAGACGACTGACAGGATTAGTTACGCCTCGATGCACATGGTACCTGTGATTCTTAACCGTCAACTTTAGAATTATACTAAATTATGCAATGTTTGTTTAAGCTTAAAATACAAACACCAAATTAATTTTGATAGTAATTAACTATAAGTGTATTTTAGAATATGGCTTGGATGCATTTATTATCATTAGCTATATATTTAAATATTTTTATAGATCGCATAAGACGTCTGTTAGAATAAAGATTTTTATTGTTGCTTCGGGGGACTGATGCTGCATTAATTTATTTCAATTGGGACTCGACATATTTTTACAAAGACTAGTTCTCATGCACCTTTGATCAATATGTCTTAATGAATTTATAAAACGTAAACATGGCAGGGTTCTGATAATTCATAAAGTTTAGTGATCATACCCCGTAAATAAATTTTTGCGGTATAATGCAACCGCAAAAATTGAAAACGCAGAAATTAATTTGCTACCTTTTAGGGGTTAAATCGCAAAAATTTCCAACCGCAGAAAATACCCGTTATACGGTATTATTTTTTCTTTCCTTTTTAGAGACTATGTCAAAACCAAACATCTATTTTAAACTTGTTATTTAAATATTTTGCAATCAAGATGTAGGAAGTGATTTGTAATACCCCATTCATTAATATCTGCATGTTTTGAATTTTTTGAAAGAACAAAGTTGATTTTAGAAAGAAATGCATGTGCATTGTATATTTTTGACAGTTGTCATAAGAACCTCTGAAGTAAAACAACATTAAGTTTCTCTCCAATTTTGTTTTGGTAAATTCTCACTTAGAGATGAGATGTTGACAGATGTATTTTGAAATTCATAAAGTTATTGGTGGGGGGAGGGGGTGAGTAACTTAGAAGAGATGAGATGTCATATATTTTGAAAATCATAAAGTTGTTGTAGGAGGGGGGGGGGGGTAGAGCCAGAAAATTGCACATTGTACATGGGACTTTATTTGTAATTGATTCTCTTAATGAATAAACAAAAGAAATAAATATTATTTTAAGTGAACAATTACAAATGAGCAAATATAAAGTTTTTGATAATTAAATTTAAATCAACAGTCATCACATTACAGTTCAATTGAGAGATATGGGGTGAGGGTCTGGTTAAAGAAAATTATTTAATTTTTTTGTCCAGCATTTAAACAATGATCTTGCTTCTTGTAACCACTTAATTACCATATATAAATATATACATGTACTTTTAGCTTCATAGAGGATCCATTTAGCAAACTTTGCGAAGAAACCTACTTGAGGCCTTGATGAGGAGTACATTACATTAATACTGGAGGTCAGTCACAAATACTGTTAATGCATGTACATGGGGAACTTAGTAGTAAGTAAATATACCCCTCTACAGTTCATTTCAGAATACTATCTTTTTTTTTTGACCTAGTTCTTGAAATTCTAAAATGTGAGCGAAATATTGGTGTGCTTTGAAAAATTGCAAGAATTCATGTTATGAAGGTAGAAGATTATTTGAAAAATTTGCAGATCTAACTCTGCAATAAATACAGTATTTATAGAACTGGTAACATATTTGCTCAATGACAAATTGAGACAGGTAAATGCCTCAGTATTTTGAAAAAGAGAAAACATGTGCTGATGGAACAACTGAAAGGGGCCTGATTGCGATTTGAAGTGGAAGTATTAAAATGTTATTTTTCCTTTCTTTTAAGTATTGATATTGGTATTTCTAGACTAATGGTCAACCTAAATTCAAAAGTAAGTTGCAAGTTACAAGCAAGAAGCAGTGATCACAATTGTTAGTTATGTAAACAAGGCTTGGGCCTTGTTTTTGTTTTATACACAGGTCTTTTTTTTTTTTGAAAATGTCATGGTTGACTCAAACTTTTTTATTAGCAAGTTATTTAAGTGTACACCATTAAACAAAAAACTCCAATGTTTGTCACATCTCATTTCATTCTAAATATGGTATTTTCAGTTTGGCATTCTATTGCCAAAGAACTGTCCAATAACACACACAAACACACCCTCCCTCCCCCCCCCCCCCCCCCCCCACACACACACACACACAGAGTTATAACTACTGCTCGAAACAGACATACAAAAACAAATGACATTTATTTAGACTAAAGGAATATCTTGACTTTTATCACAGCTGTAATGGCAAGACTTGGTGAAAAACTTGTTAAAGCCTTCCATCAGCAAGAGCTGTGTGATTTAGAAATTTCCTTATCAGATGGAAGTATCATGGGTGCACACAGGACAGTGCTCATATTGGGCAGCGATTGGTTTAGAACATGTTTAAATGAAAACTGGGACCCCAAGCAATCAAAAAGGACAGTTATTTGCCATGATTTCTTGCCTTCACAAACAAGATCTGTGATAGAATTTCTGTACCAACATGAGATTGATTTATCTTTTGAGAATGTTGAAGATATGTTACAGGCAGCTCAATTTTACATGGTTTCAGATTTGTCTGAGAAATGTTTAGATTTTCTTCAGCAATCCATATGTTTTGATAAAGCTTTGCTTGTTTTACATATTGCACACAAATTTGGTTTGAAAAATGTTGTGCTATCATCATTGTTATACATTGACAAATTTGCCAGAGACATTTTATCAAATAGTCCTGCAAATGAAATGTTTTTTCAGTATCCTGTAGATTTGATTAATTTGCTGCTTGAACGAAATACATTATGTATTCATGAAGAGAAGTTATTTTTGTTGATAGTAAAGTGGATGAATTCAGAATGCAGAAACGTTTCAGAAACTTGGAGGAAAATTGTTCCAAATATCAGGTTTGGTAGAATGTCTGCTACTTTTTTTATTGAAAATGTTGTTTATAGAAACATAATTAGTGATGATTTTGCAATGAAAGTTATGTTGTATTTGAATTCATTGAGTGTTTGTAAGGACACAGTTGGTCCAGCTTTTCAATCTCGTGCTTGTGTGTCAGAGGAGGACATTAGGATCATTAGATTTTTTTCAAAAAGTCCAAGCAATACTTGGAAATG
The DNA here is from genome assembly GCF_033153115.1 of Saccostrea echinata. Taxonomy (NCBI): domain Eukaryota; kingdom Metazoa; phylum Mollusca; class Bivalvia; order Ostreida; family Ostreidae; genus Saccostrea; species Saccostrea echinata. The sequence goes on from NW_026889821.1 coordinate 1,946,332, forward strand.
TGATGAATTGAATGGTGATAGACTTGTGTTTTCTGTAAATAGAAATATACAATTTCATGGCATCATTTTGTATGGAAACTACAATGTCTCACTTCTAGTTGAAGTGTCATTATCTTGTGATGAAAATATTCTCCTTAAGGAAAAAATACGTGAAGAGTTGACTGAGGAGTGTGAATTTTCATTTATTTTTGCAAACAGTGTTACTTTAGAAAAAGACAAGTTGTATACAGTTGCTGTGCACATGTCTGGATGTGATGTATATTTTGGTATAGATGGATTAACAACTGTTCAAACAATCTTTGAGGTAAATAAAACTGTCACAGTAACTTTTTCCGACAGTATTTGTAGTCTCACAAACTCAAGAAGAGGACAAATAAAAGGCATTATTTTGCATTGATAACTACAGCAAATTTGTGCATTGATATTGCATATAAACGCAAATCATATAAACCCTGTTTGTAACAGACGTAAAAAAAAAAAATCCCTCTTCATGTATATACCGGTACCTTTGAAATATGTATTCCTCTAGTAACAGTTTTAAATGTTTATATTGTTTTATTGGGGGCAGTAATGTGGCTGCTGCATTATATTTGCATTACATTTATAGACATGTAACATTGAAAAACATTTTGTATTCATGAACAGTTTAGTGTTGTAATTGGAGTGTTTTATCGGGGCGGTAATGTGGCCGCTCCATTTACATTACAATTATTACTTATATATCTGCAGCATTGAAATACTTTTTGTAATCATTTGGATTTTAGTATCGTTAACTGGAATATTTTATCGGGGGTGGTAATTTGGCCGCTCCTTTTGCATAACAAGTAACTTCCATTACATTTGTTATTAAATTTATTGTAAATATCATTGTGTCTTTCATAATGCAAATTATTATTATTTCATTGCAATGGAATCATTGCTGATTGTATGTACTGTCAAACTTCGTTATCTCGAACCTGATGAGCCTGAGAACAAAATTCGAGATATCCGAGGATTCGAGATATCAAGGATGAAATACTTAAAGAACATGTGGTTAGGACTTCCACATCACTTCGACATATCCATGGTATTCGAGATATCGGAGTTCGAGATATCAAAGTTCAACTGTATATGGGTGTGTTACTTATGTATTACAAGCATACAAAATGCTTGTTGGCAAAATTTAAAAAAAATCCCAGCACTTAAAATCATTTCACTTTGTATACCTCTTTAGCAATCTTATAAGTCAAGCCCTATTCATATCCAAAGTTATGGGTGAATTATTTAAGATGTCAGATATTGGGTATATATGTCTGAGTTAACAAGCGAACACAAAGAACCAATGATTTAACTTTATTCACATAATAAATAAATACAATTATTAAAAAGTTCACTGAGATATAAACTTGGTCGGTCAAATCCTGTGAAACATGAAGGTCTTCTCAGAAGATTTGTTCATATAACAACAAATTTCATATCCCGATGAAATTTTAACATTGCAGTTTATAACTTTCAAAAGTATGAACAGTGTTTTAAGTAACAATGTATCAGTCAATCAATAAGCTTGTCTGATGATCATTGTGACCTAAAAAATGTGACCTCTTAACCAGTTCAAAATTTCAAAAAGAGAGAAATGTTTTTGCTTTTTAGTAGGTTTATATTAGAAAATATATAGAACACATTTGAACAACATTTCTAAATTTTTGCATGAGAGAATGCTTAGCTTGACTGTGGTCTTGTTGTAATTGTGTTTGTGCCCTGTAATATTTGTGTGTCATTAAAAATATTATCTTAATGAATATGGTTTGTGTAGGACTTGAAATTGGTTATTATATAAATGTTGCATGTAGTTGAGTGTAACATTGAAAATTTTCACCCCAAGAAAACCATTTTCGACCGAGGCGCAGCCGAGGTTGATGGTGGTTTTCGAGGGGTGAAAATTTTTAATGTTACACTCAACTACAGGCAATATTTATTATATTATACTGAATGTTTTATACACATACATATTACATTAAACCTTGCAAGCATAAATTCTGAGCAGTCCATATTTTTTGGAATATCACCCGTTGTCAAGCAATGTTGACTTGCTGCGCTGGAGGGCGTGGCTTCATTATTCAGCGGGCAATGGTGTTTTTTAACAGATGTTTCTCGACGAATCAGATTCAACTAATTTACATGGAAGTTTAATTTATATATATATATATATATATATATATATATATATATATATATATATATATATATATTTTCTTGAAATGCAGTTGGTTTATCAGTGTGCATCTGAATATAGATATCTGCTGCATTTGATGCAAAAACTGTCAACTGATGTACAGCTCTTTTAAAGTTTTTTTTTTTTTTTTTTTTCAGGATCTTCTCTCTAAGTTTCATATTAGAAATAAGAAAATATTGACAATGAATGAAGGTAACATTTTGAAACTATTGTTTTCCTTTATAATATTTCATTACCAATTAATGATTATGCCATGTTGAATTCTTAAGAGAAAAATGTGGTATTAACTATATACATGTATATAAACAACAAACAGCAATTTAAGAACTTACCAATAATTTTATGTACAATTTATTGCAGATTTAAAATCGTATATTGAGTTTTATCATAGACTTGGTTTGCCACATAAAGAAATTGCCATTTTATTGAAAACAAAACATAATCAACATTACAGGTAATTCTTTTCCCAGACTTTCTACTTTTAATATATTTTTGGACAAGTACAATTTGAAATATTTGTTGAATTTCTAAATGTAGTTATGCAAGAAATGTTTTGCATGAAGGAATTAAACCATTTTAATATAATATTGAATTGTTTCAACACTGAATTACATGCAGATCCTTTATATTTGATAAAAAAAAACCATGCCAATAAATAAATAAATTTCAGGAAATTTTGAATGGATTATAATATTGTTCATGTATTACAGTGTATTAAAATTAAAAGATCTGTTCCTGTTGGATCATTTTTATTACAGTGTTGAGTATCTAAAGAGGAAAGTTATTCCCAAGTTACACTTAAACAACAGGAGAGGATCTGCGCAACTTACAAATTTTGATGATATTTTACAAGCTATACTGGTAACTTTTATGTCTTATAGCAATTTGTTAACTTTCATTATATGCATGCTAATATATGATAGTACATGGTCTGTAATTTGTAAATATTGATTATTTCGTAAACATTTACTTTGGCATGAATAATATACAGTATTTATCATAACCCCCCTCCCCCCAACAAATAAGTTTGATGCTTGAATGACGTGTATTTTTTCTTTGAATTCTTGAATTGCTTAGTAAAAGCAGGTAAAAGTTAAATCATTTTCAGTAATTTTATTTAGAAAATTTTGTGATTAGTTATGGAACTGCAATTAAATATTATTAAATTATTAAAATTTAGTCACTTCAAAGCATTATTTTACCTTTTAAAATGAAAAAAATCAATTTTTATGAAATAATTTCACAGATTTTAATTGCAGCTTGAAATGTCTCTAAAGCCAGATAGAAGTGTATCCGATGTGTTCTTTAGATTGAGATTTATTTATGGATACATTGTTAGAAGGTAATTTATATTTGTTGTTTACATACATACTAGCTGTTTTTAATCCCTAATTTGTTTTTCCACAATTTTTACTTGACATGGTGTGGATAATTGGTTTGAAACTTGATGTGTCACTACCTAATGAGAAACATATGATGAAGTTATTTACATGTATTTGGAACTTCTCATTTTCCCAATCAGGTTTATCCTTCAAATAGACATGATGCTCATGATCATTTAAAATTTATATTCAATATTGCAATTCAATGAATTCAAGGAATTTATTCTTGAGAAAACATTAAGTGAAATAATTATTTTCTTTCTAATTAAATTGGATTTTTATGTGTTCGCACAGTACGACCAGGTAATGCACATGCAGTACACATTTTCCAATTACCAGGTATACATTTAGGCATTTGTGTTATTCTTACATTATTATAATGGTTTAAATTATAGTGAAGATATTTGAAAAGACCTTTTCCTTCTTTGTCGTTTCCACAGTTCACATCAGTCCTCATATATTATATAATTTCAAAATAACTGATAGAATGTGCAAATGAAAAAAAAGGCAGTTTGCATGAAACTATGTGTAGTTTCATTCCTTAGGAACTAAGACCTTCCTCCAATAGAGAAGGAAATTTCTGTATGGTTTAATTCTCAGAATAATTCTAGATGAAAACAAATTTACAAATACATGTATTCTCATCAGAATTTTCTTGCTTGTGCAGTACTCTCAGAATGCTTGCTATTCATTAAGTTTAAGGTGCAAGTACAAACAGGATAGTGTGGATGGAGGGGATGGGGTATTATACTATCTGCATATGTTAAATAAGTTATTTAATGATAATAAATGTATCCACTTTAAAATATTTGGACTTTCAGAAAACTGGTACGAGAAATAATGACCACTTTAGACCCTAAAGGAATGTCCAGAAGGAAAGGCAATAAACTTAAAAGAAGGCAGTACCTCAGTAAAGGTTAAATTTAACTACATGTGTGTGTGTGAGAGATAGGGTGTGTGAGGGAGGGTAGGTATATGTCTTGTGTGTGTGTTTGTGCACTTTATTATGCTTTGAACATTTTCTTTATGGTAAATGTAAGGGAGACAAGTTCTGATTTTTAGTTTTTTTAAGCATATGACTATACAACATTAAATGGAGGGGTTTTATGTAGTCGATGTGATTTCAAAGTCTTGCCATTTTGTTTTTTAGGTCCAAATTGGATATGGCATATAGGTAAATATCAAATTAGCCCAAGACAGTTTTTCTTATTTTTTTTCTCTCTTTCCCCCTCACCCAACCTATTTTCTTAAACATACATGTTGATCAAGTGCCTTAAAAGTAAACATTAAGGATATTTCGTGTTTGGCTGTATTGAAGATGGAGGATTGTAATTTTTGATCTCTGGATGCATGATTGATGGTCATTGTAAATTAATTATATTAGTTGGCTGGATTGCACAGTGTACATGATGAAAGCCCTCTGAGACAAAGATGGTCTAAGATGATACTTTTGTCAATTAACAATGGTATACTGAAACATATGCTCATCCTTAATTATAGATGAAAATGATTGATATATATGCAGGTAGATGCTACTTATTTTTAAGGGTAAAAAGATAAATATTTCCATTTCTATTTGTTTTCTCTGTGATAACTCTGAAAGTTAGGAGAGTTGATTTCTTGATGATTCCACCGGAATGCAAATTTCACCAAGCGAAAGGTCAGGAGGTAAGAAGGCCTAATATGCATGTAATTCTCGTGCGACTGTCTTTGTGTTTGACGTTAGTGGGCGGGGACTATTGAAATTGACATGTGAGGCCTCGTGTAATTCAAATCTATTAGTCTACACTTTTAAAATCTAAATTCACAATCTTATTTCACTATGAAATGGAAATATAAGGAATCACTGTCTAGTTAGTAGAGTATGCCAGGGACATCAACGATAGTGGGAAACGTGGGATAATTTATGCATAACGGGCTTCGCCCATTATGCAAATTATCCCACGTTTCCCACTATCGTTGATGCCCTGGCATACTCTACTAACTAGACAGTGATTCCTTAAATATCTTGTATCCTTAAGCAAGCAGGCACATAACATTGTTTGTTATGGTGGAGAGGCCAGACAAGAAGTGGCCAATTGGCTTGCTAATTTATCTTTCTATATATAAAGATAAAAGAACTTTAAAAAAAGAAAACTGCAGTGGCAACCTGTAGCCTGTGATCTATGTTAAACAGTATTTCAAGAAATATTAATGTGGGATAAATCTTCTTTTTCTAGACCAGTATGATAAGTTGAGTCCATACGGAATACACATCTGTGGCTGTATTGATGGGTAAACTGTTTTTTTTTTAAAGCCTTTTGTTTTAGGAAAACATTTATGAAACACTATGAATCTTGTATACAACAAGTGATTGTAATTTTCTCAGATTAACTTTTGAACCACTTCAGGATTTTTAGATAAATGTTCATTAATTTCCTTTTCTTATTAGGTTTTCTCGCTACGTGCTTTGGTGCGAAGCAGGAATCAGTAATAAAAACCCAAAGAAAATTGCAGCATATTTTATAAACACATTAGAACAAGTTAATGGTAATGCTTTAATGTTCTCCTAAAAAAAATGGAATGTAATTGTAAGTGCTAATGGAATTTCTTTCAAAAGTTTATAAGTAAAAGCAGATAAATACTCATTTGTGTTTCATATTGTTATGATAAAGATGACCTTTCCAATTTTATTGAAATGTTTGATGATTTTTAAAACAAAATGATCATTTACCTCTTTTTTTCAGGATATCCACATATTGTAAGGGGTGATGCAGGTTAGTTTTATTTCATTTATATATTTAGATTTCTGATTTAATAAATATTGCCTTCTGCTGTTTTAAACTTTGCAGCACAAACATTTGGTTAATTTTGTTTCATGCTTTTGTGCAACAAACTGTCTTGATTAGGTGTAGTGCTAAGGTTTGTCCCAGGTTGTCAAAACTGACACTCCCCTGATAAACCTACATTGTGAGGGTCAAAACCGTGCTATCAATTCAATAATAAATTCAATATAACATAACCAGTGAAAATCATTTTTATGCATTGTTTCCTTAATTGTGCTTCCTTTTCTGCTGCAATGTGTTCAAGTGCTATTACAGTACTTTGTTTTTTCAACCTCCACTTCTGTTTGGGGATCCTCTGTGTTTTCTCTGAAAATGTATCACTTAATTAAAAAAAAGGAATGAATTGAATTTTACTATCATGTATATATATATACTGAACCAACATAATGATATACACATTTTATTATATATTTACCATGTGTAAAGGTACCTTAATTTGGAAAATTGAATTCTCACATATAATCATAGCCTCCAAACAAAATAAAGTATGATGTATGCAAGGTTTGTATTCAGCAGAGAGGAACACAGTTTAAGGCATTGAAACCCAAACGAGTCGCTTTCAGAAACGCAACTGAGGCCTGTATGAATATTCACTTACCTGAGTCAGAATAAATTAAGCCAAAGTCTACACCATTTTGTGAAAGGGTCCCTGACACAGCAGCCTTTTATTTAAGATAAATGTGAAATAATTCCTTAAAAAAATGATACTTTACTTTTTATTAAAAAGGAACAGAGAATGGGACTGTAGCAGCCATCCAGAACTTCTTAAGAGAAGATGATGAAGATTCTTTCTGCAAAAAAGCCTTTATTTATGGCAAATCAACACATAATCAGGTTTATAGATTTTTCTTTCAAAATATACCCATGTCTTTCTTGCATTTTTAGGTCATCTGATTCACTTAGGTGACCTATTGCCATTGGTCTTTGTCTGTTGTCCATTATCAATTTTTACATGCTGAACTTATCCTCTGTAATTATTGAGCCAATCTCCACTAGAGTTGGTGGGTAACATCTATAGAGGAAAAGGAATATAAGTTCTGGAATTCATTATCTCCAACCCCAATGGAGCTGAGATTTTGGATAAAAAGTTGTAGAAATTGATGCATGATTTTAAATCTTCTTCTCTACTCCATGGCATCTAGCAGAGAAACTACTACATTGTTATGATGAACAAGGAGGCCTCTAATTAAAGTCTGAAATTTTGGCCCCAGGAATGGGGGTTTGTGTGTTTGGGTGGGGCACATTGGTCATATAGTGAATATAAAAATTATTATATTCTTCTCCACTTCTTGGTATCTATTGGGCAAATTAAGTACATAGATAGGATAAGGAAGGGAGTCTCTATCAAAGTGGTGAAATTTATTGCCCCAGAGTCAGGGGTTCTGGTGTTAGGGTCATATACTAGTAGTGAATGTGCATTAACTATTTGTAAATCTTTACTATTTGCCACATACCATCCAATCTGAGTGTATGTTTAGAATGATCATGGAAGCATCTACCAAAAATATTTATAGTTACGGTCCTACAGTCAAAGATTCTGGCTATAGGGTGGAAATGAAATGAAGCTGCATTTATAATCCTCTCTACTACTAGGCACCCAGCAGGGAAACTAAGTGACTGTATGGGTAGGAGAAGCAAGGAAAAATGTAAAAGTTATGATGCAGGGTCAGAGGTTATTTAAAATTAAATACAATTATCCTAAAGTTTGTCATGAAAGGAATGTGCAAAGGAAGGCAGCAAGTTTTTCATTAATAGTCTGTCTGAGTTCATAGATTTAGTTTTTGTTTATTGAGTCTGTATCACAGTAAACATTATTCTCTCTGTGTGTCAGGAGCGTTCTGGGCCAAATTTTCTGATTCAAGTATTAAGGTTTGGTTTTATTTTTAGGTCACCTGAGTCACTCAGGTGACCTATTGCTATCTGTTTTTGTCCGTCGTCGTGCGTCGTCCGTCGTGCGTTAACTTTTGAACATTTTTAACTTCTTCTCTAGAACCGCTCAACCAATTTCAACCAAATTTGGTATATAGCATCTATGGGTGAAGGGAAACAAAAATTGTGAATTTCATGGTCCCTGCCCCCCGGGGGCCTGAGGGGTGGGGCTAAAACCACCAAAAATAATGCAATCTTTAAAAATCTTCTTCTTTACTCCCGGACATGAAGCAGTCAAACTGTTGGCATCATTGTAATAAGCATTGAGCCCTCTACCAAAATTGTGAAATTCATGGCCCCAGGGTTAGGGGTTCTGGCCCCAGGGTGGGGCTATATAGATCATATAGTGAAAGTGCATAAATTCTTTGAAAATCTTCTTCTCTGCTCCTGGGTATTAAATAAAGTTACTAAGTACATAGTTATGATGAGCAAGAGTGCCTCTTCCAAAATTGTGAAATTCATGGCCCCAGGGTCAGGGGTTCTGGTGTTAGGGCGGGGCTGTATTGATTATATAGTGAAAATGCATTAATTCTTTGAAAATCTTCTTCTCTGCTCCTGGGTATTAAATAAAGGAACTAAGTACATAGTTATGATGAGCAAGAGTGCCTCTTCCAAAATTGTGAAATTCATGGCCCCAGGGTCAGGGGTTCTGGCCCCAGGGTGGGGCTATATAGATCATATAGTGAAAGTGCATTAATTCTTTGAAAATCTTCTTCTCTGCTCCTGGGTATTAAATAAAGGAACTAAGTACATAGTTATGATGAGCAAGACTGTCTCTTCCAAAATTGTGAAATTCATGGCCCCAGGGTCAGGGGTTCTGGTGTTAGGGCGGGGCTGTATTGATTATATAGTGAAAATGCATTAATTCTTCGAAAATCTTCTTCTTTGCTCCTGGGTATTTAATAAAGTAACTAAGTACGTAGTTATGATGAGGAGGTGGGCCTCTTCCAGAATTGTGAAAGCCATGGCCCCTGGGTCAGGGGTTCTGGTGTTAGGGCGGGGCTCTATTGATTATATAGTAAAAATGCTTTAATTTTTTGAAAATCTTCTTCTCTGCTCCTGGGTATTATTTAAACAAACTAAGTGCATGGTTATGATGCATAAGGATGCCTTTTCAAAAATTGTGAATTTCATGGCCCCAGGGTCAGGGGTTCTGGTGTTAAGGTGGGGCTGTATTGATTATATAGTGAAAATGCATTGATTCTTTGAAAATCTTCTTCTCTGCTACTGGAGACTATTTAAACGCATAAGGATGCCTTTTCAAAAATTGTGAATTTCATGGCCCCAGGGTCAGGGGTTCTGGTGTTAGGGCAGGGCTCTATTGATTATATAGTGAAAATGCATTGATTCTTTGAAAAACTTCTCTGCTACTGGAGATTATTTAAACAAACTAAGTGCATGATTATGATAGACAAGGATCAAGGATGCCTCTTCCAAAATTTTTAAATATATGGCCTCAGTTTTTGGGGTTCTTGAGGAGGGGGGGGGGGGGCTAGGGCAACAATGCTTCATCTATCAGTGTATTTAACTTCTAAATTGTTGTATTATACTCAGGTGACCGTTAAGGCCCTTGGGCCTCTTGTTCATAAATGGTTTCAATTTTTTGTTTTCCTTTTTAAGGTAGAATACTTTTAAATATTGTTTTACTCATATGTACAGACAGTTTAAGTTTTGTAATTGTGAGACACAAAAGATGAATTTGCATGCTGTAAAATATTTAAATATTGATAATTACTGAGTTTGATCTTGAAAATATTGTCCTTTTGAAAAAAAATAAAATGGATGTGGACTTATAATGAAGTTTATCAGTATAACTCTTTAATTATCTTTAATTTTTAACTTTAATTTTCAATTTTTATTTTTTTAAGAGGATTGAGAGATGGTGGGGTATTTTACGAGGGAAATGTACAGATCGATGGATACATCATTTTAAGGTTAAATATGAGATTTCTATCATTTTATGTAAGAAATCCGATGTTGTTTTCTTTTTGTTTTTTTTTTGTTTTCCATTTTTTTTCTTTAAAAATTTGTTATTGTTTTCAGGAATTGGAAAAGGATGGCCATTTTACAATCGGGGAAAAACTGCATATGTAAGTTTGCTTTTGACATAGAAGAAAAACAACAACAATGTAGGCTGGCTGTTCATCCATGAATGTTTCCATTAACTGGATATTTTACAATTCTCTCCCTTTTTTCCAAAGAAATCCAACTGTTTTCATATGAAAATGTTTAAATATTGCATGTCAGTGGGGGTAACATTGAAATTTGTGTACATTAGAAATCATTGACCTTCAACGGTAACCCTTGATTGCTTGCAATAATGGAATGTGTATAATATTCAGGCTGTTACAAACTGCAACATTATTCAAGGCATTGTACACTTGTATCTTACCAATTCAGTTAATTGTATGTGTATTTAGATTGTCAAATTCCTTATTCTAAATACTAGCCATTTTGACCAAAGAGAATACCTGTGGTGAACAGTACATGCATATACTGTACATGTATTTTGCCATGTCAAAATTTATTTGTGAATATCCTCTGTTGTTATGTGGTTTTGCCCAATTACTATGTTAATCTATAACCCTAGAAGGTGTGGTTTCATCATTAAAGAAAATTCGTGATCTTTTATTGAATGTTTCTTAACCAGTGCATTTAGTTTTGAAGCCCCAAAAACTAATGTAACCATGTTTTATTTCAGAACATTAGTTCAATATTGTTACATGCAAATTATCAGGAAAGAATTGGAGGAGGTGAAATTGGCATGGAATTACCATAGAATCAGGAAGCAAAAAACAGGCGATGTTGTTCCTGGGATTCCAGAACTCCTTTATCATGTTCCAGAAATGTTAGGTCAGTTAATTTCATGTATGTAATTTTTTAGAATACATAAGAATTGCACAATACAGTTTGGGAAAAGTGCATTGACAGAGGAGAACAACAACAAAGATCACACCCACCCTCTCTCTCTCTCTCACACACATACACAGAAAGAGAGAGAGAGGTCACAATTTAAGGGAAAGGGCGCCAATTTTAGACACAAAATTTCATACGCGGATAATAGAGGCATTGATTTTTAGGCTGTCACTCAAACACTGCATTATGATTTATATTATGATTATGCATTTATGACTTCTACTGAGAAGTTCTGTGTGCAGTGATTTACTCATTTAATTCTTCTGTATAAACATCCAGTCTCATTTAAAACTATGTAAATTAATGTTGATAAATGACATGAAATAATGAAAATAATTTAATATAATTTTGGGGTTTTCCCATTAAAACTAAATTAATTTTCAAGTGTATAAAGTGGAAATAATTGTTGAGATTGTTGTACCATGCTTTTGATGAGGGTTTCAAAATAGAGTGTCAACATTCTTTCTCTCCAGTAGTTTCTCTCTGGTATTTTATTGAATGGGTTTATTTCCACTGCTGATGAGGTATTAAAATAATACTTTCACATGGAGTTCAGTTGAAATTGGTATGGTATGGTATGAAATGTATTTTATATGGAAAAACATGTTGTTATTTAATAATTATGTCATTTTATTTCAGGCAATCCACAGTGCCGAAATTACATTCATCAAATCAATGTTAACGATGAAAAGTTTCAGTTCCTTAAGGACCAATGCTGCTTTGAAAATGACCTGGATAAAGACACTAAGGAAGCTCTTGATGTCATTTGTGACAATTACCATCCTTCAACAGAACTAGAAGCAAAAACAATGTATATAACACTAAAAGATATACTGGAACAATACATTTATCAATAGGTTGTAATGAATTCTTGATCTGATTTATAAATACGTAATATATTCCTATAATTCTCTTCCTTTTTTGTATGTTTTCACCAGCACTGTAACATACACTTTTTTTATATTAGTCTTTTACATGCGTTATTATATGGTACTGGCTTTTCTGTCCATCAGCCTGTTCATCTGCCTTTATAATCTCTCTAAGCTTTTGCTTATCAGAATAGGTTCTTGTTTCATTAAAGTAGACCGTGAGAAAAAAATCGAGTGCAGACTTGCTCAATAAAATAAATGGCATTTAGTTTTTCAAAATTACACTATTTAAAATTTTGGTATGCTTTGGAATTAATTAGATGTTGGAAATTGACATTTCACAGACAACAGATTTATGGTAGTAATATTAGCTATGTTGGTAATTCTATGTTTATAATCCACTCTACAAGTTGCAGGGGTATAATGTTCTAATGTGACAACCCCTCTTTTTTTTTGGTCATTGCAACTCTGAAACCATTGAAAGAAATTCCATGAGTTTTTTTTTTTAGTTATTAAAGACATGAAGTGGAGATGAGCACATATACAGGAAAATCTGGTTCCATTTTTTTTTTCTGGGAATTTTGGCCATTTTTGAACTTTTTAGCTCACCTGAACTGAAAGCTAAAGTGAGCTTTTCTGGTCTCCTGTTGTCCGTCTGTAAACTTTTCACATTTTCAACTTCTTCTCGAGAACCACTATGCCAATTTTAACCAAAGTTGGTACAAAGCATCTTTGGGTAAAGGGGATTTAAATTTTTAAAATAAGGGCCAAGCCCCCTTACAAAGGGAGTTAATCAAAAAAAGAGAAAAATAGAGTGGGGTCATTGAAATTTTTTTTTTTTCTCAAGAACCACTGGGCCAGAAAAGCTGAAACGTATGTGAACCCATTCTGGGGTAGTGTAGATTTTAAATTGTTCAAATCATGCCCCCCCCCCCCCAAAGGAGGGTGGGGTCACAATAGGAAATCAAAATTTTACATTGAAATTTATAGGAAAAATCTTTAAACATCTTCTCAAGAACCACTGGGCCAGAAAAGCTGAAATTCACATACAAGGATCCTGGGGTAGTGTAGACTCTAAATTGTTCAAATCATGACCCCCGGGCAGGGTGGTGCCACAATAGGAAATCCCAAGTTTGCATTAAAATATATGGAAAGAAATATATAGGAAAAAACTTTAAAAATCTTCTTCTCAAGAACCTCTTGGCCAGAAAAGCTGAAATTTATGTGGAAGCATCCTTGGGTAGTGTAGATTCTATATTTTTCAAATCATGACCCCCCTCCCCTAGGGTAGGATGGGGCCACAATAGGTATTACATGGAGGAAAATCTGTTGAAGAACAGTAGGGCCAAAGTTACTCAGGTGAGCATTGTGGCCCATGGGCCTCTTGTTTGACGTTAATACTGCGAAAACAGTTTGTCATCACGACTGATTAGAATTACATGAACCTTACTAGTTAGTAAGGACAATTTCGAGCAGTGCAGATTTGGTTTTCTTAGGGTTTGCCTCTTTTATTTACTAGTGTATTCAATGCATACA